>NC_082603.1:30803837-31111937 GCF_030936135.1 Gavia stellata | reverse complement strand
CCTGCTATTTAATTCCTAATGAGTTCAGGGAACAAGGATTTTGCACAGTCTTTGAAATAAACAGGATTGTGTTAAAGAAATACTTGAGACCATCATTAATTTCTACTTCTAGTGGAAACAAGCTATGAGACCCCACATCCTGGCTAATCACTTGGGTCAAAAAAGTAACATAATGCGAATTTCAGCGCTATATATTACTTTGTAGGGCCAAATAATTCTACATGTTCATTTCATGCCTGTATTGTGGGTCTTCAGTAGAGAAGGGTCATTGCTAATTAATTATTATGTTAATTACATACTGTAAGAATTCAGCATTTTTGTTTCTTACTTTTCCTTGCTTCCTGTGCCAATTTTTCCATCTCTATAATTGTCCTTCCTGTTTATGCAATTCCATATGCACAGTGGCTACTAAAAGTCAGCTGCTAAAACTGTTTACTGTAAATATTTACACTGTGGCCATTAGTGAAATCTGTATCTCTGAATGGATGATGGATGGCAGCGGGTCTAATCCAAGAGACCTTGCAGGATAAACAGGGTAAAAATCACATGTGGAGGCTGGGAACGCTGCTTCCCACTCCCTTCAAGGCAGAAAAGAAAGTCCTATGCTTGGGACATTTGCTTGGAAAAATGCTAAGAAACACAAGGGTATTTGCTGACGTCTGTGGCACTGAGGTGCCAGAACATGTACCAATTATTACTGAAGGCATCTAAAAGCCCAGCGACAGGGTTAATGGGTTACTGCAGCATATAATCTAATAAATGTTGAATTCTATACAGACCAGGCTAGCAGTGCATATTGTGCATCTCTGAGCACAGAAGGCAGGAAAAGCAGAGCTGCTAAAAGCCAGCATTCATTATTTAATGGGAGTTGCAGAAATGAGCTCAACCCCTGCCTGATGCTGAGAAATCCTGACGTGTGCTGCACTCCCTGACACCCAGGTGCTCAGGGTGCTCTGCCATGGAGGTTTCAGCGATGCTTGGCGGGGAGGGCTGCACTCGTGTGTCCATCCCACGGCGCTGTGCAATGTGCAGAGCCCCAGCCGGCCCCGACCCGGGAGCAGAGCCCCCAGGGAGGCACATCCAAGGACCACAGTGCACGGGTGCAGGACACAGAGATGTCCTCGCGCCACGGCACCCAGGGACAGCACCGTTACAGCTCACACCCCCCATGCCCTAGCTCCATGCTGCCCACCATTGACATTTCTCTACTTTGCTACTAGGTGTCGCTTCCAATTCTTCACCTGTGCTCTTTTCTATACACTCTGGGTCTGCTTTTAGGGACGCGGCCCAATTTGGACGCCCTTTTCTCCATGGCATCCTGGGGTCTGGGCTGCCGGCGGGCAGCCAGCAGCTGAACGATGGGCAGTCCATTGCCTTCCAGAAAGGATGGACCTCACATGCCCCTGTTCTGCACATTTTTTGTCCTGGATGTTCTTTCAGAAGCAGCTGGTGTGGCAAAGCACACATTCTCATAAAAAAGAGAACTGAAAAATAAAAAAATTAAATCCCCTCCAAATAGTGAACTATTTGGGAACAGCAGAAATGAGCAGGTATTTGATGTTAATCAAATATTTGCTGGAATAACAGTTTGGGCTCTGTTCAGCGTTAGTAAGAGTTTTTCCACCCAGCGCTGTTGGATCAGCCTTCAAAGAGGAGTCACCTAATGCAAACACACATACACCTTGTCCAGCCAAGTCTGAAATCCTAATTGCACAAATGAGAGAATCAGGAAGGTGACATCCCTGGAAACCTCCAAATAGACAGATCAATATCTCTTAGGATAGAGACCGGCCTCGCTGCAAGGTCCTAATCAGAGTTATGGGTCTTATGTACAAATCAGGATAGCACATAATCTTAAAGCATGTGCTTAAGTTCCTTGTTTAAACCACAGCATGTGTTTAGATGCTGTTTTGCAGGGATCGACTATCCTGATGATCCAGCTGATATACGTCACGGAGCATATCCTATGGGGAAATAACTTGGCAATTTACTCTGGATTTAAGATAGGACTTGTGTGCACGTGAAAAACACTGTATGACATGATGTGATGGTTTGGGAAATGTTTCATGTGTTATCAAATCCATTTGAGATTCTGAACTCTGCCTTCTCTGTTGTCGTTTTAATTCCTAGACAAATGGAAAATCCACAGGGAAACAACCAGGCTAATAATACTGATGACTATCTGTTCATGGGGATTTATCCTTGATCACAGCATCTCCCCTGACCAATTTGCCCGGAGACTGAGCAAAAGCAGGCTGGGGGATAGAGACAGGCATGGGGCTCATCTGAAAGTCAAGAAGCAACGGAGTCTGGAGTGAAGGAAAGGACAGGACCTTCCTTGAGCAGTGTAGGGAGAAGGAGGTGAAGATAGAGCAACCCTGTGGTCCACACGAGATGTCATCTGAGAACCAAAAGAAAATGGATGTAGACAACATGGTCTGAAACTAGAATTATGGAAGACTCTGAGGCAAGGAAGAGCTAATAGCAGTTATTTCGTGGGCCTTTGTGGCTGTAGGAGGAGGCAGCCCACAGGCTTCCCCCAGGGGTGGCAGAGGGGTGACCCAGGGCCACTCAGCAGCACCTTGCTGCTGTGTTGGGGACCAGCTCGTAAAGCTCAACACCTCCCCAACCAGAGGAGCCACATTTTGGTGTTGTTCAAACCCTGCTGACCTGTGCCAGATGTACAGCAACGTTCATCTTCTACATACGCACCAACACACCTGCAAATGGAACTACAAAAAGCTCAGTTTTGGTGAAAACGCTGTTCTCTGCCGGCTGCAGATCCATAAACCTTCGTTTTCCTCCTTGCTGCACAGGTGCCCCTCTCATCAAAGGGAAAACAAGTCCTTTCTTGAATAGAGTCTTTCATTTTGCAGAAGCGCCTTCCTTCCCACACCAAAATTAATCTCAGCGCAGGTAGTTTTCCATTTGTAGCTCACCCTTCTTTGTGGGAAAGTTTATTTTTGGACAACGGTATAAATGCTCAGCCCAATTAGCCACTGCTGCAAATGGTCTCTTAACAGGAGCCAGGGTGGGATTAGTCATTCCCGGCTGGGAAGGTTTGCTCCATGCAGCACCTGCCAAGCTCCACACAGCCCTTTGCTGCATTTAATGGGAGATGGATGGGATCTGATGGTACCATCTTTGATTTCTCTCTCTGTAAGGTATTTTATTTCTGCTGGCACTCCTGGAGCTCAGGCTTGGACGTGTTTATGACACAGTTTGATGTTAATGCGAGTTTTCCGTGCCCCACTGTTGCATTCTTACTTCTCGTTCCCCCACGTGTTACTCCGCTCTGATCTACTACTCGTATTTGTCTTTTCCCCACCTTTTTGTTTAATGGCAAAAAGTCATCACATGGAGCAACAGACAGAATGATCAGAGCAGAAAGCCGTTTGTCATCTGTTTGGCAGAGAGCACAAAAATGGGCTCAGACCCCACAGGCACATGGAGCTGTATCGTCTACATCTTATCAGTCCTCCCCCAGCTGCTGGCGGAGCACGTAAGCCACAGCGGGCACTGGGAGGGACAGCGAGTTGCCTCTTCCCTGGCACAATTAATTAAATTGAAATTCATTAACTTCCACTCAGCTGACCCAAAGCTTGCGTTGGAAAGTGTTTTCAGGTCTGGCAGGCTAACCCGAGCCCAGGTTACATCTGATGTTCAGACACGGGTTTGAAGGCAAGCAAGCTGCATAAGCCCACGGGGTTTTGCTAAAGCCACTCTGCTCATCGCAGAGGCTGGTGGGGAAACTGAGGGCAGCTTTCCACAGCCTCAACTAACTCCTTTGGCATGTGCCTCAGTTTCCCCCTTGCTAAAACAAAGGCAGCTGAGGCTTACAATGAGTGCCTTTGAAGAGATAAGCACCCTCCACTCCCCGTTATTGACTTTAGAGTGGCATTTCCTCTATCAAGAATGTGCCCCACAACAAGGTATTTATGCATGGCTGCAATACAAGCTTGCTTTTTACCAGTGCCTGCTGCACATACCGCACAGAGGTGTTGGGAGGATTAATTACTTAGCGTGCACAGAGGACTTTGAAGATAAAATGTGCCAAGTAATTACTATGTGTTTTACTGATTTGGGCATGCACGGACATATTTTTCTTAATGGTTTGTTGATTTTGTTGACTGGCAGTCCGGGACAAAGCTGCATTTCTTGTGAGGTTTCTTTTTTTAATATATTTTTTAATAGGCTTTTTAATTGCAGTATTTACTTCAGTCACCTATTAAATAGCTAATTACTTGTGATCCTGTTTAGATTTGTGTTTAGCACAGACAACAATTATATCTTTTCTCCCATAGCCCACAGTTACTGCATTACATGCTGGGCTCGATCTATTTTTTTCCCCTGTAAACAGGACTTTCTGACTGTAATAACTTATTTTCCTGGTCATGCTCCATAAGGTGGAATTAATCTCAGTAAAGGCGTCTCTGGATTGCCCATGACAAAAGGAACATGACAAAAGCTGTATTTGATGATGTATAACCATGATAGTGTCATCCTTTTTCTCATTAACAGGTGTAAATGGGACATCAGTGAAAGTGGGAGAGAAGCCAAGAGAACAGGGTAGGGAAAGGCTGTAGAAAATGTATGCAAAATTTGGTGTTCTGCTGATTATGAAAAGGTGCCACTAACACCATCTTGGGAGGTAATTAGGCTTTAATTTTAGGAGAACAAGGAAGTAGTCAAGCGGGGTGACTGGTGACACTCACTCTCATCTGAGCTTTATGAAAAACACTAATAGAAACATCAGCAGGGAGGCAGGCACTGGGGAGGGTGTTCATCGAGGGTAACCTGACCAGCTTTGTGAGAGCCTGCCCAAAAAAGAAGAGCCCAGGCAGCCACCCATGCACCTTCTCCTTGGTTTGATGCCTTCCACGGTATTTAAACTACCATTTCCACTTCCACAAACACCCAATTAAAGAGAAAGACCTCAGTAGACAGAATTTGGCAGATCACTTTTATTTTACTTCCTCACCACTTAACACCAGCATCAAGCTCCTCTGCAGCACACAGGCATTTGTGGAAGGGTCAAACCTAGCCCAGAAATTGCTACCACCAACAACCAGAGAAGAAGGGTCTCTTT
Organism: Gavia stellata; assembly: GCF_030936135.1. Lineage (NCBI taxonomy): Eukaryota > Metazoa > Chordata > Aves > Gaviiformes > Gaviidae > Gavia > Gavia stellata. Next base: position 31,106,848 of record NC_082603.1, on the reverse strand, counting down.
TCTTGCATGCCCTTAACCTCCTTTTATTGCTGCTCAATAACCTGCTGCACGGGGATTTCTAAGCTGAGAAGCTTAGACCAGATTACTTTTTTGCCTATCCTTACTCCCAGCCTTTGAAAGGACATCTAGTCCTGTAGCCTGAACTGAAGACCTTCCCAAGAACAGAAAGTGAAAATTAGATCTCTTCTTGCCTAGACAACCTTTGATTTACACTTATCTCCTCATTTCTTCTCCATATGTTTTGTTTCCCTGAAGACAGGCTGCTGAGGAAGCAGTTTCAGTTAGAGGTGAAAAGGAGGAGGTCAAGATGAAGAGGTGAAAAGAAACTCCTGCTATCTGCTAAATTATCTACAATTATCTGCACTTGGACCAGTCACCTCAGCTCTCACTTTCTGTTGTGAAATTCAGAAAAGTCCCCACAGCACTTTGCTCCAGGAGCTCCAAAACAGGAGAAACAAACCCAACCAAACCCTCTTAGCCAGCTCAGATTGATGAGAAAAAATAGTTCAAATGCCTTGCCCCATCTCCACGGTCCAGAGGGCTCAAGGCACAGCCTCGCTCGCTCACGTTGGCTGAGCACAGAGGCTAAGAGACCTCCAGTGCTGCCGTGGGGCTGGCCGGCTCCTGCCCTGCGTGCAATGGTGCTGCTGCTCAGCTCTTCTCCCCCAGCCTTTGCAGACAGAGGCTCTGCCTGCCCCAGGAGATGCTCTTCCCAGCTCACCTCCCTTCAAGATATATGCCAAAATAGAGTTAGCAGGTGGAAACGCTGGATTTGCCTTGCTACGATGCCATCCAGAGGACGGACGGCTCCAAGGGGAGATCCTGCCACACGCAGAAAGAGAGCTGATACCCTACAGCTACTCCACGGGGATCGCGGGGGCTCATTCAGCCCTGCCTCTGTATTTACTTTTCACAGGTTTTATGGCAGCGGCTGTGCATTACAACAACTCTTTTTTTGCCCCAGAAATTTATGGCAGGTGCAGGATTGTGGAGGATGCTCGCAGGAAAAAGCCAGGCTCCAGGGAAAAAACCCTCCACCTCTACCTGTCCTGCCATTTCCAACTGAGGTCAAGACAATCCTGCTAATTATTGCATACGTTAAAATCTTTACAAGCGCAGAAGCCCCTCCAGGAGTCCCGCAGTCAGGTTTAGCAGTGCCCTGCGTCCCAAACCTTTCAGGGCAGGCCAGCTTCAAGAGTATCATGTTTTTCCAGGCACAGTACTGAAAGTAACAGGAAAACAACTGTCTCATTGTTTAGAGCATCCCTAAATATTGCCAGTAAAGATCTGGTCAACTTTCCACAGTCTGCGGCTTTTGAGATTTTTCCATCAGGGTGATTTATTTCATCAAAACAGCTCTCAGGCCACCAGCTGTTAAAGCACTTGTGGAAAGGGCCAACTCAATTCTCATTATTCACTGCAGGTTTCCCTTAATAGAATCAAACTGGTTAATAAGTGCTAATACCGATAATACAGTCCTCTGTACTTTGACCTAAATTCTCCTCCGGCTCCCGAGGGGGTGGACACAGGGGAGCGCCGCAGCATTTCCTCCGGTGCATGGACAGGCAGGATTAACCCATACAGGCAATCCTCATCTGCTGTGTTTTGGGAGCCTTTTGAGGTTTAGGCTCTGTTATATCAGATGCTGTGCAAAATCCTATCCAAAAACTCTGATCCCAAACTGCTCGTGGTCCAGTAGCGTCCATACCGGGCTTGGTCTCAGTCCCTGTTATTCAGAATGACCTTTGTTTGCTGCATGCCACCGGTTCAGAAAGTCAAAGCTGGTTTTTTGTTTTGTTTTGTTTGCTTTTAGTAAAAAGATAAGACGTGGCACAAACAATTTTCTAAGCTTGGTAATTGCGCAGCCGGTTTCAGAACACAATAAGAAAGCAAATATTACTGCGAAATTAAGAGGGGGGAGGGTGCCTTTTTTTTTCCCCAGGAGAATATTCAGAAAAGTGAGATTTGTGTAAACACTGCCCATGCCATTGTATTTTTGTCAGGTTCATTTGGCAAGCCAGGTTCAAATGAAATGGTTCATTTAGTTACTTTTGTTGCTATGTAATCAAAGTTGTAGTTTTAGGTATATGAACCGTGCGTGTTTCTGTAGGGACATGTGCAGAACTGCAAAAAAAGTAGCTCACGCAAGCAGGTGTAGGGCAGACTGAGGTGGTTAAGGAAGGGGATCTGGGGTGAAATGAGGTGACTTTACTCCTACTGGTCCTAGTGCCAGCAAAAGCACATGTTGTTGCCCAAGGAATTGGCCCTAAAGTACTTCTCAAGTAGAAATGGGTATCATTAGGCTTCAGGGTTAACGCTCGGGGGTGTTGAGCAGGGGGAGAAGTTTACAAATTATGAGCTGGTGCAGCAGTGTATGACATTACCACGCTTCCTCCTCCCAGCTCAGAGAGAGGAGGAGTCACAGAGTTCCGGGTGCTGACCTCCCGCACGGCTCAGCCTGCACTCTCCAGAGTTTTGGCAGCGAAGGGGAGGAAGGAAGGAATGTAGACTCCTCCAGTCACCAAGTTAATGGGTTTCAATGTGTAATTAGTGTCATTCTTGAAAACCCATGTCTTGTCACCACTCTAAATGTGTTTAGCTTCTGTTTCCTCATTATTTTGGGATCTCATTTTTCCACTAGATTAAGGAGATACACTTTTTTCCCCCCAAAAAAACCCCTCTCCCATGTGAGTGTTCATAGATGATTAAGAAATGATTGGAAACCTCTTGGCCTGCTCTTTGCATGTTAAACATTTGCCTGAGGAAGGACAAATATCCACTATACAGTTTGGAAGTTTGACAAAATCTGATGTATTGAGCAGAGACTAACAAATCCCTGATTTGTATCTAGTCCTGGGTACCACAATTCTTCAGAACTATTCATGCATAATGACCATGAAACTAAAGACTAATTTTCCTGTATTGGCAATAGTAATTGATGGGATTTCAGAGTGCCGTGAAAAGCCCGGAGTCATACACCCCGAGGGAGCTACTTTAGGAAATTAGTCAGCACGTGCTCTCATTATCAGTGTTGGGGAAAAACAGGTACCTTGAGAGGTAAAGTCAACTTTGAGTTAGTTGGTGGGAAGGAACTCTCTCCTCTCTCCACTTTCTCTGTCTCTATCAGAGAACACCCATTTCAGTTGATACAATGAGAAAACATGACTTGACATCTCTGCTGCTAACCAAAATGTGTGATTTTTTTTAACACCACTGCACAGGTATGGCAGGGTACATGGCCTCCTGCAGCCAAGGCAGTTTCAGAGGTCCCCATGCCTGTTCCCACCTCCAGCCCAGGCAGGAGAACATGCCAAGGTGATGGGTTTCAGGTGCACTGTGTCTGGGTAAGCTAAAGAAATGCATTCAACTCCCCAATGCAGAGATCCAGTTACACGTTACACATTTCTGCTCTTACTCTATTTTATTTTGATTTGATTTTTATTTGCAAGCCAGCACAATTGCAAAGTTCTGAGGAGGGATGCACTTTCTTTCTCCTGCCTTGAGACAGACAGACTTAGGGAAATGCCACAGAAATAAACTCTGCTAAGAAAATGCAAGAATTGAACAGTTCAGCTTTCAAGAGTCAGATAATGGCAAACAGAAGGTTGAACTTTTCCCCTCGTGTGCATATGCATCATGATTCATTGCATACTCCTCTTATGCTATTCCTCAGCTATTGCAGTATGCCATAATTTGTCTCAAGAGGCAAACAGTAGTTTGCAGAGCTGCATACTTGTCTCCAAGCGGCAGGGCAAGGCCGAGTTCACAGCACATCCCCTTCACTATGCCCAGTGCACTGCAAATAACGGCAAGCTTGCTGGCATCAGGGAGAAGCAAGAGCAGGGCTGCTCCCTAAAGGAAAATCCAGGAAAACCAAGCAACAACTCAGGAACAGGGCAAGGGGCAGGCAATCCTGCAACGTAGCTCAGGCTAGGCTGAGCTCCGGTGGGGACCATCAAAGGTCCTATGTCAGGGAAATCAAGGTCTGTCAGTGCCCTCAGGGTCCCAAGCTGGTGCATGGATGTCCCTCAGATGTGGCCACTTGACTTGTAGCTTCGGGCATTGCAAGCCCTGAAGCCAGTCCGCGGGTGCAGGCAAGGCTGGCTGCATTACGTCAGATCAAGCGGCCTGCCCCATGGCTAAGCCGAAAGCTGCACTGTGCACCACGCTCTGCAGCATTTGGCCTCGTGAGATGAGAAGTAGCAGTAGGTTTGAGTCACTTGTGGCAGCGACCTGTGAGGAGCTCATTGTCCCCAAAGCACATCTCAGAAAGAGCTCCGCTAGGAAAGGGGAGCCTGAAGTCATGGCTTTGTGCCCACATATCCACATCACTGCTTCTCCCCAGCCAGTTTGGACCAGTGAAGCCTGGCAGACTGGTATTCCAAATACCTCTAAAAAAGGTCCCTGAGCAGACTTCTGAAAGAAGTCCAGCCACAGTGTCGATACCGCTGAAGTCAGCATAACCCTGATCTCAGTCGAGTCCGCTGCCCAGGGAGCCTGCCTGAGTGCAGGACACGCGCTTCCTCGATGCTGCACGCTGAGTAATCAGCTATTCCCATGCAGATGAGCCCCAGGAGAGGAGCAGCAATCAGCACTGGGACTCACAGTTCTGGGAAGCGCAGACCTCTGCTTTCAGAAATATCTCACCGCAGGAGTAATACTGCTCAAATCTTGCAAGTAATAAAAAGTAATGGGAAACAGATGCTGCTGTACCTTAGATTAGAATCTATGTTTAGATTTCCAAGATAATTTTTATCTCCGATACTTTGGCTAATGCAAAGCTGATATGATAAATGGATTTTCTACGGAGTCTGAAAACGGTGCGCCTGCTTCAAAATGCAACCTGATACGTAGTTGTCTCCGGCAGGGAGACAGAGAAAAGAAACAGAACTGGCCTGAACGAGGGTCAGGATGGAGGATGTGTTACATGTATGAGGTCAAATGACCCTGGACTGGTGCTGGAGGAGGAGTCACATCTCCCCTTTGTCAGGGGAGCCTCCCCTCAGTCCCTCCCTGCAGCGGTGCAACCTCACCAGCCCAGGACATGATCTCGGAAAGACCCTGGGAGAGCGAAACTGGGGTCTTTAAATCCTAAATGGGGTGAGCTCAAATACCCAGTACACTGACTTAAAATCACACACAAATGGAGAGAACAGAGTACCACACTCCAGCAACCACACTCCCACCGGCCCGCAGTGCTAGGATGGAGCATAGACCTCCTTGCACCTCCATATCCTCTCCTTAGCTTACTTGAATCCTATTTTCTGAAACCTACTTTTTCTCCATAAATGGTCTGACATCCTTCACTATCCCCTCGCCCCATTACCATGCCTCTACTCAGGCCAGGCACAGTTTGCTGCCATGCTGCAACTGCTTTTTCCCACCTCTTTTTCACTGTCCCATTGAAGCAATGGCCACAAAAGTTGGATACAGCCTTTTCTTGGTCTGCAACCAACAGGGCCAATAGCAAATGCATGTGGCAAAAAAAAAAAAGGGGGGGAAATAAAGAATGATTTTATTTTTTCTAAATTATTTTTATTATTATTATTTTCCAGCCTGAAAACTCTTGGCAAAGTAAAACTCATCAGTTCCTTCTAGCATTGTAAGTGGAGATTATGTAATATTTACAGTGATATTAATGCAATCAATCAGCGTCAGCAAGTGGAGATGTGGGAGCCAGCTATACACGCGAGAGAAAAGTGGGGAAAAGGAAAACACAAAGGGGTCCCTGTGATGGCCAGGGAGGGATGCCAAATACTTTCACTGCTTTCCAAACTAATATGTTACAAAATAACACAATCGGCTTTGGCCCAGTTCATTAAAAATAATTAACTTGACTGCTCAGTGACTTCCCCGCAGACTTGAGATGCCCACTAGCGCTCAGGCGTTCACATAAACACCTTTCCTCCTCCAATTTGAAGGGGAAGATTTTGTCTAGCCCTGCTCCAGCTTAGTCCCAAATGATGTCAAAGGAGCCTTTGTTGGACCTTGGGTTACTGGGAATGGTGAAAGCGTCATGGATCGAGAGCCTGCACTGAACAGAAGGGCTTTGCCACTGCCCCATCCGCTTGCAACAAAATGCCAGTGGCTGAAAAGAGGCCATTCTTCCCGAGGTGTGTGCCTTGCAGCCGCCAGGCAAGTGACTTCGCAACCCTGAAAGCCGCACAAATAGCTACTTCTGCTGCTTTGTTTTCTTTTTCTTTTTTAGGTGGAAATATTAAGGTCCAGAGGGGATTGTTGCCAGAACTTGATTTCTGCATCGCCATCGGAGAAATTTTTGGCAGCAGGGAAAAGGCGTCGTTTTGCTGTACAAGGTGGGAAGTGGGATCTGCAGATGATTCGAGAAAGGCTTCAAACCCATCCCACACAGCTGCCAACCAGGCAGACTGAGAAGGGGCCAGCAGTTGGCTTGCAAGGAGCTGGGACTGTTGGCTTGCAACAGCTGGGAGTGTGCTCTGGTCCCTGTCTAACAGGGTGGAAACACCGCAGGCATTGCTAAGCCGTATCTCGGAATAAGCCTTTCCTAAATAACTGCTATTGATGTTGAGACCCCAGCCTACAGTTTGGCAGAGGCTAGTCTTCAGATTCAGATCCTGATGTGGACTATCTCAAGCTCTGACAATGCCAGGACCACGGATCATTGCTGCTCTGGCTGATGGACCACTCTCACTAGGAGAAATAGGCAAATCAGTTCAGAAGAAAGAGTCAGGGCACATGTTCATAAACCCATGAATCCTACCTTCAAAAGAAGCCAGAAGGGGTGAATTACCTTGTTTTCTTAATTTTAAAATGTTTATATAACTGTTGAGATACTAAGTCAGATGGTTCTCACATACCAGTAGAAGACCTGCTCACTGATTTCCGCTGAACCACTGAAGAGTTTCGTAGCCAAATCTGGCTAATCCAAGGAATTCAGATCTACTCTGGATGGGTCACTGCCTGTTTATGTGCTTGTCTGAACGGAATAATTACAGCTTCCAGAATTTACCCTTGCCTGCTACCTAAAGGACAAAACCTGCATATCTTTAGCAATGTGAATATCCCTTGATAAACCTAGGCAAAGACCCTAATATCATTAAGAAAAAACTCAAATGACGGCAAGTGTGTAGATGCCTAAAACCCTACAGCATTATCTTCAAAGGACTTGTTTGACCAAGAATTCAGTTTAACTTCTGGAGTAAGAAATTCCAGGTATGCTTCATTCAGAGAGAAGAAATCCAATATATTTTAAAATCCATCAGTGCAGTAAAAGAACAGGAGGAACATACTATTTTTCCTATGTTCATGTCTGTTATGTTACCCCAAAACACAAAACCAGAAAAAACCAGGTGTGCGCTCCGGTCACAGTCAAAACAGATGTACCCAAGACAGATTTTTTTTCCCTGTGGACCTCCTGCCATAAGCCACCACAAGGGAACTCCCACACCTTCGGAAAGGTTTACTGACACCAACCTTGGTTGAAAGGGAAGGGACAGCTGAGTGGCAGAGCATCAGCTGCCAAGTTCCTGACCCTGGTGCAGATGGAGATTAGGCTAGACTAGATGACTCCTTTAACCCTGAGTTTGGAAAGAGCTGTTGGCCCAGCCGCAATTGAGAAATGCCTGTTCTCCAGAGGAAGATCGGCATGCAGGCGGCAGTCAATTTTCCAAGAGCAGACCTCCCCAAATAGTTAGTTTGGCAGTAAAAGCCAGTTGTCTTTGAACAGTCAGTCAACATGTGATCATTTTGGGCTCCTTCCCATTTAGGAGTGTGACTCTTGGGGAAAGTTTGACATCAGATTCTGCCCTGGTCAGAGAGTGCAAAACTGTCCAAGGCCAAGTTTGGTGCATTTTTGACTCCTGAGCCATGTTCTCTCTTTCTCTCTGACCCAGCGAGTCTATTTTGGGCTGAATTCCTAGTGACACGAGCAGGAATTCCTAGAATAAGACTCTTGTGCACAGATGGAAGAGCAAATTGTTTTGACCACTGAGCAACCACAACCACGAACCACTTCCATTAACTCCAACCTTTTACTCTAGCTTTAGGTTAACTTGTAGATGCTTGGAAGCTTTCTTCTGGGTGAAGTTCAGTGCTCTCTGGGAAAAAGGGCCCTTTTTTTATTGTTGCAGGGACCTGTTCCTCACACTATGGAGGAGCCCACCAGATGTCCTAGAAACCTTTGTCACTGGGGGCAAAGAAAAAGGAAAATTTTCCCCAGACAACTTTAATCATGTTGTATAAGCAACTAAATTAGGTGGCTGATCTTCCTTTGATCTCTTCATAATCTCTGTAGAGAGATTTTTCTTCCAGTGAGCAATCCAGAGCAGGAATTAACCTCATGTGTGGGGAAGAGCCTTACGGAGTAATCTCTCTCTCCCTTGTATAGAGGAGCTGTTGAGTGATGAGCTGTCTAAGCCAGGCAGCTAAATCGGACACCTTAAGTAGACAGCTGGAGGTGGATGAGATGAGTACTTCTCTGGTACTCTCCCCTTTGCATCTCCATTCCAGCGGGGAATGCCTCATCTGTGCTTCAAAATCTAGGCAACACCTTTAGCAACACCAAGCTGACCAAAAATTGATACTGGATAGTAAAAGTGATGTGAAAGCTCAGAAACTCTCCTTCCAGGATGTCAGAGAGGAGAGAAGCAGCTGCTTCCTTCGATCTGTGGTGATATTCACAGCTTTCTCTGTATGTCACACTGAGGCAAGAATTACGCAATGCCCTGACCGTACATTTATCCACACTTATGATGCTTTAGCAATCTGGTTTCTCAGCTAGAGGCTGGAGCCAAAGTATGTTAAGAAATGAGCCTGTGAGTTGAACATATGCTATCAGCAAAGGCTCATTTTATTGTTGCTACTTACAATTTCATAACAGGAGGAGAATGCACATGGGGCGGTCTTGAGACAGGAATGATGTAGGGCAAGGTCCTGAATTGCTTTACACATGCTGCCACTAGTCTGCAGTGCAAAGGTGTCCAGTTTTGACCTACCTAGTAAGGACTAACGGAAGGAATCATTAAAAACAAAAGCAACTACAACAAGGACCAGAGATGATGGCAATTACCCCACCACAACATTGCAGGCTAATATAGAATAAGAATAACTAAGCCTGCAGATGAGCTCAAGATGAAAGATGGCTTAGGGAGAGCTGTTCACCCCAGTCCAGGAGAGCCATGGACTTGGCCAGCAGTCCCCCGCTGATGCTGAGTCCATCCAGTTTGATTATAAACACAGAGCAGCACTTGGCCACTGCTCTTGTCCCTATTTCCATTTGTGCTGATAAGACACATTTTTAAAGGCTATGTTAATCGCCACGCTAGATCCATTAGCATGAATATTATCCATCCTCTCCTTTCACCTCCCACTCTCTTCAGCTCAATTAATCATTTTTACGGAAGGCAAATTGAGGACCGCACCTCCTCTGCTTTCTGGGGATGGCATCACGAACATCAGCTTCATGATCACCCATAGATCGAAGAGGATGAGTTCATAGAAAGTTGTGGGTAAATGACTAAACTAATCTCTGTGAGGCCAGTTGTATTATTTCCTCCTGGTAAACCCTGAGCAACTCGAGGTGCCAGTAATGTTGCATCTAGTTTGCAGCAGGGTAATGAGAACAAAGAGCTTTCGGGGTGGAATCCAAACCACATCCTCCTATCAAACCCTGCCGAGCAAGTACGCTAAAATGGCTGAGCGTGCAGCACAAAGCTATATAAAGCTGCAAGGATAATAGCCGTTGTTTGGTGCCAGGCTTGAAGCTAAAGCAAGTTTTACAGGAGGAAGCTTACGGGCCTCTAACGGGACATAAACTGTGTTTCTGTGCGCAGCAGAAAGCGTGCGCCTGGTGCCTGTGCGGATCCTTGCAAATTGCGTCTTTAAATGTAAGCATCGGTGGTGCCAAACAATTACGATGTTTATAGAAACTGATGGCCTACATCTGTTTAAAATACTTCCCAGTGTTTAGACTGACAGAACAGAAAACATTCTGCAAAGAGTAAGCACAAATTGGATGGTTTGATATATTTTTTTTTAAAATGAGAAGAACTCACACTAAATTGATTAACTACTCAAATTCATTAGCAGTGTAAGCATTATAGAGCAAATGCACACCATAAACCTGCCTTCCTGCATGACAGTGAATTAACAAAATGTGAAGAAATTATTCCAGAGGGTAAACCCTGTTTGGGACTAGACTGAAGCAAGAATGTAGTCTCATATACCAGCACCGTTAGAGGCTTCCTGCTTGATCTTAAGCAAGGCAAAGCTTTCTCTCCATTGAGAAATCAGCTTTGCATGTCTTTGCCTCAGCTTCCAATCTCTTCAATGGAGATAACACCCATTCTTACTCCAATTTAGCTATTTACAGCCAGACAGAGCAGAAGAGCAAGCTGAGGTCCCAACCTGACCTACTGGCAAAGGATAACTAGATCAGTTGCACTACAGAGAGAAGCCTGACCAAAGCCCTTGGCTTTATCCCACCTGCCTGCGGTGGCTCTTTATCTCCACTCCAACACTTTCCTTTATTGCATTGACTCCTTCCCGGAGGCTCTGCAGGCCATGGCTCCGCAGAGTCAGTGGTCCCTCTTCACACCAACATCCTGCTGGCACCATGGGATGCACCTGCTTTGATTCAGGCAGCTTTGGACATGAGAAAAATATCCAGATGGTTTAGGGATGAAAGAAGCAGAGCTTTTGTAGATGGTGGGTGTTGGTCTCTTCTCCCAAGTGACAAGCGACAGGGCAAGAGGAAATGGCTTCAAGTTGTGGCAGGGGAGGTTCAGGCTGGATATTAGGAAAAATTTCTTTATGGAGAGAGTGGTGAAGCATTGGAACAGGCTGCCAGGGAGGTGGTGGAGTCACCATCACTGGAGGTGTTCAAGGAACGTGTGGAGGAGGCATTGTGGGACATGGTTTAGTGGGCATGGTGGGGTTAGTTGATGGTTGGACTTGATCTTACAGGTCTTTTCCAAACTTAGTTATTTTGTGATCGTGACTGTGAGAGCAAAGAGAGCAGAGCTATATAGTGCTGCAGCCCAAGAGCCCTCAATGACACAATGGCTCTTCAGGGACCTCAACAAGCCAGTGCAAACTAGAGCCACCTCCAGAAAACCTGGGATTGCTTCAGCAATGGCCAAACCCCAGGACGTACTGGGCTTTGGCAAACCATCTTCCCTCAGCCACAGCAGCTCTCCAAGCAGTGCGTACAACACTGCAATACCCAAATTCTTATACACATACCCATAGGCTTGCTTGTATGGCCATCCTTAACTTGCTCTTCCTTGAACGTGGACTGCTGTATTGTAGTGCTTTGCCACCTGACTAACCGAAGAAGCCTTCCTTCATTAGCAGCTTAAAACCTTGCTATAAATCTCCCCGTAGGGCTCACTCGTGGGTGACAGTGTTTCAGAACAAAGAGCCCCATTCATCAGACAAGCCTTTGGAGTTCATTTTCTGATTTCTAATGTTAGTCTCAGAGGGGAGTGCAAGTTTTATGGGCAAAGCACACAGATGCCCCAGAAGGGACACCCTGCTCTGGAACTAGTTATAATCAAGTCCCCTTGGCCATGGCTGCTGTGCAGCAAGTGGGAAGGTCTCTCCTCTCTCAGTTATACTGAAAACAAATGTACAGCAGAAAAAAATCCAGTTCTGGAGCTTTCCCATAGTTAATTGCCAGGATTATTATGGTATCTAGTTTAGCTTCTTCTCCTCCCACCCAGCCCCTTGTATTTTTAAGACCACTTATGTCACACACACACTCAAAACTCCAGCACGAAAAGGCAGCCACATCAAACACAACATCACAAATAAGCAGCCTCCATCTCTTCTAAGCCCTCGTTCCTCCTCTGTCTATGTGCTGTAAATTAGTATGCAAATTATGTAAATTAGAAGCATGTGCAAAGGGGAAGTTGTTCTCCCAGGCACTGGCAGCAGGCCCTGCGTAAGCACTGCAGACTTCAGAGCGGTATCATGAGCATGGATGTCTCCGGGAGAAGCACTGCATCTGTCAGAGCAGCTCCCCGAACCAACATGGGGGGGCACAGAGGGGATACCCCAGAGCAGCTCTCTCTGTGGATGAGCAAGGAGCAAGAGCCATTGCTTTTCCTGCACAGCCGCACAATATCAAGCAGATATTCTAAGCATTGCACAAGTCCAGCTTCCTGCAGGAAGCTGGAGGGACCACATCTCCCATCAGGAAGCTCTCTGGGGCATTGGGATGGTTCTAGTGCCGCACTTTGCGGCAAAGCTACTGCAAAAGCCCTGCACGTGCCCAGCTCCATGACACTGACCCTTCGTCCTGCTCGCCTCAGGTACCTGACTTGTGCTTGCTCCCACGGGAGAGAATCCTGTCCCCTCGACAATGACACTGTCCACATGGGGCTCCGTGTGTTGTTCCAGCACTGCTGCCACTCCCCCAGTTCTGGAGCGGAGCTGTGTAAAACATGCAGACATTTTCATCGCTTAACTTATGGCTGCCCTGAGGGAATGTGCAGAGGTTACCCAGTGCTCCTAAATCAGTCCCAGAACAACCTTGTCCAGCCACTGCCAAACAAAAACTTTTCCAGCAGAGTTCCATTCTTCTTTTCTCTGTAAGAAACCCCCTTTTTCAGACCCGCTCAGCTGTTACACATGGGTACTAGCCGGCGGAAACACACACAAGTACCTGCAATCTGACTGAAATCAATGGAAAAAACTGCTGTTTAATTCAAGGAGAGTGGAACAGAATTTTACACCCATTTTTCCCAAGAAGGAGAAAAAGAAAGGAAGGAAAAGATCTGTTGAAGCCCAACTTTAGTCCACACTGAAGCAAAACTTCATGGCTCTCACATCCTCTGTGGATGCCATGTAAATCCTACAGAAGTGCGCTGCTGCTCCGCCACGATGTAAGAGCTGTAAGGATGCAGTCTGCACTAGGCTAAGCCTTCAACCTGCTCCGCCTGTGTCCAAACTGGCCTGTTATTGTATGCATTGCTGCCAGAGGTGTAAACGCGGTGCTGCTCATAGGTAGAGCCTGGTTCTGTATAGCATCTGCAGTGCTAAAGAAAGGACAGGGCAGGTAGGCGCAACAACTACCAAGCATCATCTAGCAAGCAAATTCTCAAGGGGTGGGGTGTTTTTAGACATTCATTCTCCTACCAAAATAATTCAGCCACTGAAGTCTCAGAGTGGGCTTATAGGGTGAGGCTATGCTATGTTTCCATTCGGTTAGATGAGGACTGGGGGATGCACTATTCTTCACCCAGTTTGCATCCATTATCACCAGTCCAGATGACCACCGAGGCTCTCGGGGAATGAAGACTCTTGTGCTTCCCCAGAAGCAACCCCCGCATCAGAGACCTGTTTGCTCTGTCCTCCCTCTCTCTGATTATCTCACCCCTAACTGCAGCTTCACAGCAGGCAAGTGAATGCCAATACCACATGAGAAGGGGTGTCCCTGCCAGGTAAATGAGTGCCGTGAATGGGCAGCACTTTATGGCACCCCTTGGGGTGATATCTGTTTACACCAGACGAAGAGGTTGTTCTTTCCACCGGGATGGATAGGTGGATTTTAGGTGAAGCCCACCTACCAGCTCTGCTGCCAGCTCTCAGTCCAGCTGTGCAACCACTTTCAGATGTCTGATGTGATCCCACATACTGGAGCTTTTAAAATTTCCCTTGGTATCAGCTGGGACTGATTAATGTCTAAAGTTTATGAGGATGCCCAGCATGACAGCGCACCAGAGCAAGCCCAAGCCACCACTGTCCATTACACGGGGACAATCCTGAGGACATCTCTAGCCAATGCTGAAGGGCCTCAGCAGCAAATGGAGCTAGTCTCCTAAGAAGGGGTATGGCATTGCCATCTGTGTAAGGAGACACATCGGGGTCAGGGTTCTGAGATAAGTTGCCCTACACAGGCTGTTGTTGGATCTGCTACGTATTGATATTTCTATACAAATAGACTTGGAAGCAGCTCACAGCAGCATTTAGCTGGAGGAAATCCCAGCCGCGAGCCCACCGGGATCAGGGGAATCAAAGTGTTACTAATAAAGAGCCATTTCTCACCCTTCCAAATCCGCCCTCCAAACAGTAGGATGCAAGAGGGAGGATTTCTCATAAGCTAAACTGCTCCAGGAGGAAATGGCACATTTAGCACTTCTTTCATGACTTTCTTTTCACCACATTTCCTTCGTGCCCTCTCCTAAGCTATGCTGATGGCGATGGCAGCACACTATCTCTGTAAGCAGATCCCTTCATCTTTAAGAGCAGCACCACACACTTCTGCCAAAGCAACCTGGACCCCGGGTGCCTGCACAGACCTTCTGCCTGGCTGGTCCCCAGCAGTGTGGCCACAACCATGCCTCTCCAGCTTAGCTCAACAAGTCACAGTGGCACCAGATTAAGCCTTTAGCTGAGTTATTTCTTGAGGTTTACTCATCACAAATGTTGACAGTAAGGATCAGCTTTAAGTAACAGACCAGAAAACCAATTCCCTTCCACATATTCCATGAAATCCTGTTGCTACCTTCAGAAGAAAACATGCTGCACCACGTTATTACACAAGCACAAGAGGAAATCACTCTTTGGATTTGCAAAGTCGATATTAATGGACTCAGACTGCAATAGAGGGCATGTTCCTTTTGCAATTGAGTTACTTTCTCTGATACACACTTGATTCTATTTTCCTGGCAAATTGTGATTGCTAATAAATTGCAATAACTTTGAGTTTACATTATGACTCACAGAAGATTATTTTGGGCAGTAATGACATTCCCAAAGTGGAGGGTCTCTCCAGTGAAATATCTGGCATATGGAAGCAATTCAGTATTTACAGATTCAGATGAAACCTATGTATTACTGACGAAGAAACCATATTTTGATAAGATAATAGGCAGCAGTGCAAGCTGACAGACCTATTTCTTAAAGGGAAGAGAATATGAAGCTCCTAACGTCTACTAGGAAGTCGGGCTTCACCCACAGATTATTGAAGCCAATGGATTGAGTCCTCCAGGCTTCGCTGGGGTTGAAGATCAAGTCTTCACCCTTCCTCGAAACAGGAACATGTTCTGGGTCAGCTTGCTCTGTCCCAGAACACTTTATCCTACAATAATATTCCAGCCTCCTGCTTATTATATGCTGAAATCTGTTTATTTCCTCTAATATCTAACTCTCCTTCAGTGTCTCATTTTGAAACCCCCAGGGCAGCTGAAGTGGGAATTTTAATTTTATTGCTCTATTAGTCAAACTTTTTTCTTTTTTTTTTTTTTAATACTGTTTACACAGAGCGGTCTTCCTCCCTGATCCCCTCTGGTTTGTCTTTTGCTTCTCAAGCATTTCCTAGCTGCTGTGCTTGGGCTCCACCTTGTCATGTAAATCCAATTTAATTTGCACAGTTCTGCTTGACTGGGACTGTTTTCTAATAAATTCAAGCTCCATGAAAAATTCCAACCAGGTGATACACTCAGAGGTAGCAGCTCTTAATGCAGTATGTGGTAAGGATCTTCAAAACACACTCTAAGAGGAGGCAGGTGGCTTTCAGGGCCAATTGGCCTTTTACTTCTAATATTGACTTTTAATTACCAACAGCTAAACCTTGTTTTTCTATATGATCCATTGCTGCCTCAAAATCCATTTTGTCCTTGGGTTATTGACACAGTTGGAAAACTTACTATGTTTACTTTTTTTGAGAAAACAGTTTATTTTTCATGCATTAATTTCAAACCAAGACTGTCCATGCTCATACTGCAAGTTCTAATTCTGCTTTTCACTAGGTTTTGGGCTTCAACTCTATCCTTAGTAGGGAGTTGTCTTCAGAAACCTCTAGCACATAGATGACAGTGTGCAGGAAACAAGGATGAAGGATAAGTTTTATTTTATGGTTTTACTACTTCTGCTTCTCAGTGGGCAAAATTTTGTGAATACTCAGTAGACAGAAGAGCAAACATCCTTTTTGCAAAAAGGGGGATGGTTGAATCTATAAGCCCCAGTACAACACCCTGACTTAGCACCAAGCAGGATCTGAACTGGGTGGTAATAGAAATAAGTGAGCACTGTGCTCTGCCCAGCCTAACATGGGCCAGGAAATTAGTCAAAAAATCCCCTTCTGCTATAAACAGAGTCTGGGAGGCTTCCGAGCAGCACCTACGAGCACTTTGCTTCATGCCTCACATCTCGGTGCAGGCTGGTGCCTCCCCACAAAACCCATTTTCGGCTGCGGGCTCAGCCCTGAGTGCAGGTGAGGCAATGCACGTGGCTTGCGACCACCAAGCAACCGCTGGTCCGCCTCGCCTCTGAACTGGGTTTGATCCCCTGTGAAATACCTCCAAAAATAGCAGCATTACATACCTCAGGTACAAGAGGTCAGCTTGAGGTTTAAGTGGCATTTAATCTACTCTCCTGTGCAAAAAAAACCACCACCCCAAAAACCAAAAAAACCACAAAGCAAAAGAGCCCCAGCTTTTGTTCCATTTGGTCAATAAACACCCAAAATACTCCTCTAACAGCTTTGCAAATAAATACAAGGCACCATGACAGTTCAGGAGATTTATTGGCACTTAACATTATGAGGATGGTAGAAAGCACTGCAATAGTTAAGTACCACGGTCATGGCCATTATAAACATTTTTTTTGTAAAGGGGTTTATTACAGAGCTGTAAAAGTAAGCTCTAGGCTAGAAGTTGGCATGTGAGTCCCCTCTACCTTTGAAGTATTTATTGACATTAGAAATTTGGGAGGGAAAAAAATCAATTTGGAAACTATGGTTTCATCAGACTTTGAATAGCAAGTGTGAAAAAGCAAGCAGATAAGAAAGGGGGGAAAGGAAGAGAGGGAGCAGTACTGTTAAGGCGAATAACGTCCAGCAAATCATTTGCCAGGGAGATCTTTTCGGTTCATCTTTTTCCATCCATAAGTGACTAACAAAGCAGTAGTTTCTACAAAGTTTCTCTGTCTTTCAAAATATTTGCCCAGCCATTTCCATGCAGTTATTGGTGTGTAATTTACAGCTTTTCACAGCAGGGAACACAAGTCGCCCCCGGGGTACAGCGTGCCAGAGTGCTGTACAGAGTGCTGCTGGGAAAGCTGCTGCTCTCCGCCTGGCTCTCTGCTTTCACCAGAGGAGGAGGGATTTGTACCCCAGCGGCTCAAGCCCTGCCAGGTTACACATTGGCAAGAGCAAGGGGTAAATCCCACCTAGCCTGATTCTCCGGCTGCAAGGCTAGAGAGCTTCAGAAGTTTGGTCCAGGCAGGAGGGGGGCTGTTTTTTCCATTCCTACAAGTTCTTGCCAAACGCAGATACCTCTCAGATTTCACATCCAGAAGGGACCATTGAAGCTTCCTACACAAGAGAGGCCATTCCATTTTTTGGTTAAATACATTTGGTTAAATGTCTCCACAGCATTGCTCCTGCTTATCAGTTACTCAAGGCACCTGCACAGCATCACTGTACCACCAGCAGTGCACGCTGGAGCATTGCTGGCAAGACTCAGGCTCAGTGTTACCTTTAAAGCTGATTATAGAAAAGGACTGCATAGAAAACACTTGGGAATGGGTTTACTGCCCAGGAGGACAGTAAGGGAACATTAACTCCTCCATTAGCACCACCCAGGGTTGCACTCTCAGCATGCTGCAGCTCAACATCCCATTTTGATGGCTTGCATGCACCCACCTGCACTTAGTGCATCACTGAGCACTGGATCCACGAAGCCCAGTTCAGAGAGACAAGAAGATTTCTTCATTAATTGTCTCACTCTTCTAGGACAAACCCCACAGTGAAACCTACTCAGATGGGAGAAAAATCTGGAAAATCGGCTTGGAACATCTCAAACCAAACCAGTAAGGTTCAGCGAAGACGAACCACGCCTTGAGCAGGCAGCACAGGAGAGGAGACACCCTGATTTACACCAGCTGGCAGCCTGGCCTTATACCCTGGGAAGCTGACGCTATATTTGTCTGCCCTTTTCTCAGCCACATTCACCACCGAAATCCTCCCACACGCTCAATTACAGGCTGGATGTACAAGTCCAGCTTAGAGCAGATGTTTATCTAATTTGCTTCCACATGTTTTTAAACATTTCACATGTAGGAAAACGATAAAAGCAAGAAGATTAAACATGGATGTCCAAAGTCTAATTAACATCCCCACTGGTAAGCTGGGTGTGTTTTATCTTTAAAACAGAGCGACACCAGCTTCCTTTGTAACATGCATGAGTCCTGGGGGGAGGCGATCAGAAATAACATACTGATGTTAAGAATCATTTATTATTACTATTATGTTACAAAGCTTGGGTGAATCAACTCAGTAAGACCAACACAACCTCTGTGAATCAGTTAAACTCTATTTTAAGGTCTTGAATAAGACTTTGACGTGACTGAGTGTAAAAACCTACATATGGGAGAGATGCAATTAAGGAATTTTGACAAGGGCATTTGATCAACCCAAAAAATCCATGCATCAAACTGTCATCATCACCAAATGTGCATGCCTCAGACTTTCCAGTTCAGCAAGGTTGTAGAATGTTAGGGCTTTTTATATATTTAAAAGTGTGAGTTAAAATATAATTATAATATAAAAATGTTATAAAATAAAAAGCTTATGTTTTATAAGCTCACCACACTGGAAAATTTGAGGCACAATAATCTTCTCTATAGCGGTCTCCATATTATGCTTCCAAGTTCCTCACACCTTGTAATATAATTAAGCATCCTCCAGAATGCTTTGTCGCACTTCGATTTTTGCAGACTATCATCAGAAACGGCTGATCAGGCTCTGCTCTCTCCAACCATCCCAACACTTGGTGGCTTGGAAATAGATTGCTCTGAGAGCAAGTATGAGAAGCAAGCCCTAGGGGTAGCTTTGGGTCTATAAACTAACTGCATACCGAAAAAGAGAGAGAAGGGACAAAAATATTTTCTTCCCAGATGCAAATGTGCAGGCAGGTGCCAAAGGCTTCTAACTGCATGACTTTATTTGGCCCGGTGACAAAATAAACCCCTGTGTAGGAAGATACAGTAGTTTAAGCAATAGGTTAGGGGTTTCAGTTTAAGCAAGGCCTAAATAAGTTCTTTATCAGAGGGAACAGCCTTAATATATATATATTCTTTAATAAAATGTTGGCCCTGAGGTCATGTGTCTGAACTGTTTTCTTTTTCTTATGTTCTAACAGTGCTTTCAGATGTTCATATCCTGCAGCTGCAGTTCCCATGTAAGCATGGTCCGATGCTGCCAGTCCCGTGGCAAAGGGATATTAGCACCTCATGGCCACTTGTTGCAAATTGGCTATTCTTTGGCTCAAAGGTTTGCACATCTTTGAACATCTGAGCTGAAGAGGTTAGTGAAGTAAATCAAAACAAACGCACCTCCTGATAATTACAGGAAATTCTAGACATGGTAGAGATTCTTTGGTTGAGTGATTGATTGACAGATTGCAAGAGGTGTGCATGTCAAAATCTCTCCAGTTATGAGCCTATGGCTTGATTAAAGGAGTGTAGAGTATGTCTGGAGTATGGATTAGATCATTCTGCACCGTAAGGACACCCCATTCTCTCTGTTTGTTGTTATCCTCTTTCCTCCTGGCTCTCTGGGCTGGATTATCCAAGTAGAGCACAGTTGCCTCTCATGGTCTATAGTCATGATGAAACCAAGTCTTGAATTCTCAGGGACTATACGGCCCATGATGTTGACTTGGGAACCAAGGGATGAAGTGGAGAAAAGGACAGAAAGGTTGTGCTGTCCTGCCCAGATAAGGAAGAGACTAAATCACACTGTCAGGGAATACGTCCCAGTCCTGGTTCCCAGCTAAAACCCTGTAAGTGTGCCGACTCCATGCCATTCCTCCATAGGGTTTGGTTTTCTTTGTAAGGGTATTCAGGAAGGTGGTCAAAGAGCTACAAGAGGCTCCACTATGCCCCAGCTTCTGGATGGTGTCCTGTGCTGTGCATTGGCTACATCCCTTCTTGATTCAACCCTAACCGATCCTG
This sequence comes from Gavia stellata, assembly GCF_030936135.1. Taxonomy (NCBI): domain Eukaryota; kingdom Metazoa; phylum Chordata; class Aves; order Gaviiformes; family Gaviidae; genus Gavia; species Gavia stellata. The sequence continues at coordinate 31,086,910 of NC_082603.1, read as the reverse complement.
AGACAGGAGGTACTACGAGGGTAAGAACCATCCCTATTGCATCTCTTGGGACAACTCACAGAGGGCTGACACAACACCGCTAACCCAGCTGCAGGTGGCTGGGCAAAACTGGGTGTACCATGACAACTTTGGATGGATAAAAATAATCTGCAGCATGTCCAGGGTTTACTTTTAGGTGTTAGGGAGGGCCATAAGGAATGATATTCAGATTTTGGAAGATTGAGTGGAATGTTCCAGTTCTTCCCAAAATATATAGTGGAAATATTTGGGCCCAGAAAGAATGACTATAGCCAGGGCAGCAAGAGAAACAGCAGTGAGTCCTAGTGCTGGCAGTGCTAGAGAAGTTGACTGCTGACTCAGAATCTGAATTATCTTTCATGCTGCCGATCATAATGTCCTCGCCTGGCCTTTGTTAATGCATTTCACTAGTGTACTGAAAGACAAATCCCCAGCTATGGGTCCAGCCAAAGAGAATAGGCTTGAACGTGGGGTGACTGGCAACACAAAAATTTCTCCAAACGCTTACTGTGGGCCAGAGGTGAGCTGATCTGTGATTATTATTGCAGGCTGGAACGTGTGGTGTGCTTGGCAGCTGCTGTTTCCATCTGCTTGCATAGGCTGGTTGGGGAAAACCAGAGAGGTGAATTCATCCAGGCCACTGTCTCCAGCCACCCATGGGCTTGTCAAGGATGGTTGCCTTCCAAATAGATAAACCTCCCAGTGGGACAGTCTTTCCTGGGTTTTGTCCCTTTGTGCAAGAGGTCACCATTTATTGATGAAGGATTTCTCACAAGGACATTACAGAACCAAGAATCACAGGACAGCACTGTTTCTTTTTCCTTGTCTGCTTATTTTGTTCCACTCAAACCATCATATGGAGTTTCTTAGTGTTTTGTATGAAAACTTGGACAAAAGACAGTGAACTGCTTCCAGGCTGGACTGTAGCTGACTATGCATCTCTGCAGAGTCTATGTACATTTCAGGTCTTATCATAAAATGATTAGCCACTAATAATCAAAATTTTACTCGCGGTTGAACTAATGAACAGATCACAATTGGCATCCCACCAAGGTGCCACCAACCTCCTGGGCCCACCAGGGCACCGAGGAAGACAAAGCCCCTCCTCAGATCAACATCAACACATGTAAGACCAGTGGCATGAGACTACACAAGTTATTCCTTCAATTCGTGGGAATTTCATCCAGGCATCAGCCAGAAGACCAGCTGCTCTTTTCCTTTTGGCCTTTGCCATATCTAAATATGAGTTACCAAGAGGAATTTCAGACAACTTATTACAAAGGGGACACTGTGTTTTGGGGCATGTCCCACAGTACCACCCTTCTCATCAAATCAGGCAAGCAGCTGAAGCAGCACTAGAACTGATTTTAGGGCCATGAGTCCAAATTCCCTTCCCACGGCAACCAGTCATAAAAGGAAAAACAGTCAGCGTGTGTCCAGGGAGCACACCCAAGTCCCACTGTGTGGGCATCACCATGGCCTTCCTCCAAAGAGATGTGGTGGTGATGCTATTTATGAAACGAGCACTGACTTTTCCCCACCCTCACTGTTCAATCTTACTATTTTTGATCATCAGGCAGGAAAGCATAAGTAAAATCTGCTTAATGTCATGGTCATTTTTCAGGCAGGAAGTGACACTGGTTGACACCCAGCTACTAATTTGACACGGGGTACTAAAATCATTTGAATGTGCTAGCAGCATTTTATAGGAATTAACCAGCCTTAAGATTTATGGACAACATATTGCTTTCACTGTAAAGGCTGGTATAAAAAAAAATGGAGCATCGTCATTACTTATTGTAGAAAGATTTTTTGTCTATGGAAACAGAGTCACTTAGGAAACCTTTGCTTTTCTGTAACCCCCACCCAATTTAATTCTAATTCAAAAATAATGGCACAGAAAGGTATTTTAGGAGAAGCAGATGTAAGAGGCATAGAGAAACGGAAGGGAATTTTAGTGGTGTGTGAACTTTGCTCCCAAAGAAAGAACAAGCACATGTGCTAGCCAAAGAGATGGCGGCCATAGCTCAAGTCTCAAAGGGTTTGTTATTGTCTAGTTATCCGATGAAACCTGAGGTGGTCATGGACATCTTTGGGGCCTGATGAACACCTTCAGCCATGCCAGGAAGAAGGAAGGACTGAAAAGGCTGTAGCCTGTTTGTCATAGCCATATGCCCTAACCCAGCCTCACTCTTAGCACAACAACCAAAGGCTGGTGAAAGACTCTCACAGACTCAGGCTCTGGATTGCATTGTCCTGTTCTACAAAGCTTAACATACACGGTATCACTTCATTTAAGCGATGCATTAGGACTCTCTCCCCAACTACAAGTTTGCAGCTCATGCTCTAAATCGTAGGCATATTAGAATAACAACCGCGGTTGTGTGTGCGAAGGGGGAGCGTGTGCAGAGGGGAACTCTGCCAAGTAGTCATCATGTACATTTTTTCTTGCAGCAGGCTCCAGCCCCAGATGGCAGCAGAGCAGGGCTGCGCTATCCCCCACCCTCCCGCTGGCCACCGCAGTGAAATTTTCCCTCCAGCTGGGGGGAAAATGGAGGGCGGGCGGAAGCATGTGGAGATCCTTATCACACTGCAGTCAATAACACCACATCAACCAGCATGCCTGACATATTATACCACCCTCTTGAGATGAGCCAACTGACCCAAGCCTGCGCTCGCAGCCTCTGCTTGCTCCCCCGATAGTGTCACCCCACGCAGGGGCCAGCTCCTTACACCACTGCCTTGCTCAAACACTCAGCCTTCGCACTCGTTTTCCCAGCGCTATTTAAAATGCTGCAGGGAGGGCAGGGAGGTCTTCCCAGCACCTCCAGACAGGAGCAAAACCTGAATGCTTGCACAGCCAGTCTCACCAAGAGGTGACCAAAGCGCTAATGATAAGCAGATGAAGGATGATGCTAGATTAAGAGTCCCTGGGAGGGGATAAGCTGCTAGAAAAAGACAGCAGATCCTAGGATAGCCATCCTCGTTCCTTCAGGTCGGGCCCCACTGCCAGACGCACCCAGCTGTGAGCCACCTTCAGCACAAGGAGCACCACAACCAATGCATCCAAATTTGATTGCTACAACGCCTGAACTAATAAGGTGAGAGCCGACATTTATTATTATGGGCATAGTTGTGCATTAACAGGCTCAGGTGGCTTCTGGCTTACATCCCGTCACCTTGCTTCAAGGTGGAGCTGGTCCTGATCTGCAGACAGAGCTGAAAGCTTATTGCTGGTCTCAAGTCTGCATTGCCTCCACGACGCCTCACGGCCTTAGCTGAAATTCCTGCACGAACCAACCCACAGCAAGAGGGCCTCTGCACCAAGGAGATTTATATGCTCGACAGCAGGAGATTTTGGGGGAGCAGATGTAGAGAGAGAGGGTCATGCAGGGTCACATTGGAAATACACAGCAGAGGCAAGAACTTAGCCCAGCTGAACCATATTCTCGCTCAATGGCAAAACCACAACACCATCCTTCCTCTTCTAAGAGTTTTTCCATGCCCTAACAAGCCTGGTGAGGAACTTAATGACATCTGTGTGCTCTTGCCTGAGCAAGGACCTCATGATTTGGCTGGACGCCCTGAAAAAAGATGTCCAAAAGTTATGAAAATAAAGGTATTTATCTTCATTGTTAGAAACAGAGACTGAGCCTTTTATTTCTCTCTCCTGGAGGATTAAGCTCACAGATTTACAAAGAACTGGTTGATTACCAAAATAAATATATTGCCATGCCAATTTATAGGACACAAATGTAGGAAACCCATCCAACCAAATCAGGCAAAGTGTAATTCATGTGAGAGCCCTCAGCATGTGCAAAGGGCACAGTGCATGTGGAACAAAGTACATAGAAAAAACATGCTAGAAACCTCTATCTGCGGGAACAATTCCCAGTGCAGCATACAATGGAGCTATAAAATAAATGGCTTGGCTCTCCACTGGAAGCAAAGACCAACTGTTCTCAATGAGAAGGAGGATCATGTATCTTTATAATGAGAATTCAGTCATTTTTAAATGTTGGCTTTGCTCATATCACCACCAAATCTGTCTGCAGAGCTGACAGGCTGCAGACTTCATTTGGATTTCTAACTGTGATTATACATGGCAGTGATGGATACCACAGGGTTTTCGGGGGCTTAGGGTTTAGGGCTGGCTTTTGTTTTTCAGTTGTTTGGGGCTTGGGATTGAGGGGGCTGTTGGGGTATTTTTAGTGTCACTGTCCAACGAGGCTTAAAGAGCTCTTTCCTCATTTTAATAGTTCTGATAATGCACAGAGATGAAAGCAAACCCCGAACAAGTTCTTCTTTATATTGGCAGAGCCGCCCCTTATGCGATGAAACCCAAGAGCAGTTTCTGCTTTCAGTGCTCAGTGAGATGCAGCAGAACACATTTACCGAGGCTGAACATACCATTGCCCTCAGAGGTGTAAGCACCACCCTTTGCTGCAAAGGTGATCCTCGGAGCACTAAAACATCTGCTTGCTCAGTAAAAAACCAACCCCACAACCACGTTAATGTTCAGGAGCGTGGCACATTCAGGGAACTTTCCTCTCTTGTTTCTTACAAGGCAGAATCATTTTCTATAGCCAATAGCAGGTACAGGAGAGATACATTTCACAATCAGATCAGCTCCTTTCACAGCCCAACCTGAACAAACAGTTGTGCATTTGAAAATGAGGTAGCTTTCAAGCAACCCTTAAACCCACATTTGGAAGCTGTTCTTCCCCAGTCCTGCCATCCACCTCAGATTACAACGCTACAGACAGGCATAGCACCTGCATTATGGTGGGATGCAAAGCAAGAGACTCTATAGGAGCACAGTGCAGCGATGTCCAAGGCTTTACAGGAGATGGGCACAGGTAGGTTATTTATAAATTTAAACCTCAATTTCTTCAAATCTCTGCTCCTACTGTTAAGACTAAAGAGAAGGAGTTTGTCTGATTACTGCTGGGGAAATCAAGAAAATGCTATGATCCCTAGGGACCAGAGCCTGGTCTCCAATGTGAGAACCAAGTGGCATAATTTCAATACCTATGAGGCTATTCTTTGCATATCCTGGGGAGAACATCCCTGCATTTGTGACATGAGACATTCGGAAAACAGCAACCCACACATGAGCCTGATTTGGGGCACTGTTAGGCAGACTGGAGTTTGGGCATGTGTGAGAAAGCGGTGGTTAACTTGACTGTTGCTGCATTGGAGACAAGTTAAATGCATCCAAATCTGTGAACTGATGACATGCATTGAGTTCACAGCATGTTCTTTGCAAGTGGACATGAAGCAGCCTAGAGAACTGGTTCAGATTAGTTGCCAAGAACAAATGTGCACAATTGAGCTGATCTGGCACGCCACGGGCCTGGGTCTCAGCAGAGGGGATCTCTCCCGTACTTCACAGCACCATACAGTCCAAGGCACGTCAGCTCTGCACGGGAGCTGGATAACATTGGGCTCCAGAGCACTGTGGCCTTCAGAGGAGCAGTACATGGCCAGGTAGCATAAAAGCAGCTCAGGAACACCAAGACCTCACCACAGTCCTTGCAGCGATGGGAACACACTAAGATGCTGTTAGTTCTTTGCTCAGGGGTGGAAGGCTGAATGAAATACTTCTGGGACTCCCATCCCTGCAGTGGGTATCATTCTGCCACTACATTGATAGAAAATTTAAAGGCAGTAAGAACCAGCCCACACTCCAAAACAGACTAAAGCACAGATTCCCCAGAGTTAGCCCCAAAGTTCATCAAGCAGCACTGTTGCAGCACAGCTATATCGCTCCCGGTACCCCAGCTCAGTGCTGCTGTGGCATAGGCCAGCTGCAAGTCTTTTATAAAGGAAAATGCACAGCAAAGCCAAGCAGGGCTCTGGCTCTCCTCAGCAGCATGCCAACCCCTTCGACCCAGCACTCCTTTCCCAGCTTTAGCCATCTGTGCACAGGCCTCGAGGCCAAAATGAGAGGAGCCTTCCCAGTTGCAGCTTTTGGAGCAGGCCAAAGTCTCTGTACGTTGTGAGCTGTGAAATACATGAACTCCCAGGCTTTACATGAGCCTCACTCTTCTGTGCAATATCATATGGCTTTCAGATTTGTCTGCCCTGTCCACCTCTCCCATGTGTTTCCGATAATTGCTTACATATGGAGGGGTTTCTCTTGTTTGCCCTTAGAAGGGACCTGCTGTTGTTCCCCCTTTTTAGATGAGGCTACAGACATACACATCACTTTTATTGGTGTATTTTATTGCCCCTACTTCTTTACAGCACACACCACCGGTCTCCCCAGCCTTCTCTTTCAGTGCGCTGTTTGCCATTGCCTCTCTGTTAGGTCTCCTCAGTCCCCATCTTTCTCAGTCGAAACAGGGGCCCCTAATTAAGAGAATGCCTTATAAATCTCTCTGCATCCAAATAAGATCCAGAGCCTGGCTGGGGAGACTGATCTGGAGACAGTGGGTAGGTCTGGCATTGCTCATGTTGCACACAGGCTTTCTTTAGCATCGCTCTGCTTGGCACGTGAGCTTGGGTCTCGGCACCAACAGCATGCTCTGCACGCTGCCAATGCAGAGACCCAAGCTCACGTGCCCACTGCTTATGGCAAGCAGCTAGGAGAGGGATGGCCTGGAGACCACCAGCTTGAACCCCAAACCTTGGTTATGCAGAGCAAAGACCCAAAATGGGATGCTGACCCTGCAGGAAAGGCAGTCACCTTGTCTAGGGCTTCCTTGCAGCACCCCGTGGTGCACACTGATAGGAGAGGTGGATAGCAATCTCTCCTCCAAAAATGCTGGGGGGTTCATGCTCTGTCATAGACACAGCCAGCAGACCCTTGGGTCCAGACGCGAGCTGCATTCAGTGCGTGTCCTACCCTCAAAACCAACCCGAAAGCCAGGATGGAGGTTCCTGCTACAAAGCCCTGCCTGGATACAGCTTTGTACCCAGTTTCACACTGACTGGTGCAAGGCAGCTCCCAGCTCAGCACACCCGTCCCATACCTAGCCCATCATCCAAGCCCCCACGGAGGCACCCAAGAGGCTTCCCCTAGTTTAGGGCTCCTGGGTTGCTCTCTGCTCTCTCCATTTATGCTGTGTGTGCACAGATCTTAACCCAGGTGGGATCACCCTGCTGAGACAGCAGCCTGTGACTTAGACACTGCATCGCTCAAATTCTGTGTCTAAAGCAGAAGACCTGAATGCGGCCCTCAAAACTCACAGTAACACCAAGCACCTCACTGAAAACCTTCTCCTTGTGGAAGAGTGGTGCTGGAGGCACTATAACTCAAAAAGCACAAAGGGTAATAGTGGCCCAAGACACAAAAAACCCACCCCACTAAATCACCATGTTACTTTCCTCTGTGCTTGCCCACAGTCCTGACTTTTGATCAATACTGTGCCTGCCCAGGGACTTAAGCTCAGCCTCCAGTGGTGTCTCTGCATTACACTCGCACACAATAATTTCCTCGGTGTACACATCGCTGGAAACACAGCTGGTGCCAGAATTCCCCGATACCAAATCCCTCCTTGGGCCAGTGCCCAGCACTCCGAAAAGCCTGTCAACATCTGGAAGCAGTGATACTGCACATCTGCGAGACCCTCAGAATTACAGGATGGAGAGAGAACTACCTACAGGATTACTTATGTTGATAATTAAATCCCAAATAGCAGGATGCTAGATGTACTCACCTTCCCTAACACCGTAATGCTTGAACTATCACATGACCCATACACGATGCTGCCGTAAACAACCCTTGGGGTAGGAATAGATGGAAATTTTGCATGAACTTGTAAGAGAAGTGCAGCTGGGGAGGCTAAGCAGGTAGGATAAATCTAAAGAAAACTTCTCTAATTATCTAGGGACTGATTTTGAGTCTCTTATTCATACAGAGTAGTAACAAAGCAGATCGTTGCATCGGTTATCACCATGACTCAGGGTACTAGATCCAGGCTTTAACCACAACCAGGACCTCTAGGAGCAAACCAGGGTCATATAAAGCTTCTCCAGGCTTCCCACAAACTTGGGAAACCCATTTACCCCCTCAGGCTTCACAAGACATGTCTTTTCTACTATAGCCAGAAAGATACCTTCATGCTTCTAACATACTGTTTTTCTGGATGCCTGGTGTGGAGGAGCACAGAAGAATAGCTTGCGGTTTTAGTTGGGTTGGAAGCATGCCTTATGCATCATTCTGGCATAATTTATACCACAACATACAAGATACCTTGCTCCAAACCATGTGACGCTATATCTTTAATACATTTTCTTTAAGTCATTTAGGTTTTTACTACTAATGAAGTCCTGATTAGTAGGCAGTGGCATCAGATTTAGCAGAACAAAAGAAAGGGCAAGAGCCACTGTAAGCCCTCTCTGCTATTCCCCCATCAGCACTGCATCAGCATCACCCAGCCCGTGCCACGGCAGAGGGGCTCTGCTCAACACCACACCCCACACTGCAGCTTCAGCTTGGCCCAGTCAGATTTTTGCAGAAGTTCACATACATCACTTCACATGCATGAGAAGCCCCACTGAAACCAGGGAGGTTGATCAGGCGCCTGATGCTAACTGTTTGCTGCACTGATGTTTCAGGAATTTGCAACAGGAGTTTTATCAAGTCAACCAAAAGTCAGAGGTGTCCGAGTCAAGGAGAATTTAAGAAAGGATCTACTTCAAGCTGCTGGTTTTGTGTACTAACACCTCCTGCTTGGCTCAAGGACTATGAAAATTCAGAGACATTACTTAATTTATGTATATTTTTCTATTCTATTTACATTCTTTATGCAAAATTCACCCCTTGATAGTCAAGAACAGGGATCTCTGTGGCCCCAGCTACCCCAGGAGCTTGGGGAAATGTTTCCCCATGGTGATTCTGAACAAAAAAGACATCTAGACCAACAAAACACTGTTGATACAGGCTATAAAGTAGCAGAAGCCACCTGTACACGCTACAAGAGCTATCCTGCTGGAACTGATATACACACTACAGACAGATAACAATTTGCACAAAGAACAACATTTGCAGCTGTAACATGAAACACAAAGTAATGAGGCTCTCGGACACTTACCTCTTTGATCTGAGAGCTACGCTCATGCCAATTATTTTCTAAGTCATCACAGATAAATACTGTTGTGCATTTTCAATGACCCCAATCAAAAGCTTTTCCAAAATCAGAAGCTCACAGGACCGCGGTGCAGTAGCCTTCAGGAGTACATTTTGGAGAGGGTGGGGCAGATTTTTGCTCTTTTGCTAGTGAATAAACCCATTATGTGGACACCCAGTACTGAAATGATGAGAGATCTGGGTTCAAAAGGAGGTTTTTTGTTTTGCTGTAAATCCTATTTATGGCTTAGGCTGCAGCTGATATGCCGTTAGCTTTTATTTCATTGATAATTCTGTGATTGTAGTTGAAACCTTGCAACTTAATGAGCTGATGTTATTACTCATACTGTGTGGCCATCTGGAACCAGTTTGGCCAGAGAGCCCAAAGCACCAAAAGCCACCTGTAATGCATTAAGCCTCAGCCCAGTACCAGCTCCGTGGATTTGAAAAGCCAGGCCTGCATAAATACTAACCTGTGAGAATGTAATTGGAGAAGTGATATTTAAGAACTTACAGTTTGCCAGAAATGCTCATTCTCAGGGGAACGTATGCAGAGGCTTAAAGTTTAAAGCCAAGCGGTTTTTAGTTTCAACATTGTGAATCAAGAAAAATCATTGCATATGGATGTCGTTGGACTGTCCAAACCGCTGGGTCTATCCAAACAGGCCAAGCTATGCCAGGGCTTTTCAAAACCAAGGCTCCCTCCTAGCACCTGAGCCTCACATTGCACATGTTGCTTATTACTGAGGTACCATCTCGAGACATCGCTCCAAAGGGACTGAAGAAATAAGGGGTAAAGGCTTCATAATGCTTTACAGTCACAAAGAACATGTGACTGCCACAATCACCAGAAAAAAACACCCACTACAGAGCTCTCATGTATACCACAGATAACACCCAACAACTTGGAAAGGCACAAAACCGCATATAAATATCCCAACAAAACATTCTACTGAATATCGTGATCAGATACAAGCTGCCTCTGGACCAAAATAAAGAGGTGGAGCAACTGCATTACCTGAAAGCCCCTGCTGTGTTGTGAGCAGACCCATCCTTGGTGACCTTCTCCTGGGAGTGTGCATGAGCTGGAGTTGCTGGTGGCTCCAGCACCGGTGCACCAAAAGGGTAGGTTGTGTTGGCAGAGACATAAATTAGCATGGTTCCTCTCTGCTCGTTAGCCCGTTGCTGATTTACACCAGCTGGGGTGTGAGTCTACTCAGATTTCAGAGATTTGGGTAAAATACAAACCAAGTGAAATACATTTTTTTCTTTTGATTTTTTCAAAACCCTTTTGGCATTTCAATGGTAAAAAATGTATTGGGAATTGCTTAAACATTACCTAAAGCCCCTGGTTCAGTTAAAGACACACAAAGCTCTGATGCTTCAAGGTAGGAGTGCAAATGCAAAGAAACAGAGATGGCTCAGCCCTTGCAAGGGTTTTAATTTCTTTTCTTCCCCTGTGTGTCCTGCACAAGGGGACTTTACAGAGCAAATATAAATGGTTGTCTTTCTGTTCACATACATTTTCTTCTTCTACCGAACTAACACTGGGCAGAGAACTCAACCAAATCTCTGTATTGTTCCTCTTCATTCAACTACAGGTATTTCCTAGTGTAACCATCCCCAATCACAAGCCTTCAGAAATGCTTCTCTGAAAGCAGGACCTGATAGCTGTGTCTCTTAGTTACAAGAGAACGATCCCTCTTCTACCTGAACTGCCTTGTCCCCAAAATTTGGCTCCTTCATTGCACTGTGTCAGAATGGTGACACAAACTCCAGGGAAAGAAGTTTTGCAAAGGGTAATTCAGAGCACAGCTGGTCTGCTTCAGCCTTGGTTTGGTTTAGCAATCAGGAGTGCACTTTGTCAAGGAGGGCAGTAGTTTCTCATACTTGCAGCAAGCAGCCAGTTCTTACCAGGGAGCAATTAGGATGACAGAAGCACAATGTGATAAGGAAAGCAGCCCAACTGCATAGTCCATTTTCCAGCGATGTGACAGCATCTGCAAAGGGTAAAATGAGTTTTCTCAAGGAGAAGCAGGTTACAGTGAAGACCTTGCAGTGGACTCATGCAAAATACTTCTCTGAGGACTGCAGACTGCAGCAGTGCAAATGCCGGAGCACGTGGAAGCAGGAAACCAAAGCCATAAAGAAGTATATTCTGTGCTCAGCAATAGTTACAACATGGTCCAGAGGGCCAGCCAGAATGGAGAATTTTCCTTTAAGTGAATACTTTTTTTTTTTAAACCTGTAAGAATTGTTGAATTGGGGAAATAAAAAGTACCACCTGCTTTTCCCAGGCTGTACTTGTATAATGCATGGACACCTCTTCAGAAACGCTCCATAGATGAGTGGACAATGGCTTCATTGGAAGAAGAGAAAAGGCTAAATGCTCTTACTTTTGATGGCCTCCCTCATACCCATATGATGGAGTCATTTTCCATTGACCTCCAAGACCTCCCCAGACCACAGTTAGACTTGGAGGCTGGTAAAACATACTGAGTCCAAGCTTTCTCCTTAAGAAAGTCCACTTCAACAAGAGGGCACTTTTTCAAAAGCGCTTAGTCCCACTGACTTCCATATGAAAGTTTTTTAAAACAGGAGTGGAGCTCCAAAGTTATCCAGAACATCTCATTTATGAAGTTTCCTTTATCTGAGGTATTTGGAAATAACTTCTACCGTGGAACTGAAATGGTTGACTTTTTCTGCACAAGCAGTTAGTTACCATTTCTTCATGATCTCCCAGTAACATGGTGACGAACGCAGCCCACATCTGAATGGGGTGGGAGCGGAGTGTGATGTGGCAGAAGACGTGTATTGCAACAGACATGCCCGTGGGGAATTGTCTTCTCTCTCCACTAAATACAGGCCTGTTTGAAGACACAACTGGATGCATGAGCATTTTATCTTAGAGGAGAGCCTTACATGTTTCACAAGGTCCATGTAAGCATATAAACATGGTATTCGTGTGAAAAATCACATTTTGTTCAGCATCACGTGCATGTTACCCACTCAAGATACATTGCGAAGGCTCAGCATGGCCAGCATCATCCAAAACTCAACTATCACATCCATCTGTCTTGCCTGGAATTAGTTTGTGGTTTGGGTTGGTTTTTTTTTTTTAATGCATTTTGGTGACAGGAATGAATCCGTTTTAGATGAAGGCTGGAAGTACCTTTTTTTTTTCCCTGCGTAATCCTGAAGTGCTTTGAAATTCACAAACAGTCATAAAAAAAAAAGGGCCAAGGAGAATTTTTTCTGATCTGGTTTTGATATAAGTGATGCAATGCAATATAAAAGAGCATCTACAGAAAGCCCACGATAACAGCGAAAACGTGAAGAGGTTTGATTTTAAACCCCAAAGTGTGGTGGATATATTAACTGGGAGTTGGGGAGAGGTCATGCATTCCTCACACATAGACGTTTTCCAATCCCATCCCTGCCTGGAAAACACCCCGATCTTTTCCACCTCCCATCCCCATGGTCAGGTAGGGGCTGCAGCGGGGGCAGCACATGCCAGGGGCCATGCCCATGGAGAAGAGGGTTGTCCTCTGGCCGTGTTGACCAAAGCCCCTGCCACCCACTGCAGAACACAGAGAACAAAACAAATCCCAGAAGAAGGGCTGAATTTCCATGTGGACGTGTGAAAGACAGGTCTGGCGGCTGCTTGCTTTTCATTTATTTTCTTTGTTCTGTCTCAGAATGTATTACGATACAAATCTTCCTGGCTTGCAGACGTAAAGCCTTTTTTGTGGGACAGTAGATACTTATTTCTTCACGATCCTTCTGATTCCTTTTTTTTTTTTTCAAATTTCAGCAGATTTTTCAATATTTTGTGGTGGGGTTTTGAGTAATTCAGAGCATATAACTGTCCAAGGAATTTGTCTTTGTAATAGTTGTTTGTGGGTTGACTTCCTGCGAACATACTTGAGTGACAGCTCCATCAAAAATGCTGGTTTCTCTTAAGTTGTGTGAAGATTAGAATGGGAGGATAAAAACCCACAAAATTTTTGAAAGCTTCACAAAAGCATTTAGAAAAGTTACTGAAAATTCCCCAGTATTTTCTGGGAAATTATTTAAAAAAAAAAAAAATCAATGTTCTACCTTTTCCCTGAAACGTATTTGTGGCTTGGACTGTGAAAGAAATCTCTCTTGCCAAAATTTTATTAGTCTGAGCATTCATAACTCCATTTACATGGAGGCAACAGGAAGAAATACCATATCATCCCCTACAATCACTGCATGCTTTTAGAAACCTTGGGCTTCCACCCTATCTTTGAACCTCCAGATAAGTCCCACTTCTTCCCTATGTTTTATTTCAAGTCATTTTCTTCCTCTGAAGCTTTTCATTTTTTCTCAACACCTTATCTGAGATGGGCATCCCACCCATGCCCATATGCCATTTCCTAGGACATGGCAGCATCCTCCCCACCTCCTCTATTGCTACTCCTCCCGTGTTTCTTTGATAGATAAGATCTCTGAGGCTGGGATGGAAAGATTTTTATTCCAAACTTCTTTCACACTTAATCAGCCTCAGGAAAAAATAAAAAAGAAAAAGAAAAAAAGAAAAATTAAAACAAAAAAAAGCAGGATTCTTGGAATCTCAGTTTGGAAAACATCAGTCGCAACAAGCCTCCTTCTCGCTGATAAATCTGACAGTGAACAGTGTCACCAGCTCGCTGCTGGTGACAGCTCCTCTTCCATGTGGGCCCCCACAGCGACAGCAGGGACAGAGCTCATTTCAGAGGTCTCTGAGCAGGCACCTGGCTTCCTTCAGGACAGGGATTCCCAAGCACAACCTACAGCTGATGTGTTCCTATTGCAGCCAGGAGCCACCCTTAGAATAGGATCCAAGTGAAGGTGCTGTTTGCTTTGCCACGCTATCTCACATAAACCGCTTGGATTTGCTCTAGGAATAACAAATATGCCTTGCTACTTTGTTTGCATTCTATTCATTCGCAGCTAGGATTTCCAAGAGCTCAGAAGTGTGGGCACACAGACGCTGCTCTGCAGTCAGCCCAGCATTTGGCTGTCAGAATAAAATTCAACCTACACTCAGTGCCTACAAGGAAAGAAAAATAAGGAAACCCATCTAGATTAACTGGCTCATTCAGTGTCCCACAAGTTTTCATTCATGGCTTTTGCTGCCAGCGTTGCACCGTTACAAATTGAATGGTTCAAAGCTTTGTTTCTCCAGAGGCTTTTTCCTTCATATAAAATACACGTTATTGCAATGCATCCCCATGGCACCATGCCAGCCAAGATCAGCCATCTGCACACACCAGAGCAAGAAACTTGCTTGTGCTTAGCCAAAAAAAAGGGGAAAAAAGTTCATTCATGGACCACACAGTGTTTAGTAGATGTACGAGGGCTATATCTGTCCTGGATGCCCACTCAGGGTCACCTCCAAGCCTCAGCAACATCTGGGTCATCTGCCTTAGCTCGAACCTGTCCTACATGCTGCTGCAAATTCCCGCAGCTGTCCCAAAAGCAAAAGCCAAAGGAAATCCCGCACACAAGTACCTCTTGCAGTGGCAAAATCAAATTTCTGGTCTCAGGTCTCTATAGAGAGACCAAACCTGGCTCAGCTTTTCCCAACAGCTGCCTGCTCCTGTTACACTGTTTGCACCTTGCTCCCTTCCTTCGTGTAGTGCATTAAAACCTGGAAAACAAAACCACCATGATTTTATAAACAATGTGGGGAAAAAAACCCTAAAACCAAAGCAGAGGGCTCACGTGACACATCCCATCCATGGCTTGCCCAATCATTTTTGCAACACGTTACATCTTTAGACCCTAAATCACCCTACGTGCATCTCCCTGTGTGTATTGAAATCTGCCTGCACAGACCAGCACTGGGGAGAAACCCCTTATTCAGGACAGACTGGGGGTGAGCAGGGCAGGGATTTCCACCCTCATTCACTGAGCACGCAAAATACTTGATTGCTGATATAAAGCAATAGGAAATTACATCCCCACTGTAACAAAAACCAAACACCATGTTGCAGAACTGTGAGCATTTACTCTGTTCCTGCTCTGGGCTTACTGCTGCTACGCACTGCTGTTCATCTACCAGCAGTCTCCACTCCCACTTGAAAAAAAAAGAGTAACATTTTTAAAAAAATAGCATTCCACATACAGAAACACATGTTTCTCTGTAAATACTTAGAGAACATGTGAATCCTCAAGAGAATGGGGCAAAGTGGGAGAGTGTCAGCAATTGCTCTCATTGCTTTCCAAACCCCAAACACTAACAGTTATGGTCTTTCTCCATCTCTCTTGTAAGGAGTGTTTCTTCTTGCGGTAGCCCCTGCGCATCCCACTGCCGTGGTGTGGGGACGCTTGACACTATGTGCTTGACACGTTGCACGCCGCTTGACACTTTATGGGACTTACTTCTCAAACAGCAGGTGTGCAAGACATAACCCCGGGTCAGTCCGTGGGGATGAGAGGCTCCATCCAGTCAAACGAAACAAGACCAAACCAAACCGCTCCTTTTCACGGCTTGCAGCTGGTCATGAGAAGGCTGGAGCCCTCCCTGACCTCAGGGCTGCCGGGGTCTTCTGCGGGCGGCGGATGGGAGGGGAGCGGGCGTTGGGCGCAGCCCGCCTCTGTCTCCATGGAAGTGCTTATCAAGTGGAAGGAAGTTATAATAAAATTTACTGCAGTTCCACAAAGTACCACTGTTTGTGTGTTATTAATCACTTACACGGGTCCCCGTCAGAGGAAATGGCAGCCCCGACAGTGATTTATAGGCTATTTAGATAACCTGAGGAGAGCGCGTTACGAGCTCTGCGCCCGGGCTGTCGTTCGCTGAGGGGTGCCCCCTCCTCTAAACGCCTGGGGGTCCCCTCGGACCCTCCCTTTCGCCTTCAAAGCCACCGCGCGCCTTATCAGGGCCACCGCCAAAGCCGGCGCTTTCCAAACGCATCCAAACACAGCAGCTTTTCCCATCGCTGGGAGATCAAACAGTCCCTCCTGCCCGCAAACAAAAACCTGGCTGGAAAACAAAGCGGTTGTCCCCCGCCTCGAGTCCCGAGGGACATCAAGTGCAGGCAGACAGCAATGCTGCTGCTCCCACTCAGTGCTGAGCCCTTGCAGGGCAGTGCCCAGCACAGGTCCCATCCCTTGGCCACCCCAGCACAGGAAAATCCCATCGGGATGTTCGTTTTGCAGCAGAAAAATGGTTAATGAAGGATGTTAGTGTTCTGTCCGAAAAAGAGAGACAATTGCATAACTTACGTTTTTAAAAAAATATTTTTATTTTAAAATATGGCTTCAGCGAGCCTGGGGTGCAATATGCCTGGGCAGCAGAAGGTGTCTTGGTTGCAAGTGTTTCTGCAGCACTGCCCTGGGCTCCAGCAGAGCCCCACAGCCACCGAGCCCCATGCAATGCAGGGGAGGATAGTGTCGAAGGGACCAGAGAAGAGATCCTGATCTGCTTGCTGGCACCGAGACCCAGGCTAACCACATTATAGCACTCCTTTTCTCCTCCTTATCGTTCCTCCAGCAAAGCTTTTCCCGCTCATCATCCTTCTCCCTACATTTGGGGTGCTCTGGCTGCTGCTTCATCCTGTAGGATGAGATCTTCCTCTGTGGTCCATTCTTGGATGCACAAGAAAGGACTCATGGGACTCAGCTCTGCCTGATCTGAGCTGTGGGCTGGATGTTTCTCGGTCTTTCTCCAAGAAGCTGCGAAACTTGTGTTTCTTCCCCCACCCGCCTCTTTATCATTTTGGTAACTTCAGAGCATCAGGAAGGCCCAATTTCATTTGCTCAGTCTGAACCAAAACGTTCTTCTGCACAGAGAAGCCCTCAAATCTCTCCTTCCATCCTGATTTTTTTTCCCCCTGTGATGTGGAAGTTTATGTATCCTTGAAAACTCCATGTCCCTGTTTCTGAAGGAGCCTAGAGGAAGCGGTTCGGGGGGATATGGCAGCAGCACGGCTCGTCTCTGTTTCAGTAGAAAGGTTGTTTTCCTTGCCCCTAATCTCTTCTGTGTATCGCATTTCCTCTCTGTTTCATAAATGAACAAATTTACTGTAATCATTAGAGTTTTACTCCAAAATTAAAGGCAGGCTAATACAAAACTATGCACATATTAACTTTGACTTTGCTTTTGTTAAGTCAGATGTTTCTTAATCAAAACCATATTTTTTGCAAAGTCTGGTGATTTTAGGCACCTTTAAAAAAAAAGAAAAAAAAAGGAGTTAACCTTCCATTAAATACTAACCTTTCTTCATCATAAACAACTCAGCTCTAGATCAATGGTGCTGACATTTGCTTTCGCAAATGCAAGTGTTTGTTTCTGTCTTTTTGTAAACAGAGGTAAAGTCTTCATGGCCTTTTCATTTTAATTGACACTGAGAAACACACGGTATAAAGACATGACCCAGAAAGCGAAAGCTCCAGCTGCGGAGCTGGTTCTTTTGGAGAGACTCAGAGTCCCACGCTAAGGGTGGCTCTGAGGTTCAAGCAGAGCTCCATGGATTACAGTGCTTGAAATCCAGAAACTTTCTCAGAAGTTTGTTTGGAAACCCAGATCCAACATTTTGGCCTCTGCAGCCTTCCAGCTGGTGACGCAGAAATGCTGCCACGTGCTGCAGGTTTCAGCCAAGCCCCAGGCCAGCTCAGGACTCAGGACCATACATCTGGTGGGGCAGATGCCGTCACTTCTGCCTGAATGATATAACCCATCATTGCCAAGAAGCAACAGAGGCTGGAGACAAGTATTGGAGAGGAAAAGGCCATCCTGACTTGCAAGTATGCTGCGCCTGGCAAGGGACTGCTCTCTGTGTGCAATGCAGGTCTCCCCTCCTTCCCATGTTACACCTTTCAGTCCCACTAGGATGACTTGGATACCATCAGAGACTTTAAACAATAGTAGATGCCTGTGTTCATCTGAAATTATCCCTTATTTTCCCTGGATTTGCAGCTTACGTTAGTCTTCCCATGTATTAGGTCCTGTTCAAAACCTGAGTCGCTTCTGCATCTTTTGGAGCCGCAATGCCTTTCTAAAGTATGACCCCATGCAGAGGCAAGTGCAGATCCCCTCAGACCCAGCTGGCTGGACTTGTATTTCAGTTTGGCAACACATCAGAAAGCCCTTCCCCAAAGTGGTGGCATCGGTGATATTTCATTCTCCTATTCTGGAAGCACCGAGGGTCCCCAAACAGGACAACTCCCCCCTCATGTTCTGTATCGCACACCCACAGGTCTGAAAGCACACGGTACAAGTGCTGTATTTGCTGGAGCTTCTTTTGCCCTAGTCAGGTCACAGGAAAGGGAAGAGAAACACTGCAAGGTGAAACGTGTCCTCAGGAGGGTCAGGTTCAGGAGCAATAGGGTCAACGTGGAAATATGGGAAGATGCCGGCACTAAGTGAAAGGTTCCTTTCTGATTCCCCCAAAACCTATCACAAAAGCTTTCAGCTGCATGCGTTCTATCGCTCTCAAATTTAGGGTTTGCATCTGAGACTGATATCAATCCCACCTCTTCCCACTTTTCCCCACTACCCCATGCTGCAGCTCTGAGCTGCTGTCTGAAGCAAGCATTAAAACTGCCAGAGAAAGGATTTAACAGCCCAGGAGACCTTACCCAGCCGTGGTATCCCCACCTCTGCTTCAACCACAAGCTTCCACACTGGCCACAGGGCTAAAAATAAAGTAGTGCTATTTAAATCAGAAAGCAAGATGTACTTTTTTGCTCATCTTGCAGGTTTGAGTAGTCACAGCTAAAATAACTGATTTGGTTTGTTGTTTTCCTCAGCTTATTTTAATCCTCATATGGATAAGTTATGAAATTGTGGTAGCACATTTATTTACTCGAAGTATTCATTCAGAAACAGCAGACCACTGAAACCCACAATTTTACTCATGAAGCAATCCCTCTCCAAACAGAAGCACCAGTTTTGTGCTCATAAATAACAACAGTAGAGAAAGAAGAAAAGTCTAAATAAGATGGAGAGAGAGGGTTCAATAACAAACACAGCTCGCTTTTCAAAAAAGCCTTAGAAAAATGCTGTTTGTACCACAGGTCTCAGCTGGACAATATGAGGAATGTCAGGAATCTAATTTCTAGAGTCCAGTCTTTGGGGAAAAGGCAGTTTTTAAGAAATACCCGATCATACAATCCTGAAAACAGTTACATAAATCACAGCTGACACAGCCCAGAAAACAGCTCCTTTGGAGCTCCAGCAACTGCGGTAAGATGTGCACGTATCTGTTGGTCTGTGTCTTCAGGACAGTTTATTCCAAGACCGAGTGCTTTATATATATCTTAAACAACTCTTCAAACCAACTCGCGGGAGGAAGGTGTTTGTGCCTGAACTCTTATGTCAGTGGGCTCATTTAGCTGGTGCACTGTAAATGAGAGAAAAATAACATTTTTGTGGTAGTAACTATAACGTATTTAAATCACTGTGAAAAATGTTTACTTGTCCTTCCCAAGAGTGTGGCAACTGCAAATGACCTGCCTACGGTGATGTAGGACGTCAGCGGCGGTACGAGTGATTTGTGACTTGTCAATGTCCTCAGCGACGGCAGTTTGATCCCATTCTGAATCAGCATTTCTAAAAAGCTTTATGGACCTGAAAGTCCTTTCTGAAGCGGGGGGAAGCTGGGAGGTTTGCCCCCAACCCGCACCCTCCTGGAGGAATTAGGAGCTTTCATCTGCTGGGCTGACATGACCCAGTAATGATTCCTCGCCAGGCTTTCCTTCATATTCTTATCTCCCCACTTCATTTTCCTCCTCAGCACAAAAAACAGTTGCTTTTCTTCACTGATTGATTGCCATGCTCCCGTGGGGCTGCAGTGAGCACTGTCCCACCCTCACCAGCATCGCTGACAACTAACGGAGGAGAGAAACTGCAGGAATTCAGCCCAATTTCCCCCATGGCATTTCCAAATTGGCAGCACCAAGCAGCAGAGATGTAAAGGCATCCCCTGCCCACGTGGGATTAACTGCATCTCTAGATGCACCGCGTCAGGAAGGTATCAAAGGAGACATCCAAAGTGCATCTCCAGACCTGGTGGATGTAAACCTCTGTTCGTTATGTGCTGGTGACGCAGAACAGAGACATGACACAGGAGCTTCCTGAGGATGGATGGGCTAATTAACACACTGGCTGTCTCTGGGGAGCTGGTTGGAAGGAGCTGGCTTAAAGGATGGAGGCTTGATGGGCAGGCAGGGAGTCTGTGCACTTCTTTGACACGTTGCAGTAGCAATTTTTTGGTGAAAAATGATGACAGCTTTGGAAGCTGAAGGATCAGCCCAGCAAAGGGAGAGAGAAGATCTAAAGTAAATTGGGACGGTGCCTGCACTGGCATGCCAGTGCTGCCAGGCACCCCGAGGGGAGGCGACGCTTGGAGCTCCATCTCCTTCCTGCAGGAGGGGATGTGCTGGCCATGAAGCCGAGGGTTATGCAGGCTAATGGTCTTCCTACTTTCCCCAAACAGGGAAGATGAAATGGCACCAACAGAGACAACAACTGAACGAGGCTGGCTGTTGGGAGACGTCCCCCCTCAGGTGGTCTGTGCAGAAGCAGCATCACACCACAACTCAGCCACCTTCCCCTCCTCAGAGCCTGTCCCACACCGTCTGTAACCCTGTAACAGGGCAGAGAGCAGAGGCTGCTGATGCCAGTGGATGGATTCCCATTCCCAACGGATCGGGGCTTCGCAGGAAAAACCAGCATGCTCTCCACACACATCTCGTGTCTACCGACTGCCACAGATCTGTTCCCTTGCTCCATCATTAGCTCTGTGTGGACAGCCTCCATGTTCACCTTGGTGGTACCCAAGCTCATCCTCCCTCCCGCAAGCCCCCCAGCCGCAGGACATGAGGGTGTCTCAGCCAGTGCTGCCCCATATCCACAGTCAGAGTTTGGCCCTGCTACCCCCAGCATCAGTGGCTAAATTCCCCTCGATGGAGTGTTGCCCTAAGTGATTAACCAGACAAACACCACCCTACAGCGGACCAGCTGGACGGGTGACTTGAAAGCAGTTTTGCTCATGACATGCTTGGACTCTGCCTGGTGAGAGCGAAGGGTGAAGCTAAAAACATCATTCACCAAAGAGCACATTTTTGCATTTCAAAGAAAAAACAATTTTACTTGCTAATAAATGATTTGTTTATTTACCCTTTCCTCCCAGAGAATGGTTTCATGGCTGCAAGTCCAGATAACTTATGCTTCTATTTAACTCGCATGTGACTTCGAGGTCATCCATTCAGGGAAGTGTAGTATTTCTTACGATGGTATGGAACAAAAATAGGCTGGACTCTTGCCAGACGGGAGGTTTCTATCTCGCCGTGCAGAAGACACCCAAGTGGCAGTCTGGCTGGTGGCCATGCGGAGCGGAGAGGTCAGGGGCCATCCATCAGGTTGGGTCCCTTCTGGGTGAGCAGAGATGAGTAAATAAGTAGTTAAGTCTCCTGCTCCATCCCTGGAATTGGAAAAGCTATTGGGAGTGGTGTTTTTTTGCCGTGCAGTACAGCACAAACTGTTGGCCAGTTTGTTTTGTTTGCTAATGTAGCCCAACAAGCGACTGGTGGGTAAGTTTAATCGGTTTGAGAACACACAGTTCCTGGATAGGTTTTGAGATATGCCCAACAGTGAACCCGTTTCCCTGGACTGCTTCAAGCGCTGGGGTTTTGGTTTGTTTGCTTCCCCTTTGTTTTGTTTTTAACACAGAGCAGACCTCATTTTTTGTAACAGGAAAACCGGGAGCTCTATTAAAGTCATGATTATGATGTTGCCAAGTATTTGGGATGCTAGAGTTGGGGTTTTTTTTCAATAAGAAAAACTTCCCTGCTCCCCTTCACAGGTAAACCCGTTAAACACTTTTCAAAGGTCAGTTTTCCTTCCTGTACCCCTTGTGTCAGAAACATTTGTTTCACACGTTGGTAATTTTCAGATGAAAACAGTAGTATCTCAGTGATTCAGAGCTGAAGCACCCGTATTCAGGTTTTCAACAGAGAACAAAATTTTCCAATGAGACATTTCAGTTTCTTCAGGAGCTCCAAGCGTTGCTCAAAAAGAGGACTGCAGTGCTACGGATGCCATCTAATTAAACCTCCTTGCACCTTTGGTGTATAGAGGGTATTAACCTCAATTTACAGATGAGAAAAATGAGACAGGAGGGAAATGAGTGACAGCTGTAATGAACACATTGCTTCACTCAGCCAAGGATTACAACTCATGAACCCCCGGTTCCCAATTCCCTGATTAGTAAACTATATAGCTCCTCCAATGGACCAGAAATGAATATTTTTGAATAAAGCAAAATATTTTCCTTCAGATGTTTGGGTTCCTGCACAATATCTTGCTACTGAAGGTGATTACGAGCCCTGCTTCTGACACTGTCACCTCTCCAGGTTTTGTTAATGACAAATTCATCTTCAGGGAGGAAATACCTGCTGTCACACCACGTCATAGGAGGAAGCATTACAGAAATGTAACTATTCAGCAATTTCGGGGGTTCTGGCTGTGCTGGGGGCTGTTCTTCAAATGCTGATTACGACTCCCATGCTCAGTTTTATTTGCTGAGTGTTTAGGTCTTGGTGCCAATGGAAACCCAGTTTCATCAACAGTTTTTTCTGGCATAAGAAGATAAATTTGATTAAAAATTAATTCAAATCGCCTCAGTGAAGATCTAGAGTGTCGTTTAACTCTAACAAATGAAAATCTTCTCTGTAGATGACATAGGTTTTTGCATAGATTGCATGCAAACAGCATGTCTTGGTATGGGCAAGAAACCCTGCTAGGAGAAATCCCAGTGACTCCAAGGAATTGCCCCATGACAGTTGATTTCACTATTGCATCTCTTCTAATAACGGAGAAGCTTGCATGTTTATGGCCACATCCTACCTACCTATACCCCTTGAATATTTCCTATTTATGCACTTCTACATCTCAAACCTTCATAGGCATTTTGGGTTTAACAGAGCGGTTTGCACATTTTCCAGAAGAAAGTTGTTTGTTTTTTTCTTTTCCACTGGAAAAGAAACAATATTCCATAAAAATCTATAAGCTTCACACATTTTGTATGACAAGAAATCTCCTCCACAAAAACTATTCTGATTTTCCTGAAATGCAAGGGTTGACATTGCTCTGACTGGCACATTTCCACTTCCTCTTTCGTTTGCAATACAATGATACAATTTTAGAGAAGTGAAAAACACTTTCATTAGTGAAAAAAACAGTTTATTTTTGTTTTTGAGATTTTCTTCCCCTTTGGAAAACGTTTTCTTTCCTGTAATTTCAGAACGTGTTTTCTCTAATTTCAGATTTTTTCCATGAATAACAAATTCTATTCCTGCCCTGTTCTATTGCATCCTTTATGCAGGGTCCTCCCACGAATGGCATGCCTCAAGGATTAAAGCGATGTAATGTTTGTAGAGAGATAAAGATTAAGTTCACTTAGTTCTTAGAGCTCATGCCGGCTCTGAGCACAAGACTGAATTTCACTTTGTATGAGTTATCACAACTGAAACTGCTCTTCGGTGGAAACCACTATGCAACCATCTATTTGCAGTTGTAAAAGTCAATATATTTAAGCCTGCAGTGCATAACAATGACCCCTATGGATCCTCCAACGTTTTTCTTGGATCTGTATAAGCCTGTTTTTAATATATTACTCATCTAAATTGTTCCTGGGACTTGATTATTTGCTGGAGTTAAAATATCCAATCTTAAAAGATTTTTAAACATGTGCACGCTGAATTCCCCACTGCAATAAGCTTCATTTAGCTCAACTAAAACTGCCATGCCATAAAAAAATGCTTTAAAAAATCTCAAACTAACTGCTCTCCTGGTTGGTGGAAGCTCCCCAGGCAGGATTCCTTAGTGATGATAATCTCTGGTTTTGGCTGGCTCTGTTTGGTCCCTGGAAGAATAAAATCCAGTTTTCACTGGGCTGCATATTGAGGTGAAAACAGAGGGCACAGCCATCCCCTCTCCCCTGCAGCGTCCTTCCCTATAGTACATGGATACTGGATGTTCCCCAAGGAGAAAAAATGTGGCAAGCCAAGCGATCTACAAAACAATATTGATTTATGCTCTGTCTCTGAAAAGCCTATGAAATCACCCTGGTTTGCATGCACAAGTGCTCGCTGCATTCCTTCCAGTCACCGGGGCCATGGAGAGCCCTCCTCGGTATTCAAAGGCAAATCGCTGCACATCCAGCCCAGCGCAGGGTCCGGCCCTTTGTAACCATCAGCTTCTGGGGCAAAGCCTGCTGAATTCAAAAGCAGATCAAAGCCTGTCCAGCCTTTGCCTGGTTCGCTTTCTAAGTCCCAGCTCCTTTTCACGATGCTGGTGTAAATTAGGGGCAAGTCTGTTGAAGGAGATGAAGTTATAGGAGAAAAGAACTGGGCCAAAAAAAAACCAAGAAAAAACACTTCATGGAGTTCAGCAGGCAACTTTTCCTTCCCTGTTTCTTCCGCAAAGAAGGAGAACTGGGTCATTTTGAAAATAACTGCACAGAGCCCAGCATTTTCCCCCTCCTCTCCTTTTCTATACGGAAGAGCAATTGGGCAATCATGCAAACAACTGCATAAAGTTCAGCAAGAGGTGTGGGGGATTTTTTTCCTCCTCCTCATCCTCTGAATAATCCTCCCTTTTGCTCTACAGCAATGAACAGGGTGATTCTGGTGTGTTTTCAGAGGGTTAGGATGGTGTTCAGAGGAAGTGCCAAACATTTATTTCTAAAACTTGAAGTTTTGCAAACTGTTCGCCTTTGTGACTCTGAAGTCTGGGGGGAAACACCCTAATTTATGTAACTTTGATTGATTTTTGTGGAAATTCAGAATGTCTTTATCTCAGCCACACAGTCAGATTTCTGTGGTTTTGGCCACAGAGCCTCCCTACAGTTTCAACAACTTGATATCCAGAATGAATAAATCTGATATGTGCATGCTTTTACAACCCCCTTGTCTTATTCCCCCAGGGAAAAATATCATCTGCCCTATTGTTGACTGCTTGGATTTACCCCCACAATATCCCTCCCATCAACATATGATTAATCACCCTACTCCAGCAGGCACCTCTCAGGAACTCAAGACCTTTTACAAGCCTTAATTAAGCCTTGCAACATCCCTGTAAAATAGGTTGAAGCTGGGGTTAAATGATTTGCCTGAGGTGACAGAGCAAATCAGAAGCAGGGATAGAAATAAGAAGGAAAGCTGCTGCTTCTGAAGCACGTACATGGCTCCCAGGATTGATGCAAGATACCAAAGTCTTTATATTTCTTTTTGGAGATAGGATGCTACAGCCACAAAAGCCATGGCAGCCATGCAGTGAGGCTTCCCCAGCTCTCACCCACTGCACGAATTTCCCTCAATCCCTTCAGCCTGGGCTACCCCTGTAAGCCCAGCTTCTGCCCTCGCCCGTGGTCCATGTTTGCAGTTCCCTAACCTACTACTTGTACAAGCTTTACCTGCCTGTCAACTGGCAGCTGAGCCCTGCCCCAGAGCTATCTTTCATGAGCCACCTCTCCCCATTTGACACCCAAATTGAAGTCAGACCCTTGACACTTGGCACATTATCAATTCTAGAGAGTGAGCGGAGAATCAGAGCCAGGTGTGAGGATGCTGGGGTCCGAGCATCCCTCTCACCGCCTCTGCAATCGGAGAGGAAAATCACATCAAGGAGGGTGAATCCAGTGAAGCTTTCTGGGAGGCAAAAGTAGCAAAGGGGGAAAAAAAACCACAATTTTTTTTCATGGCCTGGGAGATCCTGTCACCTTGCCAGGGGTCTTTTTGTGGGATCACTTATTTTCTAGACTCAGGAGAGTCTCACGCAGGTGGTGGTGGTGTGTGTGTCCATGTGCTCACTTCTTCCTCTCTGCCGAGTTACAAAACAATGTGGGTTTCTGAGGTTGTTGGTTTTTTTCTTCCCAAGAAAATTATTTGCTTTGTTTTTTCTTAATTTGCCCCAGATTTTCATGGCAGCCTCCAACACTAAACAAACAAACCAGCAACCCAAAATCAATGTTCTTGCAGCTGGTTTAGTGGTTTCCTCAATGACCCACCAGCAAAACAGACTGGCAGGGGTAGGGAGATCTCCCCATGATACCCACCAAAGTGGGCTCCGTTGGGAAGGAGAAATACCCACAGCTCTGGGAAAACGTCCCTTTTCCTTGGGAACAGGGTTCTCCTATCCTCCTCTCCGCTGCTTGTGCAGCTCCTTCAATGTATTCCTAAAGGTCATCGAAGGAGACATTATTCCTAGAAAGTTCCTTCTCCCCCAGGGCCTTACATCTCCTCTCACAAACTTTGCCCAACTTGGCATAATATTGAATAAATAAAACATAACCAATTCTATGAGGAAATGATGGTCTGAGACCCTCGTGCGCGCACTGCCCGTCGGAGGGTGGCTAGGCTGAACAGCAGTTCAGCCATGGGCAGCATCCCGTGGGAAGGAGCAAGAGCATCAACCCCGTACAACATTACTGAAAACTTTAATGAAACACAAGAATAAGCAAAGCCAGCAGACTCCCACTTCTGTTTGGCATCTGTCTTACCTATTTTCTTGGGGGCTAGCTCAGATCTTTGGCATATATCTAGGCTGAGGGACATCCCAGGGACAAAGAGATTAATTATTCATACAGAAAATATTACCCACTGCTGTGACGCCCTGAGCAAACAGGACCTTTCCAGGCTGGTGGCCTGGTCCACCACGTGTCTCCAGACAGTCCCTGAAGCATGCCAGCTGATGGGGACAGAAGGCTGGTAGAGCTGGTGGCCCCATGCAGCATCCCCAGGGACACTCTTACATGCTTGTCCATGCGGGCTACTCCCAGGAACAGCTTGTCTCCAGGTTTGCTCTGCTCACACCATGGTATAAACATCTGGGCAAGTGGCATACCGCAGCGCTCAGGCATCTTCGCCTCGAGAGGTCCCCTGGGAGCTGCATCAAAAATACTCCTTTTCCTTCTTGACTTCTGCTCTGCAGTTGGATCAGCCACTCCATCACGCACATGCTGTGCACAATCAGCACACGAATCCCGGCAACTCAGACTATCCCTGTCCAATGCTTTTGGTCTGGAAGTAGTTAATACACAAGGTGCCAGGAAATGGTGCTGAAAACATGCTGCATTGGTTCCTCCATAGAACATGCCATGCCTTACACATAGCTTTTTCAGTGTGGTTCTTCAGCTCAGCCCTTAACAGAACATGGTATTTTTTTCCTGCCCCTATTTCAACATCCCAAACAGAGCCACAGGCAACGGCTGGGTTCTCCCCCATCTTCTTGCAAGGCCAGCATTCCCAGCTCCCTCGGTCCTTCTGTCAGGTTTTGCAACATTTGGCTCTTTTGAAACCCCAAGATACATTTCCAAGCCTGTGTTTACAGCAAAAGGGTTGAAAACACAGATCCTAAACCCCGGAAGACAAATAGACACAACTCTAATTGCAATGTTATTCTAATCCTAACAATTTTAATTAAGTACTTGGATTCTCAATGGGATTGTGCTTTTTTCCCTGCCTTTTGGAAACACTTCCAGAAACACAAATAGTCTCAACAGTTGGAGATGAAAATGGGAAACCAAAAAGTGCGCAGAAAACGCTAATTAAAATGGAACCAAACTGCCGAAAGCTCAGTATTTTCCCTGCCACGCTCCCCTCTCTGGCTCGGCCACTCCGAAGTCGCCTCTCCACGCTGCAATGGGAGCTGGGCAGGCAGCATCCTAGGGCTGAGACTTTGAGAACAGACTGTTCCTGTTTCCAACACCCAAAGGTGCAGGTCAGAAAGTCCCTCCTGCACGGACCCAATTGCTCAGGTACGGCCACAGGCTGCAAGGATCCTCGCACCATGCATTTCCCTAAATCAGCCTTGGTACCGTTGCTGCTGTCAACTGAGTAAAATAGCACTTGTTCCACAAAGAGCAGCCACAAAACAGTTAATCCCAATTAGTTCAAAACAGCAGATATCATTCTTTATATTCTGGCAGTTCTCGTTCTGAAGGAAAAAATATGTTTGTGTGCTTGGAGTCAGTCTGAACAATAAAATCAGATGCCAATATTCTGGTCTAAATTAGGTGAAAGACCAGACTTTTTATCATATGTGTGTGTCTGTGTGTGCTGTTCTGTTACATGTTTATTTTACTCCTCTGTATATTTACCACCGAAATCACAGGCTGCCCAGAACATGCTGCAGCATGGCAGAGGAACACGACAGACCGTTTCATTTTCTAAGGTTGGAAATTGAACCTGGCACCAGGAAAACGCGAGACGCTATCAGTTGCAAAGGAGATATTGCCAAAAGATAAACACAATAAAGTCAGTCATTGTCAGCATATCAAGTGAAAGCCTTTCCAGGGTGAATGAATAAGGGTTTTAAACTTTTGCACTGGTTGAAGTGTTTTCATGTCCGATTTCAGTGTGCGCTGAAAAACATCCAAACCCTGGGCTTCAAAGAGGCTAAAATCAAAAGGATTAATGAGTGGTAAAATGCCATGGGAAAAAAAAAGAGGTTGGCACATCTTCCATGGAGCATTGTCCACTGTGAGCCCATAGCCGAGGTGCGGGCAGCATTGCTCCCAATCAAAGAGGAGGGGAAAGAAAACGCAAGTAAAATAAGCACGCTTTCAGCTCCGCTCCACACGCTGTTCCCATCTGCTGAGATCAGCTATAGGAGCCCAACCAGGGGAAATCAATGCCATGTTACGATCTCTCTGCCGGGCAGGTCTCGGACCGCACAGACACCGGCCAGCAGGCAGCGTGCCTCGTGACACAGGGCACAACCCAACCTGTGTGATCCACCTGGGAAAGCTCCAATACCCGTACTTTTCTTTCCATGCAAGTGAGCTTTTCTTAATCTTGTTTTCATCATTCATTTTCTTCAGATGTCACTAATTTTCAGGACAGAGGATGCCAGACTCATAGTCAGCACAGACGCCGGCACGCAACGGAGAAACTCTTCCTGCAGTGGAGCAGAAGATACAACACAACACAGCCAAAATGCGCCTGATTAGTCAGCCAAATCAGCCAGTGGCAGCTCTGCTCACAGCGTGGCGCTCCCCATCCAAAATCCCTCCAAGCCCCGTCCTCTGGTCATCAGTGGAGGTGCACAGTTATGGGGAGAGCTTGCTGACATCTGTTTTCTGCTCACTTAGCCAGGAGATTGCCTTGGACATTAAATCTCTGACACCCCGTTTACCTCCTTCCAATTGTTTTCACAACACTAGAGGGAGACAGGATTCAAATAAGGTTTTTGCAATCAGAAACCAGTATTTATCAATGACAGAAAACATCCAGAAATGCTCACAGAGCCCAACGCACCCAGGAGAAAGTCAGTGCTGCCTCCGAGTATGGCCAGCCGCAGCCTGAGCAAACCCTTTGCAAAGGGTATTCAATAGTATTTTGGCCATTTTACTCAAGAAATTCACATAAAACAGATAAAATATGAGCACAGGCTTAAATTTAAGCACATGCTTAAGAGCTTTCTGGCACAAGGGCTCAACTGAGGATTAAGAGCCACACACCATATTACTTTTAATTGAGCTACTGTCTTCCCATATGTTTTTCCCTGGGGAGATCAGTGGTTGGCTTATGAGTTCAAGTAACAACATCAGTTAAAAGAGTATTCGAACAATTGCGGTTGGCAGTTCTCTGAATAATATGAATGTTATAGAGTGTCAGAAAATGTCGTGTCATCAATTTTCTGGTTTCCTACACTCATTGCTTTTGATCTCCACTAAAAGATTTATTGAATGGTTTTCATTTTTACATTAACCTAGTCCAAATTACACCGATTGAGAGCTGGGATTTTTTTTTTTTTTTTTTTTTTAACATACAAAGAGAGATTTTTAAAGCTGAGGCTTTTGATTCTTTCCAGTTTTTATTGTTTGAAGCAAAGAGCTGTTTTGGCAGGTTTATGAGATGGCGTATGTTTTGCTGACAGACATGCCTGATAGATTGCTTGTTCGTGTTTTATTTTTGGAGCCATTGCCATGTTATCTCCATTTGAAAAACAATTTACTTTGATTAAAATTTAAATCAAATATATGGAAATATCAGCCTTGCTTACAATCAGATCTTAAATCTATCCTGTTGAACATCTTTTCCTCATCGTGGGTGAAATGCAGTGCAGAAGAAAGTTGATTCCTTCCCCTCCGGCAATGCCCACACTCAGTTATTAAAGCTCACAAATGAGGAATAATTCCTCCCCACAAGTCCTGCAATGCCTTGAAAAGTGAATAAGAACACTTCTTGTACTGCCTGGCTAACCTAAACATGCTATGGATGAGTGTGAAATTAAAACATTCCTCAAAAAATCAAGTTATAGCAGCCAGGACATTTGACTTAGATGATTTCCTGGAGCAGTGAATTTTAGAGTGACCACAGTGTACATGAAGGATTATTGCCTTTCATTTGTCCTGGGTATTTAATCATTTGTAGCCTTTGAGCTCTGCCTAGGGATCATATTTCAGGAATTTCTTGTTTAACAAGACTATTTTTACTAACTTGTGCCACACCATAAGTTTTGGATGAGTTAGAGAACTAAAACGGAGAACACTTAGGGCCAACACCTCCATGCAAGAAGGCTCACAAGTCGGTGTTCTTACTTCAATTTTAAATTATACCATTTGCCAACCTCTGAGGTCTTACAAGCCCATTTTATTCTCTGTTAAAAGAAGAAAAAAATGGATCTTTCATTTAAGCTACATCAAATAGAGATGCCTCGTGCAATGCATTGAGAGCTTCAATGGCAGTTGTGACACTTGAGAAAGTTGAGCCCGTTTTCCTCCACGGCTCTTTGACAGCTCAAACATGTTGATTCGATGAGCCAAGTTCACCCCCGCAAAGTCCATCTGTGACAGTACTGATGAGCTTGGCCTTGCTGATGCTTCTTGAAATAGCCTCCAGCCCCAAAATAGACCTGCACACACAACAGCACCATTTCCTGAGCGCGAATCGCAGGGACGAGGCGGACAGGGAAATCTGTGGCAGCTCATGACTGAACATCAGATTTGAAGATGGTCCAATTTTCTATAAATATGGCTAAACAAGTCAGAGTGTCCCTCCTTTCCCTCTCTGCATTCTTGTTTTCCCTTCTCCTATCTCAGCTGAATTTTCCTACCAGCTTCCTGAAAACACTTCCCGATTTCACACCATAAACATCCTCCACTTTTATTTGACCAACACTTCCTATGCTGCGAGGCCTTCCGCCTGGCTCCTCCAGAGCTGCTTCTATGTTTCCCCTATCTTTGATATCTCAACAATAAACAAAAAACAACCTTTCCTGTGCTTGGTACTGGCATGCTTTCAGCATATTTCACACATACACACACACACACACACCCCGCCTCCACAAGCGGTGAGTGCAGGCCATTTCACCCCTGGGTTAGCCAACAGCCTGCTTTGCAAGGGATAGCAGTGGTGCTGGAAGGACTGATTGCTCTCAAATCAAGGACGGGAGGAGCACCATGCTCAGAGGGAGCTGACATGGTGCTGGGGGTTGCTCCTGCACTGCGAGGATCCCTCCAGACTCACATCATTGGAGGTGCATGGGGAACGGGACTGTCCCCTGCCAGAAGACGGAAGGTCACAGCCACCCTGGTCTCCACGAGGAGCGCTCCCTCCAAGCTGCACGCCGCTGTCCTCGGATCACCTCCTCCTCCGCTGGGGAATTCCCAGTGCACAAGCCAAGGCCAGCTGAAGGCGAGAGATGTTGTTTGTGTTGACTTCAGCAGCCTTGGACAAGGCTTCCTAGAAGAAGAGTTTCCTAGACAGCCAGCACTGATGGACAGAGAGATGCTTCCTCTGGAGACATGCTGCTGCCAGCCAGGTAAGATGCAACCTTCGTGCTGTCTCTTCCTCCTATGGAGAGCTTTAGCCACTGGCGGACACCAACCATGCCTTAATATATTATTGCCCTTTTTCAACTTTTTATTTTGCCACTCAGTGAACTCCCCAGAACTCCAACCATGTACAACGTTTATTGGAGCCAAGAGTGTACCCAGGCCTAGCAAACAAGAGAAAGGGCATGCCCTCCACTGCAGGCAGCTCATGAACACCCAGGACCCATTTTGTTGGGCTGATGAGCACCAATTAAAGCTTGAAGAGCAGTGCTCAACCTTGCTGGAAGTCAGCCTGACGTCAGGGCCCAGGTGGTACATAAATGTCTATGGTCTAGTAGGTGACTCAGCATTTGGGTGCCTGAGCTTTGGTGGCCTGGTAGTAGGATCTGCAGCATCCAGAAAGGGCCTGATTTTGCAGAACAGCATCACATCAAAAGGCTAAAGCACTCCAAACAATTCAGCTCTGATTTAAGGAGAGGTTGTGTAACCTCAGCTTCTGCAAAAGTCTTTACAGAGGCTTTTGGCTAGTATACTTCAGCAGCAGCTTTGGGAAGATATTCTGACACATGAGAAAGCAGAAGAAATTGCCAGGAAAACTAGGTTGAGGACCAGCAATGCATATTTATGGACACCCTGCAAATGGGCCATCTGAATTCACCACAATTGTATCAGAGCCACTGATGGACAAATGCCCTGCTTCTGATGTAAAAATAAGAAAGCGAGGATTAGTTTGAAAACTATTATATTTTGTTTCAGCCACATTTTATTAGTATCAGATGCAGCCAGGGATATACTACCCTACCTCTGCGTGGCCAAAGATAACATGCAAAGCTTTCCTAGAAAGGATGACTCCGAAAGATGGGGGAGTGATGTGGAGAAGGCACAGCATCGTGCGTTTAACCAACAGCAGATAAACACAAAATACCTGTCCCGTTACCTGGCACCCACAGTCTCTCCCCTCAAGCAGCTGCATTTTTTCCACTCTGCAATTCATAAGTGACTCTCATCATCAGATATCATCTGACTGCATGTAGCGTTGTTTCTTTTAACAAACTTTGGGTAGAAGCTGAGAGTATCCTTTGCCTGTTAGCCATTTTTGATTTGGAATCAGGGAGGCAACAGTTTCTCTGATTGTTCACATAACATAATGTAGGAAAACGGGCAAGGGAAGCCTGACTGCTTTAGTTGCAGCAGCTCTGCATTTATTATTACAGATGAAGCACATTGTTGAGAAGAGTTTAAAGCCATGAGAGCCCCGGGATGCAGAAAAAATACTGGCCATTTCATTTGTGTTTTACCCTGTTGCTTTTGTCTTAAAGGGGAAGGACAGAAAAAATTACCTTTTCACAGTGTTCCTTTTGGGCAGGATTTTAATCTACCTTGCATCACTATGAAAAACTGTTTGGTGAACAGAAAAAGAAATAACAAAGTGGCTGGTTTAATAATTCTAACATTTCTGCAGCATTAGAGCATGATAAAGCAAACCTAAGTTGTCCTTGTTTAATACTTATGAGATGGCGGTTACAGAGACATTTTTGCGATGCTTTAGGAGTCAGGGCAGGCGCCTCATCATGCAATTTAAGTGTACACTGCTTAAGGCTGCCAAGCATGCAAAGACCTTTGCTTGGAAGAGACATAGCTGGGTGCAGATCATAGAATGATAGAATCGTTTAGGTTGGAAAAGACCTTTAAGATCATCAACTCCAACCGTTCACCTAACACTGACAAGTCCAACACTAAAACAAATCTGGAGCTGAGGAAGGCTGAGCTGAAGCAACACTGACTCCATCCTAAGCAGGGGCACTGTGCCCCTAGCAGCAGGGAAAAACAAGACAACACGTAGCATTTGTTTGGCCTGCCACAGTGCTGGAATTTAATTGTCAGCTCTCCAGTTACTGTGAGACACAGTAAAGATTTAAAAGGATTTATATACTATATAGTTTGTGTATTGATAACATTGCATTATGAATAGGTTTGTGTGCAAGTATATATATTGCCTATATACTCACATACATATTTTATATACATATATAGGCACACACACAGATAAGCAGAAGCAATGCATTAAAGAAAAAGAAGAACTGAAGTCAGATATTAAGCAGCTGCAAGCCTCAAACTCAGAAGCATGATAAAAGCATACAGCAAAGGGAGGTCCTGCCTCGATGGTGCCTGCAAGCAAACCCAGCCAGAAAGACGGACCAACACAGCCGGACAGGGACTTCAAGGCAAACAGGAGCACACACTGGATGAACCTTGCTCAGCTCATGTCAGCTCCATCAATTTTATGCCTGTATCACATGAGCAAAGAGCTTTAAGGAGGGACTTGTAGAGGGACAACACGGGACTTGTGTGCATTGAGCAAGTTCTCAGGGCAGGTGGCTGCTGAAAGCAGCTTGGCAGGTAACCTGGCCATGTGCGACAGCAGTGATCCGCACCCTCGCAGAGAAGAGGCTGCTCTTGGCTTCCCAGCACCACGCCAGAGATGACAACAATGTGAAGCTCAGCCTCTAAGAGCCTTACAAACAAAAACAACTCTAAACTCTTTTTTCCTCCAAAAAATTTTTGCTCATGGCGAGAATCACTGGAGAGTTTAGTTATTTTTTCCAATACACAAAAAACAACCGTCCAGCCCAATGTCTGTGTAACATCTAGTAAGAACAAAACAAATGAAGGACAAAATTAAAGCTGAAGTCCCCCAGGAATGGGCTGCAGGAATCCTTGGGAACAACATGCTGCCATGCACAGCACACCAGGAGGTTCCTGCTAATTAAAAGACAATGAACCCCTCCATGGCGAAATACTAAAGTCAGGACTTCACCTCTCCAGCATCAGGACTACATTCAGGACACACCATATCTCAATGCTGGTTAAAAACAAGTTATTAGCACTGTGAAATAGGCAAGTGAGACTTTTTCAAGAAAACAGATCTGGGGAGATTCAACAGATCATGAGTAAAAAGAAATAAAAATAAAATTCTGCATTTTCCAGCTTGTCCTTTTGGGCCAAGGCTTTCCACGTGGCTGCATGCACCAACTAAATTCATACCTTGAAAAGCCTCAGAGCCTGCATTTTATTGCCTTCAGGGACAGTCAGATGCATCTTCAGCCAGTGCTCTCCATCAGAGCTGTAACAGGGGCCCTCTTCACCTCTCGGTAAGTTACCAGCTCACACAACAGCCTCCAAAACATGGAGACCAGGGAGACCATTAACACCAATGGGGGTGAATATCCTCTGGCATCATTTGGTACAGCATGTTTTGGTCCTCAGCGCAGGCAGCTCATCCCTGCCTGATGCACCATTGCCCTCATGTCCTCTTCACACAAAGAAGACCACCAGATTGTGCATACTTGTCCCAGGCCAAGTTACTGGCTCCCAGCAGCTTACTGTCATATTAAAATAACACCGTTTTCTCATCCAGGCCCTAAACACCTCTCTGGAGTGCTTGTTAAAGGCCTGGATAACCGAGGGTTTCTTCGAGGGAAGAAGAACTCAGGCTTCTCACAGGAGCTCGGCCGAGAAGGCTGATAATCATCTCGTGATCACAAATTACTTTTCATAAAGACCATTTATGAGGTAACAGCTGGCATGCGGAAAGCATTTCATTTCGCCAGCAGCTTACTGAAAACGAAACATCGTGAACCCTAAAAAGAAACCGTGAATCAAAGGCTGCATTCTTCTCTCCCACAGTGACCCCTTTGTTTGGTTCTACCCAAAAGTTTCATTATGAAAGTCTGATACAGGAGCCTTATTAAATTGTGATTAAATGACGTGTCCATGTAGAAGTCTACTCGTTCCGCTGTTGATGTGGGCTGGCTTTCTTAGACTTTTAAAACATACAGGCTTATGAAATAGCTGTAATATCTTTTCCCACAATTGCTAGGGAATGGAGGGTCTTTGCTCCTGCTCTAGTCGTACCTGGCCTTGCTCCAGAGGATAACATTTTCATTAAAAGTGCATTAGGTGCACAATTCACCATGCAGCCGTCCTGATGAAGCGCTTGATCCAAAGCCCGTTGACCTGGCTCACAAGCCTTAATGGGCTTTGGTGAACTTTGCTGGCCTCTATAAAAACAGAATCACCCATCACTAGAGTTACTTTGAGCTGCTTTTGCCATCAGTTGGATCCAATTTGTTCCCTCTGCTTCCCCTAACTCTTTCAATGTTTCAGGATTTAAAAAAAGTAGCACAAGCTGAGTCATGGCTGAGGCCACACAATTGCTAATGACTTTATTAGAGCAGCAGGGCTGACATTTGGACAGTTGGGACACCTAACAAAGGGTTAATCAGTAGAGTCAAACCCAATGACCTCCTCACCATTTCTGACCAAGTGTTAGTTCTGAGCCTCCAGTAAGCTCGTAGCAGTGATGCATCTTTCCCTTCAGATGACTCACTTTAAATAGTGCCCAGTGATTTACGCACAGAAAAATTTATTAATAAATACGGAAATGCACAAATTCGTACGTTTTAAGGCCAGAGGAACCGTCACAAATGTTCAGTCTGACCCTCTGGAGACTGCAGCCTCACCCAGCAACTTCTGCCTGAAATGCATAGCTTCTGTTTGAGTGAAAGCATCCAAATATCACAGTGGAATGCTTTAAAACACTTTCTTCTAATATTTGTCAGAAGGGATGTTGTAAAAACAGAATTCCCCCTCTTTCTGCTGTTTCAGAAAGTTGAAGTCAGGGCAGGGATGCCAAGATTTATTATTATTATTATTATTATTATTATTATTATTATTATTATTTTAAAAAATCATTATCCCTTAGAGATATGCTGTTTTAACACTCAGAGCTGTGCGGCGTAGGTCTTAGGGGCAAAGCTGGTTGGAAACTCCCAGTCCATCCCACACCTTCAGCATTGTCACAGGCAGCCCCACCAGCCTGTCTTGCCCAGTCATGCCCATCTATCCTGTAGGCCCTTGCAATCAACCCGATACTGGAGTAATGTCGCTGGTTAACAAAGCCACTGCTTCATATCATCTACAGCTTCCTCTAGGCAAGAGCAACACTGTGCTCATTCGGCAGATAGTAGATCAAGCTACTCACAAAAGGTGGCAGAGGATGGCCAGAAGCTTTTATGGCAATATGGGTTATTTCTGGGAGACGCTGGCAGTCTTCTGGCTGAGTCAGCAAGAATTCTCCATGGGGCATGTATCATGGGCTGGCCTCCTCGCAACCCTGGGACCAGAGGGCTGGATCACAGAGGCACCGTCTCACTCATCCGGCAGAGGCAATTTAAATCATGCTTTACAAAGTACAAATGCGTGTAAATATTTGTGTAAGATAAGATCGGTGAGCAGCCTAGCAATATTTCAAAGAGCTGAGCAAGGGCAAAAAACAAATTATATATACTGCTTGAGAAAAATAAAATTAGGAAATCTAGCAATGTGTTTATGTTAGGGTAACATTTGCTCTGGAGTGGGTTTCTGTCGATGGATGTCCTACACATGGACCAGGCAGTGAAAATACGAGGGCAGAGTATGCAAAGAGGTTTATCTGAAGATCAGACCTGAATCTCATGAAGAACTTCTCATTAAGCCATTCACCAGCCACAGGACATCAAAAGGCTTTCAGGAAGGGTTGGTGGATCTGTCAGGTTGACATATGCAGGCACAGGCAGCTGATTGTTAAGTTGCATTTTATTCAGAGCAAACACAGAGTGCGCATCTCTGAGATAATCTTTCCATATTCAGGAGACAAAGTTTGTTATCTGAAGCTGCAATGCTTTCTGACAAGGATACATACCACATTTTCTCCTTTTAAATTAATATTTTTGATTAATATTTATAGCCCAGGGTCACAACACTGTGTACACCATCGAAAACCATCCTGAATTGGAGGTTCGGAGAACGCTGCTGATGCTGACCCGTGATGCTTCAACACAAAAGCGGAATCTACTTACAGAGAAGGCAGAAAGACCAATAAAAAAGTCTGCATATTTTATAGGTAGGAAGCAGACAGTGCCAGTCTCTCAAACGGTTTAGCCCAGAAAATGAATAGCAAGTCTCAGCTTTTCATAGAGACCCCACATTTCCCAGACACAACCACACTGCAGTTATCAGATGACTATAAAAAGCACTACATCATTTTATAAAGACTTCGTACACCTCACAGAATCACAGAATCACAGAATCACTAAGGTTGGAAAAGACCTGTGAGATCATCAAGTCCAACCATCAACCAAAAAACACCACCATGCCCATTAAACCATGTCCCACAATGCCCCGTCCACACATTCCTTGAACACCTCCAGGGAGGGTGACTCCACCACTTCCCTGGACCGCCTGTTCCAGTTGCATTTTGCATCACAAACCAGATTCTCAGCGTCTCTTAATCACTTTGTCTACCACTTTAATCTACAGGGGTCAACATAGCTTCTTCTGCCACAGCCACCTACTTCTTCACGCTGGGAGCAAAACCACTCAACGCTTCCCTAGCACCTGGCATTCAAATCATGCACAGACAGCACAAGGTGGTAGGTAATCACAGCGCAACGACTTGAGCTTTCTAATTGTAGCCATCAGATTTTAAAATATCGGGCTACATGACTTGGGCAAGGAATGAGAGAGTCGAGCAAGCAACCATGCTCCCACCGCCGGACAAACAACTGCCTCCCTCAGTCTGCAGCCTCACTTTTTCCTCCAGATGCTTCACATTTCCCCTTTCCTCTGCCAGGTGTTTTTAGCACATCAATGCTAAAAAATTCAGCATGTTCTAGGATCCCAGCCTGCTTTTAAATAAACTACCACAGATCTGTCTCTATGGAAGACGTTTCTTTACGGAAATATTATCTAATTTGTAAGCATTTTATGATTTTCTAAGAGTTATAAAATACAGTATTAGGAAGCAAATGGCCAATGGAAAAGATCCCTTCTGGTAGCCAAAGTGACCATATAATTGATTTTTATAAACAGCATCTGAAGAAATGAGTCACAACCCATATGGCTATTTTGGAATCTAGATATACATCACGTTTTAAGCCTCTCAGAAGATTTATCCAAGTTTTACGCATATAATCAATGGTGATTAGATGAGGATATGAATCATTACAGTTCCTAAGGCTGAGCACATGTTTGAAGGGTGAAGGATTCACACATTCTTGCTCTATAAATACCCATCCAAGGTTGTCCAGAGCATGAGAAACTCAGATGGCAGAAAGTAAAAAGGTATCACAGAACAAACTGCAGACTCATTACAGAACCAAAGGCCTCCTCCCTTAGATGGGTGTAAATATTATTAATTTAGGACATGGTTCAAACTTCAGTTGAAGTCAGATGGAAAAACTTTACCTCTAAGGCGGACTGTGTATCCTCTTTCTCCATGACTTTTACCATTTTCTCATAGCTTGGCCCCAGCCGGTGAGGAGGTTAGGTTACAAATTTGCTCACTCAACTGCGATGCTCTACAAATAACGCCCACAGAGTTCACATGTGCACACTCTTCCCACGAACAGCTGGGCTTTCGAGTGGTGCAGAAACATCCCTCCCAGGGGCCCACATTTGCACAACCACACACATGCACACCTCACACATAACACACCTTCACACACCCAGACTTTCACCTGGGAGCTGCATGCAGCTCCACAGTTAGAGCCTCCACTACCTTTTCCCATGCCAGAGGATTCACATTCATTCAGTGTCAACATAGGATTGTATCCTGCGTCTTCTGAAAGATGCTGAGAGCCCTGTTTGCAATTGCTCAGGACTTCTATTACTGTCTTCCAGTTGATCCAACAGCGGTGTTGGGAATTTTATTTACACTGACAGCAGATGCAACAGGTACAAAACCCTGAGCAACTCAATCCCTGCAAACATGATCGCTAAATTATATCATCTTTGCACTCCATCCACAAGTGCTAGTCCACGATACCCTTCCTCTGATCATGACATGCAGCTCCGGAGCACCTACGTATCACAGAACACACCAGTTCTCAAGGACTCCCAGAGAGGGAAATGTCTCCCAGTACAAAACAACCTTCTTGTTACCATGGAAATCTTGGCCAAATAAATATTTTTCAAGTTCATTTGCCATGGAAGAAAAAAGCATAAGCCAGGATTTATGCATGACGCTTCATGCACGGTATCTCCAATGCATTTCTTTCCATCGATCAGACTTCTATGCAGCCACAATTTCCAGCACCCAGAATAGCTGCCCACAAATACTAGAAAAGTTTGGCCTATATTGTACATTTATAACTTTGATAGACTTTCAGAACCAGAAAGGACTGTTATTATAGTCCCATCCAGCTTCCTGTGAAACACAAATGAAACAGTCTCAGCTGATAATTGCTGTATCAAGCCCCATGACTTCTACTTGAACCGGCACCAGACGCACTCCCGACGTGCTACAGCTACTATATTATATAGCTTGCAGTTCCTGTATTCCTCCAGGCAATGCAAAGGAGAGAAGGGAGCTACAGTCCCTTTTGCTGCCTATTTGTCGTGATAAATGAGCAAGTGAACTGAGCGCTGGCAGTATTTCTAAAAACTGTATAGTCTCGGAGGCAAGTAAAGCCTCTGCATTCCTTGGAAAGAGATGATCGGGTGACAGAGAATAGACCAGGATCCATAATCTGTTACACAGCTTTAACTTCATAACACTAGCACACATTGAGATCCCGTTTTAAAGGGAAGCTGAAAGGTTAACATCGGCTCCTAGACCAAGCCTGTTGTAATGAAACCCTTGCCTATAGTTTGACAGAGGCACTAACAGGGTCTTTTATGATGACTGCCAAGGGAAGTCTCCAAGACAGCCGAAAACTTTGAGGTTAAAATTTGAAAGGAAGACAAACTTATCCTCATATTCATATTACAGCACATGATAAACTATTCCAGAGGGGATTCTTACCAGGATGCTAAAAGAAATTTTATGGAGAACTAAAGTCATTCATCTAAAATGAGGATAAAAGTGTAACATATTACCTAGGAGGAAACAAAGAAAGGTAATATTTTGCGCTCACTTTTACTGTGTTTCTAAGGCAATTCAGTCAGATAAAATTTGCAAAGCCATTTGAAGATGAAAAGGCCTGTACAATAACCAGATCCAGAGGATCGTAATTTAAGGAAATATTATGCCAGTTGTAGCAAAAGTAGAAGTTTTCATATTTAAGTTATTTCATATTATTATGAAACATACCAAGACTAGCATTCTTCCACCCGGAGATTTCCCACCCACATAGAGTCTGAAATCTCTATATAAGGAGTTTTTCCCCACTTCACAGATCAAAGCAACCTTCCCCATGCTGGCAGCTCAGCTAGAAATAGGGCTGACATCCCTCAACAGGCAGTTCAGCATCTTTAGTCTTGACTTTAGCCCCTCAATTAACCATTACAGCAACAAGTAGATGCTCTGCAGCCCACTCTTACTGCTCTTTGACTAATTGCCTCCGGAGGTAGTAGACATGCAAGTCTTTCTGAGCACATGGAGAAAGATTTTATTCCTTGAATATTGGGGGCATCTATCTGGTTGGTTCCTCAGTTAGCACAGATGATTAAATCACCCCTTCAACACAGGTCGGTGCGCTCTCCGATGTGGGGCTGGAGGGCTCTGTGTCCCCCCCGATGTAGCAGGAGCCTCCGTGGTGCGAAGGAGCCGCCCTGAATGCAGCCAAACCCAGCCTCACAGCCTTGGAACTGCTCCCGCGCCAAGAACAACAGTAAATAACCTGCTCTCAACCAAAAAGCATGAGGGTTTCCAAGCTCAGCTGAGGCCCTTTCTTTTTTTTTTTTTTTTGCTTGAGAAAAGTCAAAACTCTCCAAGATGCCTTGGAAATACAGTACAGCAAGTGCTGCTGAAGGGGATATTTGCAAGGAGCCCTGCCATGACCTCAGCTTTAAAAACACTTCCATCAGAACGACTCAGAAGTCATGCCAATGCCAAATTATCCCCATGCAATACAAGAAAGGAAGCTAATCCCTGCTTCTCGATGATAATTAGCACAATGAGAAACACCTTTCTGACATGATTTAGCTCAGAGGCAAAGCCCAAGCTGTCTCAGAAGAAAGCTTCTTCGAAGGAGCAGATGATGACAAAGTCTTAAGTGGAGCATTGCACCACACTGGTGGTGTTCAAAAAAACAAAACACCTGGCCTTCCTGGCTCATCTGCTGCATCTGGCCATCATCCATGACTCACCCCACCATGGTTTTGGATACAGGAAGGAATGTCGTCTTCTTTCCAGCGGCCAGACGTACTTGATTTTCTAGCTATTCCACTGAGGACATAATCCCCCAGGTGATTATGTGCTATGAGACTCTTCACAGTGACTCAGCCCTTGTGGCTTTTAGTGGGACCGACTTCACAGGAAGATTTTTAGGGGAAAAAATATATATTCTTAGTGAATGTGATGGTGAATAGGTATGGTAGTGAAACTCCAGGCTGATGCAATTTTAACTCCCAGGTGACTTTCCATGCACCTACACTCATCCCCAGACCTGAACTGGCTATTTTTAAGCGAAAAGCCATCACAGAAATAAAATTTTCCATATGGCTAATTTGGAGAGGTTGACTGGAGTTTTCCCACTGGCACCTACAAGGTGACAGGTGAGGGT
This sequence comes from Gavia stellata, assembly GCF_030936135.1. NCBI lineage: Eukaryota > Metazoa > Chordata > Aves > Gaviiformes > Gaviidae > Gavia > Gavia stellata. Next base: position 31,044,470 of record NC_082603.1, on the reverse strand, counting down.
CTCAACCACAATGATGCCAAGCAATACTGGGGAGAACAGAACCACCTCAGACTCAAAACCTCACTGTTATTCCTCAAAGGGTTTGAGGCTGGGAACCCAGAGCTCCCTCAGCACCAATCCTTTCCAGCCATGCCTCAAGGTATGGGGCAGAGGAATGATGCATTTCCACTAGGACACCTTGATTGCCTCTGACCCATTAAACTGGTAAAGAACAGCAGGACTGGTAGATTTAAAAAGTCCTAGCAAGATCTGGGAATGCTTTTTAATGTGCAAAAAGCCCCAGGCGCCAATGTGACCCTGCATCTCATCAGGGCACAGATGCCACCTGCCCCCACAGCCAGAGTGAGGGATGCATCTCTAGCCCTGCTTTTCCCAGCATAAGCAGTGAGCTGGGTGTAGTTGCAAGGAAATTTAGAAATCCTACCAACAAAAAGAACTGAATTCTGTTCAGAAACAGTTCTTCTCTGGAGGACATAAGATGAGAAAGAGCAAATCACTTGTGACAGATGGCAGGGGTGGTGGGGAATGCACTAATGGGAAGCACACACATCCCAGGAGGATGGAAGCAGTATAATTCCTTATAAAAAACCAAGTGCATGTCTCATTGGACTGCTTCACTGTAGTTCCTTTTATAAAAGATATATCCATTCAAAGGCAAATCATGATTTCTGTCATGAGTCCATTAATACACAAGTGCTGTGAATTGGTGTTAAAGATACAGTAAGTCATGAAGAATGTATCCTATATACACCCACATGTATATTGAACCCAGACTTACATAGTCAGTGCTGCAGGAAACTAGGCACTCTTTGTATTTACTAGATGTTGAATTCCGTGCATCAGCAGCATGAACTGCAGTGAGCTTAAATGCAAGGTGCTGACTACCCTGCAGCGTGACACCACAGCTGCATACATTATTTCTGTTTAGAGCCGTTGCGGCTGGGTCAAAAGGCAGCATTGTCTGTCTGTCTGTCTGTCTGTCTTTCTTTCTCTCCTCCTCTCTTTCTCTCTTTCTCTCTTTCTCTTTCCCAGCAGTGCCTAAAATCAGCATTATTACAGGAGTGCTGCCTTTCTGCAGTGTTGGTGTACAGCTCAGATTTCACTTTCAGATCCAGCCTTAATCCTTTGTCATTGTGGGGATGCACAGTTTTGATGGAAACTCCTTTCCAAGCCCTTGTGGCAACTGCTCCACCCACAGCCTGGTGATTCCCACTGCTCTACCAGGTGATGCATTTCATTTTGGCTCCCTTCACTTTGTATTCTCCAGTTATACACCCTGTTCAAATTAGTGTACCTGCTCAGGAAAAAAAAAACCAACACACAAACACCAGTGCCTGGGCAACTGGGCCTTGCAATGGAGGGAGACATTTACCCAGGTAACTGAATATAAGACAGGGCAAAAGATTAGTAATGAGAGCACCAAGGAGTGAGTCCTCCTTGGTTCTTTGCGGTCTGTGGGTTCTCATGTAATTCAGGGCAGTGCTTAGGGAAAGGCTTAGCTCTAAGCAACGCTTAATCTCATTTACTTTATAAAGCCAAACTACAGGATAAAATTCTCTGAATGGAACAATTCCACCAAACACTGATGAAAGACTAGAAGGGGTGGGTAGGACCTCCAAAATCTACATAGCCCAACAGAACGCTGCACAGGTACCCCAGCCAGCTCCAAGTGAATTAACAGGACACACAAAGCCACGGTAGCCTGGTATTGTATTTGAGTTAAAGACATAGAGTTATCTATCTTACATCTCAAAGCTAGTTGTCTAGTGCAGACTCCTACGCCAGCATGACATTGCTTCTGGTATAAGCAAGGTGGCAGAAATACCCAGCATCTTTCCAGGCACTACGCACCTCCTTCACAGAGGTAATCCTGGGAAGCACTTTGGAGTTTCATTAGAGCACATGTAGCATAATGTCAATTTATTGTTTGTACCTTCTGACACAAATACATCTAGTACCTGCTCTCAGGATGTGCAGGCATCCCACCAGGCTGTTAGATACAAAAATCCATCAAAAAATACTGTATGGAGAATATTGCATTCCAGCCCTCAGTGGTATAAAGGACCGATTTCATTCCTGAGATGCAGCCCACTGCTTTATAATAGCACATGCTGGTTTTACGAGATGGTCCAGAGGAAAACATCCAGAACACTTATCAGCTGAAACCACAGGTAGCACACAGGGAAGTAGATTAAGGGAATAACAGGTTTTGCACTGGCAGCCATGCCCTATGCACACATGAAAAGCCCAGGGGACAGTTAACCCTGAGTACAGCTGCCAGGGTTTAGTACTACAGACCCACTGAAAGATTTATCTCTAATTCTCAAACAGGCAGGAGTTTGGTAGGGATTCAAGGAAAACAGTAGTGGGTCCCTTTCATTTAGCATCCTGAGCAAGTCTGGACAGAAGAGAAATTTCAACATGAAACAGCCACAGGTAGGAGCTGCTAATTTCTTGAATGAAGCTCAGACCATGGGAGGTCAGTAGTAAATCATGCCTGTCACCCCCCCCATAACATGTGCAGACCAGCCCAGCCAGGGCGCTCGGGAACCCTCAGCTGGCAGCAGGCACCAAAAGCAAAAAAGATTTTGACTCATTAGAGACAGGACGTGATGGAACCACCTTCCACTACGGGAATTGGGGTTAAGAGAATATAAATAGATTTTAAGATGGGTCTTGACCAATTTATGAAAAAAGATTCAAGATGTGGACTTCTCCAGCAACTGAGGACAGTGACGCAGGACATCTCTCAATCCAAACGTCCAAACATTTGTGCTACTCACAGCAAAATATTTTGGGGTTAGATGTTTGCTGGACCAGCTCCAAACTGTTGTCCTAAACAATTTCTGCGATCCCCACTATAACACATTGCTCTTTTTCGTTATGTCCAAGTTTTCCATCTCTGGGTGTGCCTTACCATCGTGAAATCTGACTCTGCCACTTAATTAATACCATAACTGCACACTGTAACCGCTTGCCCTGTGCTGAGCACCATCCGCACACTCTGAGGTATTTGTTGCTGCGACAAGGGAATACAAAGCTTTACATGCAGGAGATGGAAAAGGTTAAAGTCAATATTTTGGCTGGTGGAAATATTTATGGAAAGAACCCGTGAATTAGTGAGCTGTATTCATTCCACTGACATTTCCTAACTGCGTTAACCTTTTATATTTCTTGTGGTTGGCTCCTGTTTAATATGTTCTAATTATATGAGAACCAGGAAGCAAATGAATGGCTGAGATTAAACAACAGCCATAAATACTGCAGGACAGATTCTCAGCACTGAGCCTATAGATTTACGCCTCCAAGTTCAATGCCTCGCAGATGAGACACATAAGGCTATCAGACACATGTGCAGAGCTCATAGTTTCTTGCCCACTCACTCATTTGAGGGCAGAATTTGTCCCTTTGATGGCACCATGTTGATGTTTCATTGTGCATGTAGTAAAGCACATTCGTTCATTCAAAGAGGGTTCACAAAGAACAAATAGCTTCTGCAAAAATCACCATTTCCTCTGGTCTTCATGCAATGAGAAAGGCAGGAAAAGGAAAAAGGATTCGAAAGCCTTCAGTTAATGATGGGCAGATGTTCTCCGAGGCTTCGGCCAACCTTAAGCACTGATCAGGTACTACTGCATGCACTGTGCGCAGTAATAGCAATTCCATCTAACATCCGAGCAGGCAGTCACTCAGCAGTGATTTATGAGCACAGCAATATCTGTTACAAAACACACAAGATTGGAATAACTTTCTCCCAGCAAAACGTTACATCACAAGCGAATGCAGACAGTTGCAAAATTCAGATCCACAAGTGGAAGAAGTTAGCAATCTGTTCTAGTTCAGCTTGGTGCACGGAAATGCCAGATGGCTACTCTGTTGTTCACCACGTCCAAAAGTGGATGGAAGAGGTTCATGTATGCAAATTGTCCCTTTTAACAGAACACAGTCGAAGCTGGTGAACAAGGGAGTGCCCGCAGTTTGCTCACACTGTCACAAACTCGCCAGATTAAAGCTAGCTGGAGATGCTGACCTGTGGAGCAATTGCACCTCTGCTGGAGAATTGGATGTAGCTTCAGTGTGAGACACTCAACCGTCACCTCCCCTTTGGGCGTTAAGAATGACAGTACCAGCTACACCAACGCTTACGCATGGCCAAGGTACCTTCAGTCCACAGTCCTGATCACACTGCCACCTATATCTGCATGTCTGCCTCCTTTGACTACCATGGGGCAGTACTGAAGATGCATATGAGTTGAGCAAGAGGTCTAATGAGATTACATGGGCTACCTTTGATCTAGCGACCCCCTGCCTCCTCGCAGACAAAGCAGAGATCCATGGATAGCAACAAGGAAAAAGGGCATCATCTTTTATCTTTGGCCTGTGTAAATTCGTGTCCTCTCAGCTCTTTGCTCCCCGCTCTATCCGTGGTCCATATGATTGCTCAATACGCCTAATTGTTGTCTTGTATCACAGCTTCCGACATGATGCAGCATCAAAAGGATTCATGCATGTGGTTACAATTAAATCTGTGCTTAAGCACTTTGCTGAACCCAGGCGTTCATTGAACTACAATTGTTTCTGAGGTAGGGGCCATCTTTTCCTAGAAGATGCCTCACACAGTGGGTTTGACCCCGATTGGCCTTCTCTACCCCACTAAAATAAAAATAAATAACTAGGAGTAATAATAATAAACGGTGTCACCCTGGTAAAAGTTTATTTCCTTTGTGTTTCCAAGAACGGTACACAGTCTTCAAGGAGGCATACTGCTGTCTTCTGCCATCAACAATGCCAAAAATAAATAGAAATTAAGTGAAAGAGTCAAGTTTCAAGCGGCATAAATTCAACCACAGCAAATATTTTGTGTGGATGCGGTATAGTTTAGACTCCAATATGTTTCCTTATGGTCTATCTACTTCCTCAAAAATTATCAACCGTAATCACTCTACAACAGCCAAGCCTAACACAGCATATCAATTCAATAAACATCCCTATTCCGCTATTGCTTAAGGGGCAAAAGGAATCCTAGTAGGTCTGTAAAGGATTTTTTGACAGCAAACCTCCTGGCTGCTCTGTTCAAAATCTCAGTGTTTGCTTTGCACAGCTCTAGCAGAATCTGTTAATAGCCCAAACAGTCTCTGCTTTATTTTCAGTAATTCTGCTTCTCTCCCCATGCACCTTTTTAAAAGAAAGTTATTTAATATAGTGACCTTGGGTATTTTTTGTAAATACATACATACATATATATACATATATATATATGGTGCCTATGCTGCATGCAATAGGCAACCCCTATTGCTTTGCCCAGGGAAGAATTTCGCCTTTGACTGGTAGTTTTGTGCATTTGGGAAAGCCTCCGACTCTTGCCACAGTTTTCCCATTTGTAAAGCCGGTGTCATTAGAGACTTGAAGCACTTAATGATTTGCCATGCTTTGGGATAAATAGTGTAACATTAGCACAGGTGCAAATAGCTTTCTAATTATTATTAATTTAATAATACGGTGCTGCTGGTACACACTAATTAGATCCATGTTGTTCTATACTAGGGGAACAACACTAGAAATCTCCACAGCTGTCAGCTGCTGTCTTCTCGCGATTGCTATAGAAAGCAAACAAACCGTAAAGGCAATTCATAATTATTATAAACACTCCCTAACCTAAACCACGTTGACATTTCTAAATCAGAGTTGCATGCTTGCTCTTGTCTGTGGTGTCAGAAAGGGAACAGAGCCAGCTGAAGAAAGGACAACCCGTTATTAGATAATTTGAGGGCCAAGCAATTAGTTTGGTTTTAATGAGCTGTTTTAGCAGAAAGTGCTTCCCCCATCGCTTTGACCAACCCATTCCACCTCTCACTCCATCATGTTGATCTTAGCTTGAGACAACATTTGGCTTTCCAGTATTTTCTGGAGTTTTCCTGCAAGGTAAGTGCTGTGCTGTTTGGAAAAGGCTTTGCCTTTTTTATCCATGGGGATTCGTTCCCCCCAGCTAGAAGAAAGGAAGGAGAGATCCAGTTCCCCATGCCCGCTGCTGAGTCCCTCCGGGTTTTCCTCATAAACTCATTCCAAGAACATGGCTTAAGCTCTTAAGTGATGTTCAAAGCCCTCAGCATGAGGTTTATGGCTTTCAACGTCTGCTGCAAATATAGTTATAACTGACAAGTTCAGAGGCAGGTATTTGGATGCTCTTTCACAAATACGTCCCTATAAAACAGATCTCAACTCTGACATTGACCAAGACTTAATTTAAACTGGTTTAGTAGAAGCAGCTGACTGACACACAAAAAAAAAGATCTACACACAGAGAAAAGCCTACGGGGGTTGAATCTGCAGCTGAATGCCTTTCTAGCCGAACCAGGACACTCTGACTCTCCATTGAACTGTGTATCACTCGCTGATTTTGACTTTTTTAATTTGAAGTGCCAGTTCTACTTGTAGAAGAGAGGAAATTCTTGTTTGCTGTTTCTCTTATATTATGGTTTCATCTAGATTTCATTATAATAATTCTGCTTTGACTTCTTTGTCTTCTGTGACAGCCCCCAGAGGACGGTCAGAGCTGACAAGCTCAGGATGTGGGGATCAAGAGGCTCTCCCAGGGGGACCGGCATCCCCCTGCATCTTGCATCCTCGATGGACAGACATGGCTTTTGCAGAGGGATGCACGGAGAGGAGGCTGCCAGGGTCAGCCCATGCCAGCCCCAAAACTGGAGTGACCCCATTTCTCATCCCCATCTGGACAACACCAAAGGGCACTCCAGAGGACTCCTCAAATTCAGCGGCATGAGAAATCAGGGAGGGAACCAGAGCAACATGTCTCAAGAGAAATCAAGTCCAGCAATGGGCAAGCCCCCAGCCATGCAGCACAGGAGCATCTCAGCAAGGACTAACGCTCACTCCCGTATTCCCAAACCTCCTGCAGCCAGAAAACCCAGCCTGCAAAAGAAATCCAAGTTCAAGTTTAACCTTTTTGATTAAAGTCTAATTCTGAACACTGGGAAGTTCACTCCTAGGTATAAAAACTGCATGTAGTACAGTCCCCCTTTACCCCTCCCTTTCTCTACCTTACTTAATCACTGAAGATGTCCACTTTGAAGGAGCTAAACAAGATACTCATGATCTTCAAGCCATCACTGAATTTGGGTGCCAGCAAGGGCTTTGCAAGAGTCCTTTTAGATGCAGTGAACTCTTCAGAAGTCAGACACTTATTTTATTGAAGTGCTGTGGGAAATGCCATTAAGGACCAGAGCCCTGTTGCATTAGGAGAAGCTGAGCCTCCCAGCCTCAAATAGCTGACAGTTTTGATCACCGGGACACATCAGCTCAGAAGTCATTGAGGGAAATGTTAACTGGAGTCAGGGCAAAAATTGTCACTACTCCGTTAGTGTAGCACCCAAAGGCTCCAGTCACATCAAGGGACTGTTGCACTGAACAGCACAGCAAGAGATACCAGTTTTCAAACCTGCAAACTGCTCACTGTTTGCGCAGGACAGAAAGGATATCCACGTTGTGCAATACAAACACACCTGGATCAATATCAGACAAACAGGGGACACGTCCCCATGGACACTGTAGCTGGGGAAACCCATTTGTGCCTTTCTCTAAAGTTCTCTAAGGCTCCCTCTTTGTGCTGACACAATCCCCGCCCCCCCCCCCCCCCCCCGAGTGTTGATATGAAACCAGGCCAAATGAAAAGTGGAACTAATCTGAAGGATTATGTTTTGCCATTGTAAAACACTTGGTAAAAAGGCTGCCCTCAGCCTCCAGCTCCTCCAAGCCCCACCGATGCTAAGCAGCCCGGCTGTACTGCTGCACTTTGGCATGGCCATGCTGCTGCCGTGGTCCAGGTGGACACCTTCACCCTCCTGCACTTGTGTTCAAGCTGAACTCAGACAAAGCAGCAGGCATGGGATGTGCTGTAAAGCTCTCTTGCTCTAAGTAGTCAAGCAAACAGGAGTCAACCAAGATGACTGCTTAATTGGCCTCTTCCATGTAACCCTTCCATCTACTGCACAGCCACTGCACATGCACGCTGAAAAGCAAAATAAACTGCCCCATTCTGAAACTTCCATTTCTTTTATATTGGACCATGAAGTTTGAAACATCATGTTCGAGACCTCCCATGCATGCAAAGCATGCTGAAAAAGAGCATTCTCACCCCGCAGGCTGATTCCCACTTTGAACCAAAAAGCTATATAACACGCTTTGCCTAGGAAATCGGATATGGTACACTCTTCTCACACTTCCACTAGATCTCCACACAAGTATACAAGTTTGACTTTCTAGCCAAGACCAGGTGGGAAAGTCCTGCTATTAAAACACTAACAGGAAGCTGTGGGGTCATTCAACATCCCTACCCTCAAATAAAGTTCCTCTTCCACTGACAAGTAACTGAGGGCTCTTGCCTGTCTTTCCCCAACCACAAAACTGGACTGGATGTTAATTTGAAACAGAAAATGTATCCAAATGTGATGACAGTCTACTAAAAAATAAAATAACCTTAACGTATTAAACTCTTTCTAAGTACAAGAACCGCATGGTATAAACACTGCTGGCACTCATAAAGCTTCTGTTGGCTTTAACAGCTTGTCTTTTAGCCTAGCATGTCCCCAGCAAAGGACATTTTTTATTTCATTGTGATCACAATGAAAGATCTTTCTTTAAGAGTGTTACCAAAAATAAAAATAAAAATAAAAAAAAATTTAAAAAGCATACCATGCTGTATATCTTACAACTTTCCTTCAAAAGCTCTCCTTTCCCTACCCAAGATGGCATGGTGTCTTTGGGAACCCAACATCTTCCCCCCCAGCCCTTGTATGAGCCAGGGCTCACGTCCAAGGATGCGCCAGGTGCTGTCCTGCATCCCAGGAAAGGTAGTGTGGGAAACTGAAGCCATCACCACGGCAGCTCCCGCAAGCCTGGCAGGCATCAGGCAGTGCCTCTAGCTCTCCGAGTGGGCCTAGGGAAAATAAGGGGATTTGTCTGAAGTTTTTTCAGGACCTTATGTCCTGTGTAAGATATCTTAAGGCTGACTTTTCTTTACCTGCCATAGGGTGGAGTCAAAGTTAAAAATTTGCACCACCCAGAAATTTTGCTAAGCTTTTTAACCCTGGTCCTGGTTTAGAAATTGGGATTGAACAAGTAAAGTTCAGCTGCAGTTTACTGGACTGGATAATTTAGATCTTCTGTTTTATCTGGGGATATTTCCAGCATAACTAAGCACATAGAGACCCTTCATCTCATTGTTGCTTGTCACCTGCTCATACTGGGCCAAACAGACCTTCTTAAAAAAGTCAGAAATATGGCAGGAGTAAAATGGAGAGAAATGACGCTGAGCAACATTCTTGTGTCAGGGACAGATCATTTTAGGTTAGGATAATCAATCAGCCACAGTCTAGATGGCTTCTGTCTTAAAGAACTTCGTTCTTCTCCTAACATATCCTCTGTGGGTCAGAAATGCCAGCGTAACATTATCATTCTGTCTTTGCATTTGAAATACTAGCTACCATGTTGGTGAAACAGACCTTTATTGAACTTCAAAGGTCCATAATTATATATCCTTTCCTTGAGCTTTGATATTTTAATATTCAGCTGGTGAAATTATTATCTATTCTAGCCACAAAGCATTTATTTATTTTGCTTGCTTTATCTCTGTTATTTCTGCGGTGGTAAGAGGCTGAGGAAGAAGCCCCCCTGCTTATTGGCAGCAGCAGAAAGTGGGAATTGAATGTACCAGGACTTTTATCTCCAGCAGCTGAAGAACGAAGCGTTTGAACTCCTTCTCAAGCCCTAACCGGGACTCAGAAACCTCTCCCCCCAGCCAGTTCCTCTCATTTATGCTTTTCAAGAGCTAGCCAATTTTCTTTATATAGGTTTCCCTGTGCCATAAGGAAGCACAGGAGAGTCAAGAAGACACCATTCAGTACTAATGATGGTATGAATTTCTCAACTGAAAAGAGCACTCTGTTTTTGGAAACTGCAAAAAAAAATCTTTGCTTGTGTTTGCTCAGCTCCAGCCTCACCAAGGTGGATTTATGTGCAACAGGGGCAGAAATATTTTATGTATACATCCAGCCCATATTGCAGCAAACATAAATACACACAGGTAGAGCACAGCTCCCCTTGCCGGCTAACAAAACAAGGTGGTGTTTCATGGCTCTGCATCCCTCATGAGAGAAAGCCCCCGTGGTGCCCTTCTTGTAGTGAGTTTCAACAATAGGACTGAGCTGCAAAATTCAGAGCAAAATCTGGACTTTTCCAAGCTCAGCCTACAGGCCTGGCCCAAATTTTCAACAAAACCAGGTGAAAAGTGCATTTGCATCACCAAGAGATTTCAAAATAGGGTGTAAACCCCACCATTTTCACAGTATCTCTGTATCTGATTGAAACAGAGATGTAGTAAGCAGGTGCTGGAAATCACATCAGAATGATGTTACTCAGAGATTACAGTGTGATTTCTAAAACAAATCCCCTTGGATGCGCCTGGATCTCTCTCCTGGAGAAACAGGGCGATGGTTGATCCTGTGCAGGCACTTCTCAAGAGTCGTCACAAGCCCTCTCTCTATTGGGTCATTTCCAAGTAATCCTGAAATCAAACCTGTGTTAGATGAGCCCCATATCAGCATATGGCTTTCATCAGATGATTTCCAAGCCCTTTAGGAATATGACTTAATTGCACTTCACAACAGCCCCTGATGGGCTTCAGCAGTCTTCGCTCTGTCCCTGAGCTGGAAACTGAAGAAAAGGGTCTATGTCACTTCTCTGAACTTGCAAAGTGAAGTGGCAAAAGTGGCAGAATTACCATTGAGAGGTCTGAGCTCCTTGTTTCGTGCTCAGCTTCCTGGGACAGGTTTCCCAAAATCCAGCTCCCTTAAGAAACTATTTCCCCACAAGGGGGGAATGAAAAGCTAGCCAGCTGGAGAAGTACATTAATGCTAAAATATTCCATAAAACTGTGACCCTCCACTTAAAAAAACATTTGAAATGATGGATTCTCACCACAGGCTTTCCCAGCATTATGATGCAACATACAGGGTGGGTGTCCAGGCCAGAAACCTGTCTCGTTCAGTCCTGCCCAATGATATGGGGGAGGTATTAAAGAAATGGGTGGAAGTCTCTAGGAGAGGTGCACAATTCCCACGTGTGGCCTTGCATTGGCCATTCAAACCTGTGCCAGGGCTTGCCAGGAAATGCTGGTAAAAGGCATTTAAAAGGCAATGTGGACATATTCCCTTCCTACCACGCTGTGCTGTTATGCCCACACAGGGACCCTTCAAGAAGTGAAGGCAAATGGCCGGAAGGCATGCAGCCAGCATGCAGCTGCTAGCACCAGCTCCCCGAGCAGCAGGCAGGGCTCGCGGCACACAGCCCGGTGACGAGAGTCATCTGAGCCCAAACTATTTCTGCTTGGCATTGTGCCAGCCCCAGACCTCAGCCTCGCTCCTTCAAACCCTCACAAGTATCTCAATTTTCATCTCTGTTGTTGTTTACCTAGCATTTCCCAGCAATGCAGCCACTGGCGAGCGTTGTCCTGGTCGGCTGCAGGAGCCTGCTGTCTGTTTGCAGGATTAATTTGTTTATCTTTTTATGTGGACCATTGGGAAAGCTATGATACTGTTTATGTCGCAGTCAGTGTTGCCGTATTCCAGAAACATTAATATCTGAAAAAAATAATGAAGCACTGTCTGGGAGAACGAGGACATTACACGAAGCAGAGAGGTGAGCAGGCACCAAAGCACCTCTCTGTTGAGCAATGGCTTGGCTTGGCTCTTCAGCTCCCAGTCAGCTGAAGGTTGCTCAGCACAGGAAAGACATGAAAGCCTCTTAAAGCCAAACTGGGTATGTATTTATTTACCAGGAAATTTGGGAAGAAGGAACAGGGGAACCTCATACGCCACGTTCTTTTTGCAAATGAAAGAACTTGGGATTTAGGTTTTAGTAGTACTAGAAAATCTTGGGGAGTTATTTGCAAATTTTCATACAAAAATGACTTTGTATTCGGAAATGTTAACTCCTGACTTTCATCCCCTGAAAAGATGCAAAGGAAATGGAAATCTAAACGAGTAGCATATGCCATCCCCTTGGCTCCACCAACAAAAATATTTGGCTTTCACTTGCAGCTACCCCAATCAAAAAGAAGTTTGGGTTGCAGGAATGTAAGTCAAAGTGAATGTTAAATTTACATCAGACATTTGTTAATTAGCCAGCAAATGAATCACCCCCATGGACCAGCACAGTCCACGCAATTTAAAGCGAACACTTTTGTGTCAAGTTAAAACTGTTGCCCTGGAGTTGACTAAGCAGAAACATTCCAAAACGTAATTATTAATAAGATTTTCTTGTATTATTAAAAACATCAAGATTAAAATACCTCGGTGGATATTTACAGGCAGGGAAGTAGGAGGGAGACTCAGTAGGTGTTTATTAAATCCATTTCTATATATATATCCACCCTTTGCATGCCCTCTATTTACCTGCAAGCAAAAGCCCTCTTTTACATAGTGTCTATCCCTGTGGGTACCTCTTCGGTTATTAAATCTTGGTCAGCATGATTTGTTGGCTTAATCAATATTCAGGTTAAACAATAATTTCTTTTAGCAGGAAGGAACTCTGTCACCCTTTTCGGTGTGTTGTGCCAACACATTGAGGGACCAAAATACTTTCTTGGGGTGTTAAAGGTACATTCCTGAGGCAGTGCCTCACTGGGGACTGGAACAGCTCTTAGAGTTGGAGGGGTTGTAGCATGCACAAAGTCTTGGCTATTGAGTCTTCCTCTTCCTCCTGAAGTTGCTGACACCTTAGAAAAGGCTTTGGTAGATGCAGGATTAAGAAATCACTGTGGCCTCAGTTCCTGATCCCACATGGTTTCTCCGCTGGGGTTTTTCCCTGATGAACAGCCAAACAACCCAAATAAAGCTATTGGGGAGCTGGCTTTACTATTGACACCGAGACCCTGGTAAACTTTCTTGTACACTAACATCTGAAACTCAAGTGCCCCGAGACCTTCAGAAAAGGATATCATTATTTTTTTTTGCTTCCTCTGAGCTTAGGCCAAAAGCCAAAGTCATAAATAGAAAGAGTTATTATGGGCTCAATATCACCTTTTGTGCAATGACAAAAATAATGTGTTGTTGAACTGTTTGGCATGACTGCCCAAGCATGTGACAAGAAGCTAATTACTTCTGAAGCCAAATCCACTTGAGAAAACAAGAATCCAACTTATAGCAACTCATATTTTGACAATTTTGCTGCTCCAAATGCGTATTTTCTTTCTTTTTTCCTCTCTCTCATGACATCCTTTCCTTCTTTTTGAAATACTAATGCACAGTTTGTAGCTGAACTTTCAGACAGTCTCTACTGTCCTCCTCTCAGCCTTCCTCAACCCGTGAGATAACCAAATCCTTCCTGCAGAGCTGAACTCTTTTTCCACCGTCGCACAGTACATTAATTCACTCAACACATTTGTTTGCAGCTGTCTTCCATCACCAACCTCACACCTGCCTGGCTTCTCATAGGAGAGGAAAAACTTAATTTTCCACTAATGAAGGTATAAAGCAGGTAATTTTATGTCCTTTGCTCCCCAAAAAATTTTGCTTAATTCTGCTGGGAAAACAAAAAAATACAATAAAATGCTTGGGCTGCTAGTTTTAGTCTTAGGGTAGGTGATCAAATATGAGCCTCTTCAGAGAAGGAACAGATTTCAGATTCTTAAGCAAGTTTAGCCAAATCCAACAATGTCTGCTTAACACAAGCTCGTCATTCCTATGTATATGTATTTCTGCTAGTGTAGGTACAGCTGCTGATTTGTTATGAATGATCATATTATTGGCTTCTTCCATGGCTCCCCCAAAACCAAGCCCTTGTTTACTTTCACCTATAAATGCTAAGGAAAAAACAACAACAACAAAGCCAAACCCCAGCAAATGAACAACCAAGCAAATTTCCTATCAGAGGTTTGCAAGATTTGATTTAAGTGATGTCCCCAAGACTGAGACTGCAAACACAGCATGGGGTTTTCTGTTCCTTGAAATTTGCTCTGCACCTGATATTTGGGAGGCATTTTCCTCTTTTCTTCCTCACTTTTCAGCTCTTGCTTTTAATGTCAAACACAGGCAGCAGCTTTGAAGCTTTTCCAAATGAAAATGCCAGAAGAGCCCTGGTTTTCCAGTCAGCCTGCCAACTCCAGCAATCATTAATTTTATGTGCTAATTTTAAAGTTGATTGTTTTTGTGTCTTTGACTTCAAAGGCAACTCCAGTGAAAAACCTAAAATATATTTAAAAAGGTAGAAAATAATTTTGTTAAAATGTCTTTTCTTGCAAAAAAATCCATTCTTTTTATTTTAAGGAACACCGATTTCCTCCTTATAGCTTGCATAAATGTTGCTGAAGATTTTAATGCCAAATATTTGGTTTATTCTGAAGAAGTCTTTAAAAAATTAAAAGAGTTAAATAAATCAGACTAAAAGTGTTTTCATTTGTTCTACCAGTGGCACCGTGGATTTTATTAGTGAAGTCTGCATGCAACATATGTGCAGAGCAATTACGTTTTTCAGTTACAAAGCACTATTCATTAGATTAAATAAAATGACAGAGATTTTGGTCTGGTTCTGCCCTCAGATATTACACAGTCACTTGACTGGAGTACAATTTTGACTGTTTTCCCAGCTCATCAGCACATTAAAACCAGCTGTGGGTCTCGATAAATTGTTTCAGCAGAACCCACTGAAAATATCTGTATTTTCCTCCCTCCCAGCCCAACAAATGAAACTTGGAGGTCATTATGGTAGTTTTAATTATGATTTGGTAGGGATGTCCTTCACTGAAATCCATAGTTCCATAAACAACATGCTGCTTCTGTCATATTAGATTTCTTTATTTCAATTATAAAGTCACAAAACCATGTGCTTTCCATTTTAAGTCCTCGACCCCCTGCTAAACCTATACACATGAAGGAGTGGTAGCTAAGGGAGAGCAGCAGCCAGGACTGTCCACGGCCTTATTCCTGCTTGTGAAAAGATGTTTATTCATTCTGCAAACAACAAAAAGAAAAAAAAGAAAAAAAAAAAAAAAGAAAAAAAAAAAAGAAAACCAAACCAGAACTCAGCAGACTGGGAGTAAAATCAGGCTGGTGTCAAGGCGGGTGCAAAGACAGAGCTCCAGAGCGATACGGGTTTGTAAATGTGTAACAACTGCATTAGCTGCGAGCCTCGTACATGGCTCTAAAGTGAAACCAGCTGCCAGCGCCTGGCTCCTGCCGCCTCGCAGCAGAAGCTCTGGGACACGTCAGAGAAAAGTTCCCCAGTGCTGCAAACAATTACCCTGGGTTTTTATTTCTTCCATTTTATCAAAGCCCTTAGACTAGAGGAGAGAAAAGAGAGGAAAAGAGAAATTTGAAGGGAAATAGGAGCAAAATATTTAAGAAGGGCTTCACTTGGGTTTAGTTTGGTCTCGACTGGGTTAAATCCAAGAAGAGGTTCCCGTATCCCACTCCCATATCTCACTACTAGGGAAATTTTAAGTCCCTCCTCAATCTGCAGTAGCACTTAGGCTGTATTTTAACAGAGCTCTTAAGCGTGCAGTTAATTTTAAGCACGTGATTTATTCTATTGACTGCAAGCCTAATCTGCCAGCAGGTGATGCAAAATGTAGATAAATACTGATTTTACTTTATTCAGTAACTCTCAAATAATTCAGGGCCCCTAATATGTCATTATACTAGTTTGCTGCTTCTGCTTTCTGCTGAAGTGCTGCTGAGATAGGCCCTTCCAATTAGGGGAACGCTGGAAAAACATATTGACGAACAATTGTCTTGAACAAAGCCCAAGCATTGCCTTTGACAATGTGCATTGCATTTATAAGATAAATTTTGGCTGGAGAAGGGACATTTTGGGCAGGCATTAAGCATATTTATGAAAGAAAAGTTCCTCTGGAAACCTGAGAAGGTGGTTTTGCACTGAAGAGTTCACACAGTTGGCTTGACCTCATACTGATTCCCTTATAGCTTCACATAAACACTTTAATTATCTCATCACGGACTGGAAACAGTATAACGAGGGACACATTTGTATCTGCCCCACCACGAAATGTCGCTTGTGATAACGAATTTTGTGTTTGTCAGATGAAGAGTTTATGAGACCAAATTTAAGTTTGGGAAATATCACAAAATGTCAAACTTCTCGGAGGGTAAACAAGTTCGTGCAAATCAAAGCCAGGAACAAACCGAAGTAGTGGAAATTCCAGTTGAAAATGTTAGACTGGTTCCCTGCCTTTTGTTGACAGTCGGATTTTGGAAAAGAGCAATTAGTGTAATAGGTTCTGGGAGCTACTGAGCCAGAAACTGAGAAAAATGGAAACCAAGAGAAACAGCTGAAATATCTTCTCATTCTCATTTAGATTGTGGTTAGAGCAGCTGAATGGCTGTTTTTTCTGGTCCACTTGTGTAATACTGTAAACTGGGGAGGGGAGGAATTGTCCCAAGTCGACCTCATGGAACGAAGGGGAAAAACCGTGGGACAAAAAGAAAAGGGAAAAAAAAAAAAAGATTTTCTTTGGAGAACTGAGAAGCGTGCAGCATTTTCTGTTGGGATGGATCAATGGCTTTGCTCAACCCCAAAATTAGAATATTTATTTTCTTCATAGACTATTTTTAGAGGGGAGGCAGGAGAGATATGCTCGGTTGTATAAGGAAAATTGAAGGATATTCCAGGGAAAAAAACCTAACTCTGGATTGAAAAGCAGAATTTTTCAGAGGACTTTTTAAAGACACATTTCAAATAAAAAAAAAGAGAAAGCTTTCTGATTCAAACTTGTTGAAATACTGCTTTTTTTTTCTTTTTGCAATTCTGTTTTCATGGAGAAAAAATTAAGGCATTTGACATATGTTTGCAAAACAACCAAATCAAACTCTTTTGAAGGGAAGAAGGGAAAAAGCACCCTACCATGCCCCAGCACATCATGGCAGAGCCCCTCTGCCCACCTCAGCCCAGCATGGGTCCTGCCCCAGGGCAGAGCTTTCCTGGAGTCAGGACTGGCACCAAGGCACAGAGACCCTCTTCCACCTGCACACATTCCCCAACACACCCTCTGACTCCCACCCTGCACGTCCGCGTGGGATCTGAGGTCTGTGAAGACCCTGTGCCAGCAGGAGCACAATGCCACCAGCCCAAGTCAGAAGAAAGCAAACATCCATGGGGCACTACAGGCAAAGAGAAATGTAGGATTTGCAGGGTGGGGATGAGACCTGCATGAGATCAGTCATCAGATACCTCCAAAGAGTCAGGAGAGGAAAGGCAGACATAAACTGATTCTAGCAAGCCAGGTGCTGGTGCCATGAAGCCAAGCAATGACGACATCCACCTTTCAAAGCACGGATATTTGTTACCTGCCAAGTTTCTGGATGCCTGCATTCCCGTTCAAGGGGCCCAGGCATGATATTTAGACTATAAAACCCTTCCAGACCGTCAGGGCTCCAAGGGTATTACTCAAAAGTGGTTTGGGATGTGCTATATCTTTCTAGTAGTGGCTTCATATAGGACAGGATTTTCCCCCTGTGGGGTCAGGTGTCCGAAAATCATTTGCTCTAAAGCACTGGTAGATGGGGAGTCTTGAGCTGATGGATCTGTGTCAACAGGAGGTTTCCCAGGATGGGGACCTGCAAGGGGTAGCATTTAGCTTTTGGTGTTTAATCTAGACTAGTTGTAATCAACATCCATGAGCATAGGGTCCGGTCAAGAAGGACTCACAGTCCGAGTCCTCAATGCTGTCATCCCTCACGAGCTCAGCTTAGCACAGGGCTGTACTCCCACAGCCCCAGGGAAAGGCTGGGAGCATGGCAGAGGGTTCATCATCCCCACAACATATCACCTGCAGGCCCTTTACAACATCCTCCAAGGTGATGCCCATATGCCTCAGTGGGCATTAGTGCATGCTGAACCATTTTTTATTTTTATTTCAACTGCTGGGGTTTTTTAAGGATGCAGGATACAGCTTTCTGAGGCCCAGATGATAGAACCAAGCCCTCACCAGCTTCCAGCTTTACAAAAAACCGTCAGACATCCCAAATCTGGTGTCCACAAGCAAGGCCCACATCTCTAGCCCACCGTGCTGGTCCTGCACAAAGCTGAAAGCCACTCCAGGTGGGTTTGCTTTTCCAGCTGCCCCAGGGGGACCCACTCACCCGTACCTTAGTTGTAGGGCTGAGACTCCCTTATGTCCCGAGGGACCTTCAAACACAGACCTCTGGGGTTTTCATTGGAGCCGGTGACTTGGTGTTGGGCAGCTAGAGGAGTTTAAGAGCTTAATTCCAAGGAAAACCGGTGGTACCTCAATTCTCTTAAAAAAATGAACTTGCTTGAACAAGTTCAAAATGTCCCATTGATGCATTATTGAGCAAGCAGGAGGAGTTATTTACACCACTGATGTGGGCAACACTGGAAAAAACCCTACAGGGGAGAGCAAAGTTTTCCCCTTTGCAGAAATTCCAGCTGACTTTGAGGGCACTAAAAATATCTTTTGTGGCACGAGGAGAAGAATCCAGATATGATCTTCCCCTCATCCTTTGCTCCTTACTAAAAGGCATTACATTACGTTTCCAACTGGTGGTTCCCCCTTGAGCTGCTAAAATTGTCTCGGATAACAGTGTTAGCAAGGGTCCATACGTAACACCAGGGACATGAGGGACATACTGGTGGGGCCACCCCTCCCTGCAGCTGCTGCTGTCCCCTGATCCAGGCTGCCTGCTCTCTGGTCTCAGGACTCCTGTAACTTCAGCCCTAGATGATGAAATGGGGGTTGCATCAAAGAGGGACTTTTCACAGTGGAGAAGTGCCAAAACAAGACCTTCACAGCACTAACAAATGGAGAATTCAGACACTTTCTGGTTCTCACGGTGGGGTTAGACACAGCTGTGCTCGGACCGAATCTTGGGCCAAGGACTTTAAAGCTATTTAGATACTTTGGCCTTCCTGCGTCTTTGAAAAGGTTGTCAAGGCATTCTGTAAAACAGCTACAGCTGAAAAGATTTATTAAATTCTGCAGAAAGCTCCAGAATTTTAGACATGCTATTTTATGTGTATTAAATGGTATTGTCACTGATTTCCCCTGCACTTGATCCCGGCTGACTGCACTAAGCCCTGCCATGAGGAGATGCATTTACTGGATGCACGAAATGGGGCATCCATTGCCAATTCAGTTGTACATCTGTTTGCCCTTGCCCATAGTCCTAAGTCACATACCCCAGCCAACCATCCTGATCACCCAGTTGTCTTATGAGGCCATCATTTAACAATTGTGATATTATTTTGGTGAAGCCCAAATAGATGCAAAGTCACGCACTCAGGACTGAGTTTCTTCTTTCATTTAGAGGAGGGAGAGGCACAGAATTGAGAAATCGCAGGTGTCTTCCAAAAGCAAGCAGTGATGGTGGAGGAGGCAGGGAAGCGGTCCATGAATTGAGGAGTAAGGTCTGAGGGTTGTTCCCACCCACTGCTTCGATGCAGTGCCAGGAACAGCTGGTGCCATGCTTGGGAATTTCACCCTGGGAGCAGCTTCACACCCACTCTCCCCAGCTGTGCGGAGGTCCACGTAAGGACCCTGGCTAGCATAGAGCTAGATATGCCAAACCAGGAAATATCCCGAATGTTTGGCTGCATGCTCTCCATTATATTTGCCCCACCTCACCGCTGTCGCATCTGTGCCCTTTGGCAGCAGAGAAGAAAGTTGTGCTGAGGGGCTGTGAATCATCAGCCTTCTGCAGTCACATTTCCACAGACAGGAGACAAGTCTTCACTCTGACTCTTAGAAGACCAAAAGCTGATTAGTCCAAAGACTGAAGGTGTAAAATATATACACAGAGTTGCCCCTGCTCCAACAGGAACTGAAGGCAGATTCATACAACTGTGAAAGATGGGAATCTAAGTTGCATGGATAGCTTGACAGCCAGGGCTATAAAACAAAATTAAGCATTAAATGTTCTTAACAAAGGCAATCTGGGCTCACTGTGTTCTGTTTTTGTTATGTTTTCCCCCTGTTTTATGCTGCTTTAACCTTCAATTGTTGCTGTTGGAATCCTTTTTGCGCTGTTCCACTTGTCATTCTTCTTATTTTTATTAGAGACACTTTGGCAGAAGACTTATCAAAATGCACTGAGCTTGTCAACAAACGTCATTAGCAACGAGTTGAGGCAGACAGTGTGAGCGGGGAAAGGGCATGGGAAAATATGCAATATAAAATAATTTTATATGTCAAAGAAATGCAGCAGAATAATAATGGCAAAGGCCTTGCCGTAAATTATTTGTGCTGTTATAGAAGTAAGTTCCCACTGTTAAGTGATTTCTAGCCAGGCTTCAAAAGGTCCGTGCAGGGGACCAGATGCTATTCTGGAAGAAAATGGCATAGCTTCTTCAAAATCAAGGGCCTGGCCGCTCTGCATGCAATGTAATTAGTTTGAGACACACTACTCTCCTCATCAGACAATTTTAAAATCTCAAATGACAAATTAAGGACTAGATCTCCAGCTCTGGAAATCAAAATCAGTCCACTAGCAAAAGTGCAGCTGTATCAGACTATGCCCGAATCATGCTTTCTTCTGGGTTAATATTGCACACTGGTATATCCAAGTGTCCTGCACATTCAGCATTGTTCTGGGGTTCCATCTTAACATGCCAAGCTGCTAGTTACAGGGCTAAAAAGCTGCCCCTCTCTTGATCCCCTGCTTTGAAGTTCCCTCAAAGACATTTGCTTACTTAAGCTCATGCAAGAGAAGGTGAAGTATGACCCCACCATCCACTGGTGGTGTCCACTTTCATAAGGGTATGAGAAGAAAAATAAATCACTGCATGAATGTAAGCAAAGCCTTACGGTGTGCTTACCTAATTAGGTGTAAGGTTATATTGCAGGTTGCACTGGCCTGTACAAGAAGGGTTAGAATTCAGTAGGCTTAGGTTAAACAAAATAAATCATAAGGTCAATGATAAGGTGAAAATAGAAAGGCATCCCACCCACCACAGTACATCAGCAGCAAGCAAGAAAGTGCACTCTTGGTATCCCAAAGGCCAAGGAAGACATATGAGCCCATAAGATTTAGTCCCTTCGGCTGCAGTTGCTGATTACAGCTCTTTGGAGATCAGCTTCTGATAAGTAAATAGGTCAGACTGCTCCTGGCCAAGGCTAATGGTCAAGCGATGTTATTTAACCTCATGCGCTTGCACGGGGCACTGGAGCCGGATGGAGAGCTGCTACCGAGGGTCACTGAACATGGGTGAGCACATCAGTAGGAACACGGGTGAAGCCCCAAGGAGACGAAATGGCAATAACGCCGGCCCTCACAGCTGCACCGGCCAGTCTCAGTGGCAGGCGGAGGGGAGCATGTGGTGGCTCATAACACATCATAAACACGCTGGCTGCAGCTCACGGGGGGACGGGGCAGGGGAAAGGTACAAAGGAGTGGAAACTTGGAAGAAAAAGCTGATTGGAATTTAGAACACTTTAATTGATCACACCATTAATCACTTCAATATCCCACTAAGTGATGGGCTCTAGCAAGCTTGCTAGACCACACACGGGAACTGAAACATCTCAGATATGGAGCAGAGGACAGGGTCGTCCATGGGGCTGGGAACTGCCCTTCCACCGCTGCAGAGCTTTGGGCAAGAAGCTCTCGAGTATATGTAAAGGAACAGGGGCGCAAAACAGTTTTGCAAACCTGACTCAGCCTTGATGGAAGCTAACGCGATTTCATTGGGCTGAACTGAGGCTGTACGTCTTTCATAGCCTGTTTTGCCTCAGGGAGCATTTTTATGGCCAAAATAATATGTGCCATATGGGAAAGCCCCACACAAATTAATAGGAGTGCAACCAGTAGGATTGGAGAGAAATTAAATAATCTATGGAAATGGCTGTGTAATCTTTAAAATTTGATAGAGAATGATCCCCTCTCGCAAAGACTTTTTAAGACTTTCTATAGAATTGCTATGATGTAATTCGCTTTTAAATCCTATTCAAAAAGCTCCAAAGCCTAAGAATGGTTATTGTTTTCTTATTAAATTCTGTAAGACTTTTCCATAAAGAAAGATCTGGTATTCTCATAATATCTCCACTATCCAAATCTAAAGGAATACAAGACCACTGGATTTAATTATATCAGGCACATAAATGTCTTCCAAACCATTACATGTATCTGTACACATGAAAACACTCATTCATACAAATTAGGTGCCATTGGAATCAATAGAGTTGAACCCACTCCGATGGGACCAGCTACTGAAACAACTACAATGACTGACATGCTTTTAAAGGCCACAGAAGGGAATGGGCTGGAAAACTCTTACGAAATGTTTTTGGAAGTGGAAAAATACCAATGCATTGAGATGGAAACTGTTTGGAGGAACACGGTGGGTTTGCTCCCACTTCTTTTGCAAAGAGGAATTTTTGGTCGTGCACAGAAAGGGAGTATGTGTTCACCCCGGCCCAAGAGCATCCTGCGGCCTGGGGTGGGGAGGCCAGCTGGGATGTGAAAGGCACAGCCTTTAGAGCTGGGAATTGAGCCTGGAGTACTGGCAGCCTGAGTATTTCCCTCACCAGGGGACTGTAAGGTATTTGTTCTCCTCCTTTCTCTCTCCCACTCATTCATTTCAAATGAGACCTATTGGTTCACAGCGAAATTGAGAGGGAAAAACAACCCTGCAATCACAAAGTGCTGCTGTGAGATGGGAAAACTGGGTTTTACTCAGCTCTGCTCCAAAAAAATTAAGGGAAGAGGTAAAAGCGGCTGCCCGAAGCCTGCCCGCGGGTCATGAGGGGACTGCGTGCTGGTGGAGCATGCCTGGGATTCCTCCACCATGATGCCAAACGGGCCCCAGCGATCGCAGTCAGGGGGAAGTTGCTCAATGTCGTGAAACATAGGAGGAAAAAAGTTATATTAAAGTAATAAATGAAAGCAAGAGCGCTCTCTGTAAGGGGGCTGGGAACAGGGGAAATCTCAGTGTGTGGTAGACCGGTGCGAAACGTATCTTGGCACCATTTTCTGCACTGGAGGAAAAAGGGACATAAATAGATGCAAAAAAATCTTACGGCTGGCTGGTAGAGTATGCATGTACATGTCGTTAAGGAGCTCCGATCCCTGATTTAGTGAAGTATTTTAGTGTATGTTTAATTTTCAGCATGTTAGTACCGAACTGGGTCATAGAGCACTAATGAAAATGACTGTTGTTGATGTAAAAATCTAAAAATTATGAAAAATCCATAATTAAGAAAGATACATATTTCTTTTTAATATTTCTTGGGAACTTTATTGCTTTAAAATAAAAAGCACTTAAATATTTTTTAAGGAAACTTTCAAATTTAAATTTCCTATAAAACTCAACTCCTCTTCCCAAAGGAACCCAGAAAAAGGTCCAGCAAACAGGAAGATTTTCCTGGAAAATGCCTGGTTTTGCCATTTTTTCAAACACAAATGTATGGCTGTGGATCTTCTGGCAAAGGTCAGGGTCATACCAATATATCCCTTCTGACCAGTAGAAACAACCATATAGTACATATGAAAAACGCAACGCGAACCTTTCACAGCTACTCCCAACATGTGGTGAATTTGCCTCAACTTGGCTTTTATTATTCAGTTCAAACGACAGTCCCCAAGGTGGACCAAATTTCAAACAAGTCTTGGCTGTGCTTCAAGGGAGCAAGGGCCAGTGTATAGCTTCAGGTGCAAAGTCTCCTCGACTTTCTTTTTCACATAAATTTGACGAAGTTAAAATGTGACAATTTTAGCCAAACTCTGGGAATCTTCTCAAATCTCTGCCTTCTCCAAGGCCACCTGTCAGAGAATGATGCCCTCAGCCTTTAGGCTGCTGTGATTTATATTCTATTATTTTATTGGACATTAGGAAAGACTGCAGTTAAAAAATGAATAGTATATCATCAAGGCAAAAGTTTTCTTTTGGTAATTGTATTCAGCTGTCTTTTCAACAAATGCAGTACAGGGAGAGGCAGCAATTTTGCTATATCAGCCTAAATCTTAATTAAAAATGTATAATAAATGCTTCTTGTTTGGGAACAGAGAGGGCAGAAGAAAGCCAGAAGTTGTTTTTCTTTATGAGATAGCTATCAGGAGTGAAAAATCCCAGTTTATATTCTGGATTTCATCACTTCTGTGGACTCTGCATGCTGTATAAGATCAACCTGCCATCACCAAGGCTGGCACACTTGGTGCTGCCAGAGAAATGCCCTACAGAAAACTAACATTCATCTGGGGAGGGCTGATGGTGATGACCCTCTCATGGGACAGGAGATACTTGTTACATCTAAGGCAAACTGCTCTGCAGGCAATGTGAAACCTTGGAAATCAGACTGCCCCTGTTCTTTTGGAGGATGTTAAATGTTTTTTTCTCCCAAACTTGAAAGATCAGGCCATGTTCAGGGCTGGACAGGCCTCGTCAGCAGTCTGCAAGTCCATCGGCCCTGGGGTAGGGTGTTGGAGCAGCCATCTGATGTGCAAAGTTATTTGTCAGCCTGGGGAGTCTTGTGCAAGTGCAAGTGCATTTTGGCTTCCCCCTTCCCATGAATGACCTCCGAAGAGGCCACGGCAGCTGCCCAGGATCTGCTCTGGCTGGCAGAGCATGCCACAGGTGGCACCATCTGCGCCACCAAGTCCAACCCAAACAGCTCATTTCCAGCTGCAGGGAAGGGCCAGCAACATGATAGTGACTCCCAGGCGGGGTGAAAGGTGGCTCACACACTGGCTGCCTTGTGGAGGAGGAACAGTCAATAATTAGCACCTGTAGGCAACTCCCAGCCACTGCAATAAACAGAAATATATCACCTGGCAAGGCCAGCTAGGAAAATATAAGTTGAAAAAGCCCCCTGTGCCAGACACATTCCACTGTATATGTGCCACTGCTGCGTGTCAGCCGCTTGCTGCGGGTACGTGTGCTGGACAGCCAGCAAACATGAGCCTGCTACATTGTTAGGAAGACGAATCTTTTCCCCTCAGCTGTTTTCACATGCTTAATAGCACATATGGACTTCAGAGATACTCTGAGCTTCAGATTTTCTTTTATGACAGAAGGAAAGATGTGACCCCAAATGGATTTACGCTATTATTTTATGCAATGTAGGTTTAATTTGTCCAGTTGCTTCAATAAGAGGCTGACTGGAGGCCCATAAGTGTCGTGCATACCTTTGTACCTCCTTCTCGCCTTTCCTGCCATCCGAAAGCTGCAATGCAGATGTTATGGCATGAGGAGTAGCAGATGTGGAGCAGGCAAAAAAAAGATGGTACCAGTCCAAGACATTAAAAGAAACCTCTCACAACTGGTATGGGATCTTCTCTGACACCCAGAACCCACCAGCCTGTGGGATTTGGGAAAGCCGATGACCATGAGAAATGCCATCACAGTTGGCAGTCCAGGCATGAAGGTCAAGTGGGCCCTCTGGTGATGGGAGTGTGGGAAAAACCCAGCCGGCCCTACACCCAGGGGGACATTCAACAGGGCGTGGCCATCCCTGGGCTCCAAGAGGACGCGTCAGGCAAAGGGAAGGGACGCCCATGACCTTCTGCCACCGTCACTCCGAGAAATGAAGGCTGGACGTGGGAAGATCCCAGTCACCACTCACCTCACCAAGGGGGTCTGTCAGAGGGGTTGATGCTGCCACCAGCACAGCTGCAGGCACACCAGGCCCAAAGACAATAAACAAAAGGACTTCACTCTCAGAGCCGGGACTGGGCACAGGGTTATGTGATTTTTGGAAGCCTTGCAAAAAGTTGTGTGTGACAGATGGAATTAAAAATCCCTTCGCGTTGCATGTACACCCTGGTGCTACGAGGCAGCTCTTGCTAAGCACTTTGCTAGGTGGCTACCTGCTGTGCAGCTAGATCTAATCAGCGTCAAACATCTCCAAAGGAAACAGCTCTGAACAGTTCCATTGTTTTAATTTTTTGTGCTCTGGGCTCACAAAATCCTGGTGCTCGCTCTCTCAAGTGTGAAAACTGACTATAAAGCAGATCGGACTCAGCTGTGGCTTAGCGGGAAGCGTGAGCTGCACATCAGTGATGGGCTTGCATATAAACCACTTGGCAGAGCTTCCAGGACAAGTCAATTCCTGGAAGGAAAAGTGGCTAATAGGTATGAAATACACTTTGCTTGTACCAATAAGCACTAAGGCCAAATGTCTGACTGTCAGACTGATGTAAGTCATAAAGCATTGACTATTGAAAAGCCTTCTGCTCCTGAGCAGTCGCACCTGAACCCTTGCTTCTCTGAAATTCATCTCCTTGATCAAAATATACTCTAGGGCTCAGCAGCTGAGATGCCTTGTGGCACACAGTGCCCATTAGTCACAGTTTAGCTGAAACTCCTGCTTGCTTCCCTGCTGTGCCGATTGGGACCCCAGTTTTACCTGCGACTGGCCAGGGTAAGTGACTGCCTCCTGCTATGTATTTTCCCACATAAAAAGAGCATTTGTATTCTTTCAAGCAGTGTGACTTTTGGTTTAGATTCACAGGGAAAAGCAAACTTTTCCTAACAGGGGCAAAGAGCGTGTCACCTCCATAACATGCTACATAAATGGAGTTTTCCTTCTGGCAAGCAAGACCCACCTGAAATACAGAGGAGCAGCGCTGAGCAAACACACTTAAAAGGTGTGATAGAGCTACTGAGGGCTGCCCAGTCGGCAATGCCTGCACTCCAGAGACTCCCTCATCTGCTTTAAAAACCAGAAAATCAATGTGGATAGGTACTTGTTGGCCCAAACTGTGACCATGCATCAGTTCTAATTCCTGGACATTCAGATGATGTTCCTCAGCACTGCTTCTTTCGTATAATACAGGTACAAAAAGCAAGTGTTAACAGTTTAATTCTTCCCACTGCGACTTTTTTTCTCTCAATGACCTTATCACCCAGGATAGAGCTAGTTCAATTTAGGTTCTTGTGTTTGACAGCCTTATCAAGCTCAGAGCTGAAGAGAAAAATAGCCTGCAGAAAAAGTATGTTGCAAAAGAAACTATAGGAAACCTCATGTTGTCCTGCATCCAGGAAAACAACATAAGCAGTGCAGTTTTAGCATGCTGAGTTGAATTTAAACTGTTTGGTACTTTGGAATCAGATAAATTCGGATAAGTACGTAACCGGCCAGAGGATCTGAGATGGCAAATTTCCTAAATAAATAGTGATCTTAATGGTTTATAAAAACCTCCAATGTACTTTTATATTTTCTCTTTTTCACTTATTGCTGTGATAAATGTTGTGCCATTTCTATGGTCCAGACAATAACCACATCAGAAGGCGCTCCTTTGTTCATTTACAGGTAGACATGACCCATGAGGCTTCGGAGAAAACATCTCCAGGTGACAGTCCAGCGTGAGCATCTTCACCCTGCCGAGGAAGGAGTGCTTTCCCAGGAAGGGGGTGACTGCCTTGGTGACCATCATGTCTCTCTGTAGATGTTTTATGCCATAGTCCATGGTCTATCCAGAATGATGCAAAGGCACAAAAAAGGCAACCAGCCCTGCTGCTCACAGAGAACTCAATGCTAATTCATGATTCCACCTGGGCTGAAGACTTAAATTTCATTATGTGCTTTACAAACTTAAGAGTTTTAGAAATAACATATAATATTACTGGCTCAGAATGAATTTCCATCTAAAGGCAAAGCTCTGAAAGGGTTATATTAAATCCAGGGAAATTCTGCTTCAAAAGCTCCACGCACTTCTGAACATAATATCCCAAAGTCATACTCCAAAGTTAAAATTTGATAAAAACTGGAAATTACTTGGCATCTCAGCATATTTGGAGATACTGAGTAATGAAATGGATAAGATCTGTGCCAAGAATAAGAGGAATTTTCCCCAGTTGTTTCACTATTTAAACTGTACAGAATGAGAAAGTGCTGCTCAGTATTTTTAAATGTGGCAGGTTGTTAGTGGCATTAGTTTATATGTCTCTGTTTCTCTGTATTTTTCTCTTTGAGTTCAGTGTAAGTAGCTGAGATCACATCTCCTGCTAAAATCAGGGTTTAGGTGTACAGCCAGAAACATCTATGTATAAGACAGTTTTACCTGACTTCATGAATCTGCCAACCGTCAGAAGACTTTTCCGTGATCAAGCTCAGATGAGATTTGCTATTTTTAAGACATCAGGTATTGTACTCTTCTGTTATCCATGACCCAACACGCAATTGTTTCTTTCCCCAGAACAACTAAGAGAATCCTTTATGCCATTTCACCCCTCAGAATATAATTTCTCTCAAGATTTTTATTTTGGCTTCTTTTTTGCTGTTGTGCTGGTTTTTTCATGTCCTATCCTCTCTTGGGTGATAAACACCCAAGATGCCAGGCACAGGTTATTGAAAACAGAACAAGATAAATTCAAGCAGAGAGAAAAACATCTTTTCTGGGGTTTGTTTTTGAGAGGGAGTTTTGCAACTGGAAGAATGAACATTGGTTGACTTTGTTCTAAAGGCCACAAAGAAAGAAACACAATGCTGTTTTTTATGAAGCCTGCAAACCGCATTATCTGAAAGAAAGAGTTCTGCCTGAAACAAAATGGGGTTTCTTCGGAAATGCCTGCTGAAAATGAAATACTAAGAAGATGCCATTAGATGTGTTGGGCAACGTCTTTTTCTAAGGCCACTTCAGCAAATAAAGCCAACTGTGGATTTTAAGAGCCACCCTGGGGAAGCCAAACATATTTGGCTCATCAGCATTTAACAAGAGTAATTAGTGATTTAGAAATAGGTGCAGCAGGGGAACAGAACAGTGGACTGACAGAAGGATTCATATGTCAAGAATATGGAATAACTTAGAGGAAATCTGGAGATTTACCAACAGTGTTGAAACAGAGTATGCAAAAATAGCTGTGTTCCTACTCTGTGAGTTAATCCAGAGGGGGTTTATGTGTACATGCAGTGGGGCAGCCCCTCTAATCCAATTTGCAGAAGCAGGTGGGGTTGATTTGAAGAAAACAATGTGATTCCCTGACAGGAGGAGCCATCCGGGGTTGTGGTCAGTGTTTGCAGAGCTCAGGCACCTCTTCCTCCTTGGATCTTGGACACGGTTGAGTTATTTAGTTCCTTTATAGCTCAGTTTGCTTTTACCTGTAAACAAAGCGAATTGTATTTAGGTATCGCCTCTGTAGCACCTCATTCATTGGTTTATAAAATACCTCTGCAAGAAAGATGTGAAGAATGGTTATTAACAAAGAGTCTGAAATCCTAGAAGCCAAAAAGAAGACAGTAATCAGAGCATTAATAAGGCTACCAGCAGACTCAGGTGGTGTTGCCCATCACGGAAGAGATTTTGGTCTTTGATTTTTGACATCACTATTTACAATCAACTCATTTAAAGCAGCCTGTTTTCTCTCTTAAAAAAAAAACAAAACAACCACAAAACCACGAAAATCCTAAGTTGCTGTGGGACAGCATCCCCTATTTTAACTCTTTTTCTTCTTTTTTCCTATTTGCAGTGACACTGAAGAGCCATTGTCATAAAAATCCACCTCCAATTTAATGCAGAAATGGAGACACATGCATTTTATTAGGAGTTTGTACCGCTCTGCGGAGATGAGAAAATATTTACAGATAGTTCAGCTGATCTTTTAAAGTGGCATGATTTGATTGCCATCGAATAATTATTATGAAAACATTTGCAAAGTTTTTGTTACCTGCCTTCCCTTCTCTTTAGAAGATGTCTTTCTGTAAAAGATTTTTCAAAAAAATGGGGCGTAATGTAATACATGGCTATAACATAGATTGTTAATTTTTAGTGTAGCTGAATCACAGCATGCTTTGATTGAGAGGAGCCAACACAAACATGCGAAATATGTGCCTCTTTGAACAGGATACACCACATCCTGCATTTGGTAGCCAAAGGTTCCAGCTTGCATCACAAATGTAGTCCAAGATCTCTCTCTCCTTGAGGTATGTACCTTGGAAAGTGCCAAATCTGCAAGACACGCTGCCTTTTTTTTTTAATTTCTTTCTTTCATTCTTTCCCATTTAAAAAAAAAAAGTTTAATCATTTGCTTGTTTGGGTTTTAGTAGAGACTCGGCAGGTGATTGAAAGAAAGGACTGCGTTGTCAGGAAGGACTTTGATTAATCAGGGACTTGATAGTTTGATTAATCGTCCCAAAAAGAGCTGACTCTGGCAAAAGCGCCCCAGCCAACATGTAAACACGTCGAAAGAACATTTTCGAAATACATAAAGACAAATTGCAGTTCAAAGCTACTCTTACTGGCCTGTTGATTTGACTGCTAGAAACAAAAGCCTTTCTGCCTGGTTGATAGAAACCAGACCTTCCACGGGAGGAAACAATTGACTTCAGGTTCTTTCAGATTTTGAAAAAAAAGAGCTTGACATTTTCTTTTTTTAATTAATTTTTTTATCTTCTCATTCTTGTTTACAGTAATAAATTACAGTCCTTAGTCTTTTTATAAGGCAAGTTAAGTTTCCTCTCATTTTCAAGCAATTTATGACACATCTTTAAGACCTTCAGTTACATAAGGGCACTGCAGAGCTTCGCAGCAAAGCATAAATTATCACAGCGAGGTAGCAAACAAAACATTGTGCTATGCATTGCCCAGTCATCATCGCATTTTACCTGCCATTTAATGGTAGCCAGTAGGAAACCTTGAGTTGGAAAAATACTCAGAAAGCCTGCCTGCTTGCCTAGCAATCTCTTCATGTAGGTGGGAAGAAAAAATGGATTTGCAAATTCAGCTGGCTACCAAGCTAGTGAAGGTCATAAAAACTCTTTCTTGTCATGGAAACACACAGTGAGCTGACTCTAGTAAGCTGCATGGTGCACATAAGCACTTGACAACATTTCTTCTCAAGTTCAGGAAAGCCCATATACACTCTGAAGACCAGCCCTGTTCAGAATGGCATGCGAGGAAAGCCAGTAAAAAGCAGAATTAGTATTTTGCAGGAAATTTGGGGAGGGCAGGATACAATTTCCTTCCCAGAGCAAAAATAAAACTTTCCTACAGATTGTGGAAAACGGAGAATATGGGGAGAAAATTGAATGTTTCCAATGTTCAAGCCAGAAGCAATGGGTTTGGTCTTCACCCCACACTACCTGAGGAAATCCCTGATTTGCGGTGCTGTATCCTTGCTGGGCTGCCTGCAGGCAGGCTCAGGCACAGAGACACAGCAGCCTGGCAGCCACCAGCCCAATTCCTTCGTAATCCAATTACTCTAAGTGGCTTAACCGCTGCTTCATATCACGGGCCTCAGCCCAGGGTGAATCAGCTGTTTTTCTTGTCATCAGCAACACAAGAAAGAATCTAAAGAAAAGAGTTGGTTCAAGTCAAACCAAAACAGAGAGTACTTTGCTTTTGCCGATGCACACCTGCAACCTCCCACTCCCATTACCACCAACCTGGCAATAATTTTGAGTCAACTGAAATAATTCATTCGGCCCCAAAATGAGCGGATTTAGATTGAATGAGATTATGTTTTTCAGCCTAAAAGAAAACCTAAAAAGAAAATATAGTGTTATTTAGCAACTGTATAAAAATATATATGGGAATTGTGAGACTAAACAAATCAATGAAATGCAAAATTATTTCTAAGCAAAATTCTGCAAAAATATTTTGACACTTCCAAAGTAAGTGTTTCATTTTTCAAAATTCTGAAATGGTTTTGAGGTCCAAAACTTGATTTTGAAATAGAGTTTGTCCTTCTCAAGCTGTAGTTTTTAATGCATTTGCTATTCCAGCTGCAAGGATCACAGCTACTTGTTTCTCATTTCAGCATAGCAAGTGGAGTATGAGCTGGGCAAATTGTCTTGACAATGCAACAGCACAGTGTAGCACTTTTGATGAAAGCATTAAGAAAAATCAGTGCAACCAATCTGAAAAGAGTCCACAAGTGGACAGTCCAATTGCTTATCAATATTTGCTGAAATATAAATAGGCAAAAAACCCTATTCCCAAATGTTTTGCTAACAAAAAAGGAGACATACTAAAACACATTGGATGCTTTTGTAATAGTTGATTAGTAATATATAGTTTGCTTTAATTTGCTTTATTTGCTGTATCTTATCTTCACCATGTTTTATTTATCACTAATTAACCCAGGTTTGTCAAAGACCTTGAATCTCAACCCTGAATTCTAGCAAAGCACCACAGGGAGCTAAAATTACCAGCCTCTCCTCCCTTCAGCTAAAGAGCCAAGAGATGAAGATCTACTTTTTCTCTTACAACTCCCTTAGTGGCAACAGAAATCCAAACGATATTCCTCCCCTCTTGTATATCAATCGTAAGTCCATTATATTCATTCTCATTCCTTATCCAGCCATATTTTAATTAATAAAATCAAAAGCCCATCTACTAAAATAAACCACCCTCTACAAGGGAAGAAAGTCAAAACAAACAGGCACTGTTTACTTCCTTTGCACTGATTTGCCAAGAAATGAGCTCCACATCCAACATTATCGATTCATGTCAGAAATATTAACCTCTCACAGCAGCATGAAGAGCACATCTGGATCAAAAGGATGAGGGGGGACAGGCGTGTGGTGAAACGAAAGCAACAAGCCATTTCTGCACGGCTTGGCAGATATCTTCACCCCCACAGGTAGTGCTTATGTCCTGTCGATCAATACCGCAGATGCAAACGTGACATTCAAGGTCTCACATTTGATTGTGGCTCTGGCTCTCAGTGGAGAGCGGATGGGAAGTGCCATGTGCATGGTGTGTCCTCCAGAAAGTGCTGCTCCAAGCCACATCTGGAGTTCCTGACTTGTAACACTGAAAGATGTGGTACCATATGAGCATAAGTAATATAATTCAGCTGTCATCTACCACTGACCATCCTTAGTATGAAAGAGCTCAGATTTGGTGGCTATCACAGCAAAACATGCCAGCCGTTCATGTGATTGAGTTTGTAAGGAAAGGAGGCATCAGACTGTCCCCAGAGCAGGTGAAAACATGCAGAGACATCTAATTTGAGAATCATCTTCATTAGTTACAGCTCTGCACACAAACACCTCCAGCCTTTTGGAATATTTTATGTGAAAGACTTTGTTAATGAAAAAGCAGTTTTCCCAAACCCAAAAGATTCAGTGCAAAAATATAATTTTCAATCATTAGAACTTTTCTTTCACAGAAAAGGATTTTAAAACAAAAATAAACTAGAGTCTAGATAAGCTTTGTTTTTTTAGAAAATGGAAATGTTACAAGCTTTTCCCCCCTATCTTTAATTGATGACTGTTCCTCTTTCATCCCTGCCCCACCCTCCTTTCACCACTGAATGCACTGACAGGCTGTTTGGCTTTTTTCCCTTTTCCTTTGACATCTTTGCGGTATTTCTCCAACTTCTGCAATACGCAGAGCAGCCGTGTGAACCCCTGCAGGACCCACCTTCAGCTGCGGTACCACCCTGGGAAACAGAAGCAACTTGAAGGTCTGCAATTTTTCTTCACAAAACCCTGTCTTCCTCCTTTTCAACTAGCTCTGCAACTATTACGCGCAGATCTTGCAACACTGCTGGATTTCAGCAGCGTCCTTTGTTATCCCCCTGTTTGCCGATGAACAAAGAGCGAACTGGATGGCTTCTGCAAGTTGGAGTGGGATGTTGGCTCCCCGTTCCCTGCTTCAGATCTGAGGCTGCTAACAATGAACAATGGTAACACACTGACTCCCTGTTGCTTTTGCGATCCATGTGGTGTGCGAATGGAGCCAAGGGCATGGACATGGCTCTGGGATAGGGTATTTTGGTTTGCTGCCTTTTTTGTCCAGCACAGAGCAGAAGCCAGAGCATCCACAGGGATATTCCCCTGCTACAGTTGGTGGCATCTGCCCCTCAAGGGCTGTTTTGTCGCTGAGAATAGCAAGAGCACTAAACAGAGGCCAAGGAAGAGAGTGATGTGCAAATGTCGCATTAACTCCATCGCACATGACCAACTCTCTTCTGCTGGCCAACAGCAGCACAGTGCTGCTCCCACAGCACCTCAGTCTCTGCACCTCATGCTCCAGGAGCCACAACCAAACGGAGAATGGTCCTGGCCCCTGGGCATGGACTTAGTGATCTCAATATTGTTCCTGGGAGCAAATATCCTGTCAGCCAAGCCACCGGCAGCTCCTCAGTGTCCAAACGGGTAGACAGGCACTACGGCGGCAGACTTAGAGGTGGCCTTTCCACTTGGGGTTAAAACGTATTGTCAGTCTGAACATTTGCAGCCCTGTGGATAAACACAGGACTGCCCGGAGCCAAGCATTAAATCCACACTCACATGCAGAATAAATAAAGAATTAATTGCAGTGCATAAATAAATACAAATGTTAAGCAGCATGGAAACTAACACAGCCTTCTCTGTGTCCTCCTGCTGGAGGGGCCTCGGTGAACAAGACCGCCCCGTCTCAGCTTCACGCCAGGCTGCTGCAATCAAAGCCGAAATGCAAACGTGCTCTTTTTTTTTCCTTTTTCTCAGATCTGGTCCCTAAATTCTCACTTTACATGGCTGACAGAGGTCAGCATAAATAGCGCAGAGCCAGGTGTGATGCGTTTGTGCAGAAACGAAGCCAACAGGGATGGTCCTCTCGTTCTGTTAGTCCAACGCGTTGGTAAAGTCATAACGAAAAGTGCGGACTCTCTTGCCCTGAATTCTTTTTTCAGATTGTAAGACACACAGTGATTTCTCTGGGTTTCTTTAGCCTTTTATCCCATATTCACAGAGATGTTATTTCTTCACTGTTCTTTTTTCATTTTCTTTTCCATTTTTCCTTTCACTCCCTCGACTCCAAGCCAGAGTGTCAGCTACAAATTATATATATATATTTCTGAAAAGATCACTATATGTATCTTTTTGAAATGTCTTTCAAAACAGAACTGTCTTCCCAAAAACTAAAGCAACTCAGCAACTACACCACATCGTACCCCTCTCTGATCTCACACCCATCTTATCCAGACCTAACGCAACTCATTTCAATGGCAATTGAAGTTGAAATTGAATCTCTGTGTGTTGAATCAAAGTCAAGTCCCTTTTGCTTACGAGGGTGGCTAGGCTTCTGCATATGATATTTTTACTAAGAAACTCAAGGAATAAACAGATGAGAACCAGGGACTCTACAGGTTGTCAAATGAGAACTTCAGCACAGCACAGGACACCACACAGGAGCAGGTCTGGGCCCGCTGTACATGCTGGATCTACCACCTGAACCTTAACACCCAAGGGTGCTCCCTGAAGACCTCCTCAGCTCAGACCTCTTTGTTCACTGGAGACAAGCAGAGCTTCTAGATGTTTTTCAACAGTGAGTTGGACTAAGATTTTCCACTTGGGCTGTCCAGACTCTGTACTCGGTTGTCTCAGCGGAGGGTTTGTCACAGGTCTGGTAGCCATTGCTCTGGCCACCTTCTCATTGACCTGTAGTGTCACACGTCACCAGAGTGGCGTAAGCAGGGGAGCAACACACTCCTAGGAGGGCTTCCTAGTCATCCAAGTGATACTGAGATACAGCTTACACCTGAGTCTAGGCTAGAAAATTCGTATATAGGATGGATTTTTCAAACAGCAAAGGGAGTTGGAGCTGAAGTTGTTCTCTAGTCCCTTGCAAATGTAGCCCTTACGCTCTGTTCATGGCACAGTAGTTCCCCAAAGGCAACAGGGCTGAGGGTAGCCCTCCAACAAACTCTGCAAATGCCCCATGGCCAGGAGAGCCAGTGGTGCCTTTGGAGACGCAGCTGAGGGTCTCTGGAGTGATGGGAAAGCCATGCTGCCTCTGCTTCTCCCAGCACCGTTCCTTCCAAACCCCCCCGTACTGCTCTAGCA
Organism: Gavia stellata; assembly: GCF_030936135.1. NCBI lineage: Eukaryota > Metazoa > Chordata > Aves > Gaviiformes > Gaviidae > Gavia > Gavia stellata. Next base: position 31,008,715 of record NC_082603.1, on the reverse strand, counting down.
TCTCAAAATCCTCACCACACAGGCGCCACTGGGGAACCTCTTTAGTTTGCATGAAGACATTTGTGGATTTCAGCTAAGGAATTCTGGTTTTCAACCATTTGGAAGATGATTTTTGCAGCAATTAGCTATCAGATCTGTCTCCATTTCCCTAATTGCCTATGAATTTCACAGTGAGCAACACGAAAGCCATTAGTGGTCAGATAGTCACAGTAGATTCAGAACACATTTCCAATTGAAAGAATTATTAACTAAGATTTGTTCATGGTGACATCCAAGCTCCACGAACCACTTCCCAAGCACTCAAGAAGGGATTATGTTTATTTGGAGGCACTCAAATTTCAGGGGTGCAATATCTCACAGTTAGGGTGGGGTTTTTTGGCCCATAGGCTTTTAACTACATCCTGTGCACAGACTTTAATAAAACTTGATAACAACTGAATAAGATGAACTTCCTATTAATTGCGAAGCAGCACACAAGGACCACAAGTGCTATCACATCCCATGTCTCTATACGAATAAAGGAGCATTTCCACGGTACCGCACAGATGCTGTGTAACTTCCAGCATGCAAGGTTATGATGTGCACTGCGTGCTACAGATCAAGGGAACTGAAAAGGCCAAGCTGCCTCACTGTAGCAGGGTCTCTGTTTACTGATTTCATAACTCCAGCTGGACCTCTTTTGGCAAGGGAGAGGATTTTTATGGGGGAAAATGCTATAAATCTGCTGTCGCTAAAGGACATCAGACACCATGTGGCATGTTCATGATATCACCAGTGCGCACCAGTTTTAAAACAGAGGTTTTAGCCATAAAGCTGCCAACCAGGAAAATCTCATATGAGAGCAATGCTGAACTTTTAACAGTGAAACATCCCTTTGAAAACCCTTCCTCTTCCTGCTCCTTCTCAACCCCAAAGCTTCGGAGAGATAGAGAAGGGGAAAATGAAGGGTGTACGCTTCAAAGTCCTGTGATAAACATCCCAGGATTAAAACAAAGCCAAACTTTGTGTCCCGTTTCTGAGCAGAAACAGCTGTCACTCAGCAAAAGAGTTTGCTTAATGACAAGGGAGCCAAAAAAAAAAAAACCCTTTCTTAAAGAAAGGGAGTATATCTGTTTCATAATTCACGTTTTGCCCTGCCCTGAGTTAAAACTTAGGAGGAATCGGTGCAACATGCCAGGTAGGAGTCAGAGATGGAAATCTAGCAGGGTAAGTGTGAGCTACACAGCCATAAATTGCTTGCCTTAACTGTTTGTGACAATTGGTAGCAGGCAAAAGTTATATATCTTCGGCAAGCGTTTCTGCAGTACACAGCTTTCCGTTCTGCTCCAGTTACCATGGCCTTTCTGACCACCTTCTTGCAAGACTTTTTCCCTGCATATCGAGGAAATGCTTCAGGCTGGGAGGAGAGGGGAGCAGCCAGAGCCGGGCCAGGCCACTGAAACCCTCTGACATGGACTATAGCAAATGAAGGCAAAACATAAGAAGCCTCAGGGGACTCAGAGCTCCACGAAGCAGAGATTTTGTGCATTGATACCTGCAGACAAAATCCTGATTGTAGACACCAGTTCAGTGCCAGAACACTTCTCCGCTAGGAGACTTTAAATTTATGCTTCTAGTAGGGTTGAGAAGTTCACAGAAAGGTCATATTCATCTACTTCTTTGCGCTGTAATGCAATACCTTTCCCAGTGATTTTAATTAGGACCCTCACAATTAATTTGTTTCCCCATCACATTTGTATTTTCACTTCTTATCACAAGTAGAAGAAATGCTGCTGCAGTCATTGCCTTCCCTACCAAAGGAAAAATGAAGACTCATGACTTTTGTCAACAAATAAAGGATTATTCACCCTACCCCCACTACACCCTGGGCTTTTGCACACAGATTAAAGATAATTGCTCATTTCAGCTGGCTGCACGATGCACAAGCATCTTTGATTTTGGAGGTTTTGTCTTTTTATCCCACTGCCTGCTGTTGGAGTTCAAGCCAGCTGGCTACGTGTGTGCAGAGCAAATTTTGCACATGCCAAGGTGTGGGTAGGTGGGTGAGAGCAGGAGGGAGAGGGGAGAGCAATTTTACATAATTTTTACCATTTATGTGGTGTCACAACTGCAAAGGATGAGCAGTGATGTTCACATTTCCCATTGAAGAGGCTGCACAGTTGAGTTTGACTCAAGTCTCATTGAGTAAAAACTGGAATATTTGCAACTTGGAAGATAAAGTTACTGTGATCGGGAAACTCTCTTCTAATAATGAAACACAGGGAAGATGTTTCCTGCCTATTTTGCTGGGTGCAGGATAAAAACATTCAGCTCCTAAAATGCATTCAGGTTTCCTCCTGCTTCTATGTGAAGACTAAGTCTTCCAACTTGTTCACTTTTCTCAGTGTGTGGGTTTGTACAACGCAAATGGTTGAAAAGATTACAGAATTTAGCCATAAATTAGCGGAAAAGTTTCAAAACATTTTTTTTTTGATCCAGTCACAAACTGCAGTTTGCACTATGGCCCTCATACACAGGTCACATGTCAATGGATTTCAAGGAGCTTTTCAATAAACCCCATGCACAGGTCAAATAGACAGGCTTTCTGCTCTTGCCACTTTGCACGGACAGCTCGCCACTTCGGGGTTCAGAGACACACCCATAAATCTGGCTAGCAACATCCAGAGGCCTCCTGGGTGCACAGCTAGTATTTAGAAACTGCCATGTAGAGGTGGTGGCCTGCTCAAGCTCTCTGTGAGTTCCTAAGGAGAGAAGGAGCTTTGAATTGCTTCAAATTGAGCTGATACAACGTTGTCACATTATAGTTTTTCATCACTCTGTCCTGCCCTGTAAAAGTCTTACTCAGGTTTCTTTGCTTCTCCCAGATGAGTAATGTTGAACTACACAGAACGCTTGGAAAGCAGCTTTGGATGGAGAACAAGACATCATCAAAATTATGCGGTGTATGATCCAAATCTCTGAAACATGGGGGTAGAACAAATAATCCCTTCTCTTACGTAAGTACCAAATTCATTCATCTGTTGAGGACTCATAAAAGGCACGAGCCGGCTGGCTACAAGGCAGCTTTTCCGCCCTCTGTGTCTACAATGGGCATAAGCCCATGTGAAATCATACAGAAACTCATGAGAGTTTTCCATTAGGTCACTTCAGAGCTGTCCTCGCTGAAGCAGGAGGATGTGTAAATTTTAACACTGCCAGTGTCCACCTAATCACACTAAAAGCTGAACAACCTTAATCCTTTCTGGTTAAATGGATGTTTCTACACTGGGCAATGAAGTAAGGAATGGACATGCCTGACTTCTGTCATTGCAAGAAGGCCAGGTAGTTTGGTGCTTGCCATAGCAATCAGGGTCTTTCCATTCCTAGTTCAGGAGCATATTTGGTCATCACCAGAAAAAGAAGAGGCTGGAAGTACTTTGTTGGAGCTCTGTACAGTTGGCACCAGTAGGATTAAGCTCAAAAGTTGGAGACAGAATGCAAATGAACTGGGCACATTCTTAACACTGGATAAAAAAGCACAGACCTGGGCCCTCTCTCATACCATTGCATACTGATGCCTGTGAAAAAATCCATTGCTCTGTCAGTTTGGCCCTAACGGGGAGAAGGGACCACCTAAGCACATTAAGACATGGTGAATGAGGTTTTTAACACCATAAATTTCCATATTTCAGGGATCTGAGGAAGGCAAAGGGACCGAACCTAAGCGACTTCCTAAGCAACCTACGCAGCTTGTTGACTATTAAGAGGAATACCTGCCATCATGTCAACATTCAGAAGTTTGGTGGTGGAGGAGAGCAGACTGCAGTCACCACCCAGCACAGCTCCTGCAGGCCAGCTGACTTCAGCCTTCCCAACCTGAAACTGGAATTACTCAGTCAGCAGCAGAGGCAGTGAGTGCAGACAGCTGGTTGGCCTTCAGGACGAAAGCTGGCTCCTGTTCCTTTGGACTAGCCCTTGCCCATTGCTCCACCTGCGTGCTCTGCTGCATATGTTTTCCAAGTCTTTCTCCAGCTTTGGCTCTTTTACTGTGTCCTGCTCTAGAGGCTCTTAAAAGGTATTGGCCCAGAGAAGTTGCCAGGAATATAACAAACTAGCAGACAAAAATTGAGGTGTCAATGCAGAGAAGAAAAGAAAGAACCAAGGAAAACAAAAGAGAGCATTGTGAAAGCCTGCCCTATCTTGAAGCGGTGGATGCAAAAACAGTGCATATGTGTTGATGTTGTTATGCATACCAATAAATATCAAAGGCCAAATACAAGTACCAACAGTTGCAGAGGCTAGTTTGCAGCATAGTTCTTCATACATTTTCAGGATACATGCAGTCCTCCGTTATCTGAGACAACAAGGACTAAGGATTATCCAGACAAATTAAAAATGCAAATGATACCTACTATTTCTGGACCACCCTATTGGCATCCCACAGAGCCACCTGACTCTCTGCAGCTCTTGTGCTTCCAGGAAGGTTTATTAATTTGGCCACAAGACTACATACTGCACATATGTGGAGGTGCTCCTGGGTGCTTCTGGACCCAGGCTACCTCTGGAAGCAGTGGAGTTGCAGATGTGCAATGCTGCTCGTGGGCTAATAAGTTCTATAGAAATAAGATCACTGTCTCAGTAAAACACTTTGTTGCCTATGGCTAAATATCTTTTTAAACAGTTACCTCAGTAAGGACAATTTAGAGAGGCCTGTGTTCAGTGCCTGCCTGCCATGGCAATAAATATAATTTCTCTTGATATATGTGCTCAGGTTTGGCATCTCCTGGTGGGGTGCCCATAACAGTTGTGCCTCTCACAGCATTTGCCTGCACAAGCCTACCTCAGGCATCCCTGTGTGTCTGTGGTGCAGGCTACCAACAACCTAACCCAAGTACTTGGTCATTCTCAAACCAGGAAAGTAAGAATTACGGAGCATGTAAGCCCCACGGGGCACCATCTCATCCATCTTCATGACAGAAGGTCTCATAGCTGCAATCACATACTGAGAAAGAAGTCAATGTGAGGGGCTAATTTGGCCTACGGGAGGAGTCTGAAGGAGTGCATGACCATTGCAGAAGCAAAGTAGGGTGCTCTGACACAGAAAAAAGACAAGGAGATGAAAGGAACATGATCACCTAAAGAAGGACTTGTTGAAGGTCAACGTTCCCTAAGGAAAAACCCATTTGGAGGACCTAATGGGTCCACTGTCAATCAGCAATAAAAACCATTTTCCTGCCCAAGGAAACCTCTGAACTTGTAACCTCCAGGCCCAGCTCTTAAGCAAATGTTTGCACAAAAAGCACAATAACAATTGTTTAAAGGAAAGATGTAGCAATCTACATGAAATTTTGAGTAGCAGATAAAATTTGTTCCCAACTATTTGCGGTTCACATCACTTCAGATCTATTGTAATCACTTTATGACCATGAAAAATGTCATGTTGTCACTACACTAAGCCCTGCATTCATATTCTAAAAGCACGATCCATCACTCGAGTTGAAGAAAAATATCTTGTAAGGTTTGGCACTATAAGATTCATGACATATACTGTCTCAGAGAAGATGGTGACACACATACTCACCAGCCAGTCTACTACAATATACCAAATAGTCTGACAAAGTATTTTAAGTCTTGCTCTTTTTCAAGTATCCAAGTGCACCAATTGAATGGTTCTTCTAAACCATTTCCTCTCAAAGTAGCATTCAAGAAACAAAAGCAGTGTAACGCTCTGACAAACTATATCCCGATACTTATTTACAACAGAATGGCTCTGTGTGGCTAACTGAGAAGTGACGCTGGGCAGCAAATAGGACATTTTGCTGTGGGTGGGAAGTGTCCAAGCAGAGTTTTACTGGTGCAGCAGGAATTAACTGATCTGCTTCAATAAGAAGTGCAATCTAAGTACAAAGAAAACATGTAATATTTGAAGGCAAATTAGTCTCAATCCAAATGCAAATCTAAAATATTTGGTGTTGGCCAAACTTTCTGTCTCAAGCTTATTAATGCTGATGATGCACATTTCTTCTCTCAGAGTGTTACAAATCATTTAGCATGGTTTCAGTGAGAGACAACATTACAATTGTGTAATATTACTGCTTTATCTTGCATTGCCAAACTTTTCTCCTCCCTCAACTTCCATTAAAAGAGCTTCCAAAGACTTATTTCTTTGAGCTCTCTTAATAGTTCTTCCCCACCAGTACAGAAATGCCAGGTTTTGGGAGCTGTTTTAAAGGCCTTCAGTTTGGGATGAGGTTTGAGGTTCAGCATTTGACAAAGAAGCAAACACATCAGCATCTCAGGTATTCATTGGTTGGATAGAGAGTTCGTTCCTTAGCAAACTCTCATTTGAACATATGCTACTGAGCAGCAACTTTAGACATGCCTAAAAAGATAGCTATATTTCTCCTTGAGTGATTACCAGCACCAATGGTCATCCAGTGACCTGGGAACGCTACAAGTTCTTGAAAAAAAACATAAAGGAGAAAAAATACTCCCCTGTCTTTAAATGGATCAAATCAAATAGTAGCAACCTTACTGTAAGAGCAACAAGGTGCCAGCTGTGCACAGGTCCCCTCACGGCCCGGCACTATCTACATTCAGCACACACTATTTAGCACAGCATGTTTTGCAAAAGGCGTGAGCTGATTTCTGGGTTTAGCTTTCAGGTCAAACCCCACTGTAATCACAGGACAGATCACATTGTGTAAATCTGCTGTGGCCTCCAAACTGGTAATTTCATCTTTCCCGGAATGCATCGTGTTAGAGGAGGGTGCAAGATGTTGCAAGCATGCTCCCATTCTGCTTGGGCTCAACACCATACAGTCAAGCTTCTTAGGCAGTAGATGAAAAATAATAACAAATGCTAAGATTTTTCACAAATGCCTGCTCTGGTCTGTATCCTGTACTCAACTAAGAAAAAAAGCAAAGTTTAGCAGTAAAGTGAGGACCAAACACAAGTGAACAATGTCGAAGCTCTCTAGTGAAACGCTTTTCTGTAAGTTGCACTACATGCATGATAAACTGAATCAGCTCGGAATTCCTACTCCAACTAGATACAAGGCAGGGGAGTAATTAAAACAGCATAAAAGAGTAGACCATGTCAAGAGTAATCAAAATTTACAAGCTCAATAGATAAAGATTGTTTTTTTCCCCAGAAGCCAAGAGTGAAGCTATCAGAGCATTAGAGGACACCAACAAAAATCTAAGCATTCTCACTTATTTTAGAGAAGACAGTAGCAGAATTATTCACAACTACCAAATATATAGCACTCTGGTCTGGTCTTGTTGGCAGATGGCCCATTCACCATGAAAAAAATTACACAAAGATTTCAGTGTACAGAGCCCCAGACTGCGATGGTGTGAACCGGAGAAGCTCCGGGGACCAAGCCGGGGTAGGAACTCGTAAGACCTGTGGGTCCTTAGGCCGTATTGCAGCAAGCAAACTGCTCAGGCAGACAAATAAGAGCCTGTGAGAATGAGGAGTCTCTGTCTCCATTTAATATATTTGTTCTAAGGCAGAGTTGTACAAACTGCCCCTCTGCTGCCTCCTTAGAGGTGCTGAAGCCAGCCCAGATAAACTAAAGCTAGTAACAGGGCAAAGGGAACATTTGCTGCCTTTATTGCTGGCTTCTATTACACAAATTAAGTCTTATGAAAGACAGCATCATGCTGAGGATATAAGATATCAAATGAAGCCAGTCTAAGAAACAGGATTTTCCTAAAACCAGATTTTTCAATCTTGAGGTTTTCAATAAGAACAAGTTTTGTTTTGTTGCTTTAATTAAAAATTCCATTTTACTAAGAATTCCTTTTCTTCCGGGGAAAAAAAATCCCAAAATATAAACCAGAAAGAAACTCTGCAATGGAAAAATACGGAGCAGATCTATCACATATATTTTTGTTCCCTGTTTGATTCATGCTTATACGCATTCTAGGACAACCTCTTCCATATTCCAAGGCAGGCAAATTCTAACAAGTGGGAAGGCACAAGCTGTGTTAGACATGGAGCATGAATAACCATGGAAAAGTGGTGGTGTTCCTCCCACGATGTCTTGAGGTTGAGAAGATGCTTTTCTGGAGGTGATCCTTTTGTTAACACACAATGAGCTGGTCTCCATACCAGGTTAACCAGTGAAATCTAATATCTACTAGATTGAGAATGCCAGCCTAGAAAATCCAAGCATCCTTTTTAGCCCTGAACTCTACAATCCAGATCTATAAATGAACCATCTGAGAGGAATGCAGCAGTACTTCACACCTTGCCTTCAGTAATAGGTCTCCCACCAACAGTTGGTGACCAAAAGCATCATTCCCCTGCACAGCCCTTTCCCATATTTCACCCTGAGGTGCATGCACACCATGGCGTCCATCCTCCATACCCTTCTCTTACAAGCTGGGGCTTGGTTCCTGGAAGAGGTTGTTTTAGTCTCACCACAGCATCCTATACTTCTGTATCAGCCCTGGACCTGTCCCTTAACCCAAGGCTCACCGTGCCAGCTCCACAGCAGCTCGGGTATGGGCGTCACACTGGCAAGAGGAACCAGGGACGCAGAAAGACCCTTCCATGCTGAGCTCCCAGGGCCACGCTCTGGCTGACTCCATTTAACCATCACTGTATTTGTGTTGCAGTAGCATCTAGTGGCCAGGGCTATGAAAACACACAGCAAAGGAAGCATTCCTGCCAAAAAACTAAATACAGTTAAGCTTAACCAAGAAACAACAGGTGGTCATATGTGACTGACGCAGCCAGCACAAGGTAACTCAAGTTGACTCTAAAGGCCTAATTCTCATGTGAAAGTGAGAGTAAAAATAATTTACATCCTGTGCTTGCTGGCTCAAGAGACCTCAGGATAAATGAGAATCCAGTCCTAAATCCTCAATGGGATCCAGGCTTCAAGAAAGATTTTAGCTTGAGAAGGGGCCTGGGTTCTACTTTGCAGTGTGTGAACAGCTGAATGGGCAAGTCATATTATTTTAAGAAATGTCATGATGGGTTTGGTTTGGTTTGTTTTTTTCCTTTAATAACTTTGCCCCACTTATTAGGCTGTAACCAGGGGACCCGTAAAGCCTGCTGAGCTCAGATCAGCACAAATCATCCCACCAGAAACACACAGTGGAAAACTGAGAATGCAGGAGGAAGAGGTGTTGCTGAAGAGCAGGAATCATGCAAGGAGAGCTACCTCTGGGAAAAATACCCATTGCTGTATCCATCCTAAAAAAAATAGAGAAGGTGGTAGTTCTTTCTTACTGGCAGTACAACTGTCATTCAGGCATGCAGAATCTAAAGGCAAACTGAGATCAAAAAGAGCATCAAAACAGGAATGTATCTGATGGCTAAATTTCCCTTTGCAGAAACGCATGGAAGCAGGTCCTGAAGTCCCTTCCTTGACCTCCAAAGTTGTCTTGCTGAGCAGGACTCGATTGAAAAATCAGAAAGTTTTCCAAGGCAGCGCATGGTTCCCTTGATCCTGAGCTCAGTCTATGCTCTTATGTTAGCTCAGGGCTGGAAACAACATTTGGGTCCCACACAGTCTAACTGTCCATACTGTCATATTTTGGCTTGCTGTCTGGATGTTGTCTGGATCAACCAGCTGACTCTGGGGTGGGGAAACCAAACAACTCACATTCAAACTCCATCCCCATGGAAGAAAGGGACAGGAGCCAGCCACTGGCAAACCCAAGCTCAGAAACAGCTACCAAGAGGAGAATAGCTGCAGCGAGTGATGAGAAAAGTCATCACTCCTTGTCCTGTCATGCAACAGCTTGTAGCAAGAGGAACAATAGGTCTTTCAAAACCAACAAACACATTTCCATGTAGAAATTCCCTGCCGCAGACAAGATAAATGAAAAGAATTGATGACAGGGACTTGGAGAATGAAAAATAGTCCATGTCAAGGGCAGTTCTATTGGGGGTGGTGAGGTGCGCTAAGATGCACACAGATTATCTCAGTTCTGGGCCTAAAAGGGAGTTGTGTAAAATGAGCCATCACTGACATATCCGGAAAATGTACTCCAGGAATTATTGCAAGAATCTACTCTCTTTTGCTCTGGTTACCTTATTCTGGTAGAAAAAAATGGGGAGGAAGAAAACGCCACATTTCTTGTAGGAGCTCTTTGGTTTAAGATTTTTTTATTAGGGATGAAAGAAATGTTCAGAGGGAAAATGAGCTCATTTCTGTCATCTGCTGCCACCATCTGCAAACCCAGCAGCAACATCTTTGAAATTCTGAATTAAATCCACCCACTTCTCTTGTTTCTGCCTTCCCTCCCAGTGTGGTGGGCAGTATGAGCCAGTAACAGGGAAGCAGGCCTGGGAATAAGGACCCAAAAAGGGCCAGTACAGACCCAAGCTCCCCTGTCATTGTTGTCATCAGCCTGCCCCACCAAATAAAGTCATTTTTCCTCCATTTCTCCTTCTGTAGGCTGGCTAAATGAACTCTTCCTCTGTGCAAGGTTATTGTGTCACTTTAGAAAGGTGGTGCTGGAGAGAGCTTGGTGACCGAGGGACTCTGGGGGAATACAGCACAGAACTATACGTGAGCAGGGCCCATTTTTGCCTGATGATCAGTGCTTTCTAACATGTGAGCTGATCTGTTGCTGAGTGCAGCGCTTGAGAAAGAAAGGAGAGATCATGTAACAGTATGAATGTCCAGCCTGGGTTGAATCCTCCAGTAAAGGTTTCAAAACAAATACTAGTAATACAGCATATTTTTTCATGCCCCACTGGTTCCAAGTAGGACTGGGACCAGATGTGCCAATTTTCAACAAGAAAGGCTACTCATGCTATTCTTGGCACAGCTTGAAGCAGCAAGTACCACAAATCCTATTTAATATAGTGCCTAAATGCCACAGACCTATTTGTTCGAGTTCTCTCGCTTGGTTTTTCAAGCTCAGCTGGTTCAGATAACCATCTGACCTCCAAGGACCAATTCAGTCACAACCCTGTCTCCCACCTTTCACAACTGCACCCATTGCTAATGTTTTCCTTCTGAAAACGGGTTTCTTCCTATGTCTACAGATTGCCTTGCAAATAAAGTTTACAGGGGCAAAGTGCAGACACTTCACAATTTTTGAGTTATATTGCATTGCATTTTTATTACTGAGATACAGATCATTAAGCATTTTTTAGGGTTTGGAGGCATGTTGGCATTCCAGATTAGCAAGATGGGCACGGGTGCTACTGACAGATGTTTAGTAAACTCTTCACATAGCTGGAGATAAGGGATTTACTACCCAGAATATCCATGAAAACAAGAGGAGATACAAGCATATCAAAGTTGCGTAGAGAATTCATCTTCCCTTGGACTTTAGTCTTAAGAGGAAAAAATTTTACAACATTTTGGTGAATGTAATATATACACACAGTTGGGGAGTTGTATCTTTGAAAGGACCTTACACAGGCTCTTAGGTTGTGCAAAGATTCACATTAAATGAGACTGATCTGCTGGAATTCAGATATTGAGCAAAGCAAATCCCCGTGTCATAGTCAGCTCTGAATGATTACAACATGTCACCCTGCAGTCCCAGTACTTGCAGTTCAAATGGGATAAGGTCACTGAAAAAATTGTCATTTGTGGGGAAGGCAGCCTCCTGACAGACAACCGCTTTCAGTTTGAAAAAGGCCCAAGTACTAAACATCTTTTTTCCCTCTGTCTTCACCAGTAAATCTTCCTCCTAGACCTCTGTACAAACCAGAACTGCTTGGGAAAGAAAGGGACAGCCAACAGTGGAGGAGCAACAAGTTAGAGTCAACACAGGGTAGGTACAAATATTCAAATCAGTGGAGATGAATGGTTTTCACCTCCGGATACTGGAGAAGCTGGATGATGTGGCTGTGAGGCCACTGTCTATTACCTGCAAAAGATCACAGTGATTGGGGAAAGTCCTTAACGACCAGGGAAAGGCTGATGTTACACCCATCTATAAGAACGGTGAGAGAAGGATCTCGGGCAGCTGGTCTCTGTCCATCCCTGGAAGGACCATGGAACACATCCTCTGGAGTCCATTTCCATACATGGGAAGAACTAGAAGATAAATAGGAAATAGTCAGCACAGATCTACCTAGGGCAGACCACGCTTGGCCAATCTGATTGCCTTATGTGATTAAATGACTGGCTATATAGACAAGGTGAGAGCAGTGCTGTAGTATACTTTGCTTTTAGTAAGGCTTTTGACACTATTTCCCACGGTAGTCTCTTTTGTAAGCTGAGGAAATATGGACTGGACAAACAGATCATTGTATGGGTTGAAAATGGGCTGGACAGCTGGACTCAAAGCGTGGCAATCAATGATTCAGCAGTTCATTGCCAGCTGGGAAAAAAGACAGGGTAAAGGAGCTGGGCTTGTACAGTCCAGTGAGGAGGAGGCTACAGGGGAATCTAACAGGCACCTACAACTACATGAAGGACGGTGACAAAGGTAATGGAGCCAAACACTTCTAGGTGAGGAGAGAAAGTTAATAAAAGGTGCAACACAAATTGTGATATGGGAAGCTAAGCTTGAACATTACAAAAACTTTTTACTTAACAAGGTAGTGCAGCTGTGGAAAAGGTTATCTAGAGATGCTGTTGCATCTGCATCCATGGTTGTTTTCATGCCATGGCTGATCTGATCTAGTTTTGGTGATAGTCCTGATCCAACTGAGAGGTCCTCTCCAACCAATTTTTCTGTAATTGTGTGATTCAGGTAGATACCTCCACGGAGGAAGGAACTGAGTTAGGAAGCAAGAAGGCAAAAGGATGTCAGGAATGATCCTGGCTCTAACTGCTAATCTATCGCTCCGTGCCCCATACAGAAACAAGAGAGGACATAGCTACTCCCAATGCAAGGGGTGGATGGGACATTGTCTAAGGGGGAGATGGTCACCTGGCTGGTTAATGTTAATGAAGACAGTGAGCTATTAAGTCCCTTCTGCTTTACTACCCCCCCAGCCTCGCCCCCCCAAAGTCTGGACTTGATAGTTTGCTGGAAAGAAACTTATTAACTTGTGAGAGGAGCTCTACTACTACTGACACGAGATGAATAATTTACAAAACCGAGAACCAAGGCCAGACCAGCTTTCGTAGTAAATAAAAACAGTTCTTTGTTGTCAAAGGGAGGACTGGATCTTTGGCAGGGTCTGGCGACGAAGCAAAGCTCCATATGTGGGAAGACAGCCGTAAGAGGCTAAAAGCATCTGTTCAGATATGCCTGAGAAATAATCTGGTGCTTGCCTGGCCAAAGAAACCAGTGACAGTTCAGGACAGAGCACCCCACGTTCCAAAGAGGCACCTTGATTTGTTCTGGATTGCGGGGCAGTGACATGCAAAACCTTGTACCCACGTGATTTTGATCACGCTTCTGGCACATGTATTTTGTCCTTTGCTGGCAGAACAGTCACCCAGCAAGCCTGTCTCTGGTTAAGGCCTCCCTTCCCACTCCCCCACCCCCTGTTGTTACTAAGCAGGGCTTTTCTGTTTCGTCTCACTTCACTTTTATTATGGCAAAGCCCTGTAAAACTATCAAGTAGAGCTGGCTGAAAAGCAGTGTTTCCAGTGCCTTGAAAATGTAGGGTTTAAAATATATATATATATATAAAATTTGGTTTTGATCCAAATTGAACAGAAACTTTTTTCAGTTTTTTGAAAAGAGAGCAATTTCCAGGAAGCCAGAAGCTCCCCAGACCCTGCTGCAGCCTCCCAGTGAAATGCACGTCAAAGCTTGTCAGCTTCAGCGGGCAGCTGCAGAGCTCCCAGCACCCCTGGCCTTGGGGCAAATCCACCAGGTGCATCCGCTCGGGAGCCAGAGACTTGTACACACTATGTTTCTCCTGTCCTGGAAGAGATCTGCCATGAGTACAGGTGGGTTTCCTCAAGCTCTCTTCCTCAGGCATGGGGAAAGTCAACTGTGCTCAGCACAGTTCCAGCAAAATAACCCAGGCTCTAGGAATGATGTTTCATGGGAACATTTCTGACCAGCTCAATTCTCTGGGATAAACCATCAAAGAAGAAACTTGTTGGCTGAAGGAGCATTTTCATTGCAAGGATATCTGATCCATCTGCAACGTGACTTGCCTCGCATGAGCGTCCAGTCTCAGTGATCCTTTCTCGTTTAAGCTGGTCGCCAACAAATAACAGAATATGGAAATGTCAAGACAGCGACCACCCCACCAGTGCTAATGGTTACTGGGGTGATGTCAGTAAATGACAATTTCAAACATCTAAACTGCTGTCTTTAAAAGCAGAAGATCCTGGTACTGTTTTATGACCTCGTTGGGTGTATCTTCCCTTCACGCACTTAGGCCCGGTGATGAGAACATCTATAAATTTTTTGGATGACTTTAAACAGATTCTTCTGAATCAGCCCATATGGATATGACGAGCTGGTGAACCATACAGCATGCTACAGCTTGGCATCACGCCTGCAGCTTCTTCCCATAAAATGGGCAGCTTTTAGACCCGTTTAATCACACTTAAACAAGCTTTTTATCTCATTTGTTCTGCGTCATAACTCTCCCTCCAAACACTATAAACCACTGTGGCAATACCACAAAGTACAGGCCAGCCACACATTTTAGAGTCATCTGCCTGGCTCTCACACTTTGTTTAAATCAGTATTTCGTGACAAATATCTGTTTTCTGCAGATTTTTTTTTAAGTGCCGCTCTTCCTCCACACACACCCCCCCGCCCTTGAGGAGGCATATCCATGCCCTAAGTTCATTTTCTCATGATGAAATCATTACCCTTTTCAGCCACTACATCCTTGCTGAGGGTTTGGGCTGCAGGTGCAGTTCTGATGCTGCCAGCTATCTGGAAATGGTACCTACAGGAACATTTTAGGATTCCCCCTGCCCAGGAGATCCCCAAACGTGGAACAGATGGCTTTGTGTCACCTACTCCTCTGCACAGAGGTTATGGGTAAGATAAAGACTGTTTTGATTTTTGTCCTTTTTTCCATGTTCAGCCTCCCTGTGCTAGCCCAAGTGTTTCAGCACTCACACGGAGAGACTCCTGCTACTTGCTTAGATGCAGTGGGTGATAACAAAAACTACAAGGTGATGAGTGCAGAGAGGGAAATATACTTCACATTGATAAGCAAACTAAGCAAGTGACTCCACGAGAACATCTGCCATAGGGGCTTCAGAAGGGGACAATAACACAGCCAGATAGGTATTTATAGGCCCCCTTTTCTCTTCATTTACATGAAAGAAATCCCAACAATGGCAAAACTTCCCTTCCATATTTGTCACGCTCAGCTTTGCCCTGTGAAAAACCCAGAGAGCAAACCAGGATTAACTGGATACCCCATCTTGCACCTGAGAGTGCCAGTTCCCTCTGTTCAAGAGATGTTGCCTGTCACAGAACCTAAAGAGTTAAAATACCCTGATAAACTTTAAACTCCTAAGAGAGTGGGAGAAAGACATCTGCTTTTTATTTTCGCAGACCAGCATCTCTGCACTCCAGTTTTGAAAAGTCTGCATTCCATATAAACAGAGAGAAGTCCTCATAATTTATGCAATGATACACCAACACATTAAAAGGTTATATTTTATAAAGGGTTATATTTTACTCTAATGAGAGAAATAAGGTATCATTTCCTTCACATGAGGAAGGAAGAGTTGTTGCCAAATGGGCACCCCTTAATTTCTTTGAGGGCAAGGATATTACAACAGCAAAGACTTTGAGCTGTAGCTACCTATTAAACAAATCTTTACCAAAACAGATGTTGACACTGCAAGGACATCCTGGGAACTAAAGGATGCGAATCTATTTGAATAAGGTTAACCAGGAGAAAAGCATGCCTGAAAATCTGTTGTGTTTCTGAAGAACTCTTCGCAAGAGGAATCCAAATGGAGTAAATGAAAATAGCTCATCCGGACAGACAATCCACCATTAATGGCAGAGGGAGCTGGGGTTTTTACTCTTTCTTGACTCTCCCAGAAAAATCAAGAGATAGCTTTGATATGCAGATGTACCCACACAACTCCTTGTCTCATGGATTGGTATTAAGTGTGTGCTTCTTGGATGGACGCATGAGAGCAGCAACATCTGCACTGCAAGAAAATCCAGTTATGGACATGTAAAATCCACAGCTAGAGGCTGCTCTGTGTTTTCTGGGGTTCATGCCGTTATGAGAGAGGAGAAACATGAGTCAAACTTTGTCCTTTGTCCTTATTCCTCCATCAACAGGAGGGAAATACAATCAAGTCTCCAGTTCTGCCTATCTCCAGCACTTACGGCCTTTTCTTTCTCCCTACACCATTGGGGAGAGCAAGGTTGTGCCCAGTGAAGTGGCTGCATTATGCTGTTTGCTTGTGCTGCCTTTTCTGTAGTTGTCGTCTATCCCACACTCTCAAAGCAAAACTTTTTCTTGGCAGTAGGAGGACCAAAATGTCCAAGAAGAAAGGCAGAAGGAGTTTTCATCTGCAGACAGTTAAGAAATTGCAAAAGGTCTGTGTAAATACAAATGGTAGGAGAGCCTACAGGTGAAGGAGAGACATCAAATGGCAGCAGCAATGTAGGAGAGGATGTTCAGTTCTTTGGCCAATTTCCCACTGGGAGAATATAATTTTTAGATAGCAAGAATAAATGGAGATCTTCATTTCTGCTGCAGTGCTAAACTGCTTTTAGCTACTGACTGGGCATGCAGAGAACCAAAGAAAAAAGGTGTGTTTGAAGAAAGGGGGAAAAACAAATGAAGTGGAAATCACCTCAAAACATACCCTGATCATGCTGCAGATTCTGCTCAGCTGTAGATAACGTGACAGCCTTTCTGTGTGAGACAGTGTTTGTTCTATATTTGAGTATTTAAATAATTTGCCTGGAGAAGGAACATGAATTTCAGTATGATGGTATAAATCACCCACAAAAGCAAACAAGTTAAACTACTAAAGGCCAGCACATAAAAAAAAATCATTTTAGAAACACTTTGAAATACTAAAATAAGGAAATAATTCCAGTTCCACTCTACGACACTGTCTTAGAGATCACTACAAAGGTCCATTCAGCCAAAGATCACACTTGTGTTGGAGGAAGTCCTCTTTATGCACTGTTAATTACTTCAACAATCTATAAAATTAATGGCCAAATGAACCACATTTATAGAGATTATATTTCAGATATTATTTACATCTAACAGAATATCCTTTGTTAGTAATTACTAGATTTATGAACTGTTTGGAACAAAATGGACACACCCCAGGGAAACTGCTTCAATCTCACAAATGCACCACAGACGTGGCTACACATCATTCAGTCAGTCTGATGCTGCACAACTGCACTGAGGGAGAGGCTTTTCACCGCCCTTTTCAGTTTTCCTAAATCCTGCATTTTGAGCTCCTGCAAAGGAGGCGAGGGAGGACTCGGCAACCAAGCTCCTCTCTCCGTGGCTGGGAGACCGGAGCCGCTTGGAGGACTCAGTGCTCCTCGCTGTGACACATCTTCAGGCTCTCACAGCCTGACACCACTCACTACTTCTACTTGAACACGCGAGGCACATCCAAAACAAAGATCTGGGCACCTCAGATGTGCTGAAGGACACTTCTCTGCCTGTAGAACACCAGAGGCCAAGGCAAACCACATCTCCAGCTTCACCTAAAGGATCTGCCACCTGCAAGGTATTCATTTTTAAAGGAAAAAAAAAAAAAGAGTCAATCTGTCTTCTTTTTGACTAGAAATTTCCATTTCAGTGAGTGTTTATGCTGCCATGGATAACCTCAGAGGTTTGACAAGCTAGAAAGGAAATGGAAATCTTTCTGGATTAAAAAAAAGGGAAGAAAACATCCATTTGTCAAGATACTTGTGACCACATCCATCCCCCGTTGGTCAAAAGTGCTGGGAGACAAGATGGTTGTCTCATTTCACTTGGGGGAAACTGAGGCACAGAGCAGGATGAAGTGCCCTGCCCAAGGTCAAGGGGGAGGTCTGTCCCCAGGGAGGAGGCTGAATTCTGGTCTTGCAGTTTCCCATGTGCTCAGGTCTGGGTCAACTGTCCTCTCTGTGTGTTTATAATACAAGGTTGGAGGAGACTGAGCGGAAAAGTCTGTTTTCACTGTCTCCTCTGGTGAATGCAGCATCACCCTCCTGTCCAACCCCAACCAATGCTGTCAGGTTAGGAGTGCAGCTGCTCTTACCCCGGAGCTTCCCCACATCAGGTCCCCAAGGAGGTTACGCACAGATTAAGGGAGAATCAAAGGAGCTAGGCACAGGGAAGACAGGTACAAGTAATGTCACAGGTCAGCCCAGCCCTTTGCTGTGTTTTTTCTGAGAAAACCTGTCAAACTGAGCCCTCAGCTAAACACTCCACCAGGCCACAGCTCTGCAAACCCCATCCCAGCAGCCCTCCCGCAGGCAGAGGAGATGAAAGGCATGGTTGCAGGCTGAGCCTCAAAACGAGCTCTCGTTTTCCTCTGCAGTAGTGCTGAGTAGGTACTGTACAACATGTGATTTATGGGCCTCCCTTCACCTTTCTTTCCACTCATGGTATGTTCATGAAGATCGAGCTGAATGCAACACACACGATTTTGCCCTTCGCATCAGAGAGCTTTGTCACGTAGCTGTGACTGGTCACAGCATCCATGTTGTGTTCGGTTTTGGACCTGTTCGGGGAAGCTGCCAAGTTACTTCCAAACTACAAACTTGCCTCATCAGCTTTTAAATTTTGTTTCCAAATGTAGCTACGTGACCTTGAAATTAACATTCATCAGGCTTCCAGACCAGTAAAATTAGCACTTGGATATTAGCAGAAAGATAACCCAAAATGGGCACAGCTGAACAAAAATTACCTAGAAAATTGGGGTACCATGTATGCACAGTACATTCAGCACTGGTCACTGCAACAGCCCTGCTTCAGTAAACCCTGTGAACGCAAAACAAAGAGCAGAGAGAAAATTGAGTAATGCTTTAAGGGCCTGGACCCTGTGGCTGCATTTTGGGTTTACCTCAGAAACCTCACACAGAGGCTATATGGTAAAGAGCATTGTGCATCTTTTCACCTTGATATGAACTGTGTTATGTTATATGGATCTAGGTGCAGTTTAACTACATGCTGTATGTGGTAGAAAACCTGGGTAATCTATGTGCACAGTGCCATGCAGGAAGACTGATTACCTTCAATACCTGTAATGGAGGATAAAGCTGGCAAGGGCTGGGGAGGGGACCCAAGAGCTGCTTTCCAGGGGCTCAGGAACCCTCTGCTTCACCAACCCAACCTGGGGTGGATTTGGGTTTCTTTGAGTAGATCCAGACCTGAACTTGGGTTGTCCAAGTCAAGTTTTACTGCTTCCAGGCACTAGCTCATGTCATCCTTAAGAAACACCACCTTTCCTTTCCATGTTAAGCATTTCTAGAGCACTGTCTACATTAAAATCATTACACTTCCACCTATATCAAGGCCATTTATATATGAAGGCTTGAATTAGCTCCCTGGCTGGTGGTGCTCAGGAGATGGTCACAGACATCCCTTGAGAGCCAAGTCAGTCCAGGTGTTAGGTCCTTGAATCTGCCTCCCCTGAAAGCAGTAGCAGGTCAGCATCAATATCTTTGTCATGCTAACAGGGCAGACAGATTCTTTGCTGCAGGGAGAAGGAGACATCCACCCAGGTGCACTGGTGTCCAGGACCCATACTACCAGTAGGACCAGGCACCCATTCCTTTTTATAGAAACTTCCAGCAAAAAGGAGTAATGAAAGATCTCACTATGGACAAGGTAAAAAAATATTTTACATTTAGATCTCTTTTTTTAAATCAAGAAAATTTCTTCCTGTCAGCGTGAAATCTTCCAAGGTATTAAGAACTTCTTTTGCTATCTCTTCCCCCATCTGTGATACAGAAGTAAATCTTCCTCTTCCTTAAATCCCTCTCCCTCTTGACTCATCTCATACATTCCTTCACTTGGAGATCCAGATTCTCATCCGTTCCAGGCCTCTTTCCATGCCAGACTCTTTGGGAAGAATTTTCTTCTCTTAGTAAAGAGCTGAATTTCTCTATTCTCTTCTCCTTACTTACTTTCCCAGATCAAGCCCACACCTTCCTGTTGGATCTATTAATCATCCTCCTGTTGCCATACTCCATGTAGGTTCTCATTTCCCTTCTGTTGCATTCAGGTTTCCGCCTGCCAGATCCCCATTTCTGACAAGTTTATTTAGACTCCTTTTATTCTTTACCCATGTTATCCCCCCCTCCTCTCTTTTGGCTGGTATTTTTCAGATTGGACAAACTACCCATTTCTTCCATTTCAAACACAGGCAGGTGTTTCACATGTTTCATATAAAACTATCCGCATGTGCCTGAGTTTGTACGAATACACATGTAGATGCAAGCCAAAGCTTGTATTTCCAAGCAGGAGCAAAAGCACAACAATAAACCTTTCCTTTTCACATCCACTCAACAGTAACTCCATTTAAAGAACAATAACTTAGGGAGTGAATGCATAAACCAACTCCATCTTCTTCTCATATGATGGGCAAGTGGGGAAAGGGAGAAATAAAATTCCTCCCTTCTCCAACTGGGCATGAAGTGCCATGGAGAAACGTGACCCACACACCATGCTTTGACTGAAAACCGCTGAGGTGAATGACAGCTTTTCTAACTCCTTCTGTGGCCCACCCTGAATGCTAAGACCTGATCCTGCAATGGCCAGATGCCTTTGGAGACCTGCTGGTTCTCCTCGCTGCGGACAGGATTCAATGAGGCAGGTAACCTGCTCTCCGACCAGCTTTCAAACTCCGCTCCAGAAAAGTGCCAGCTGCATCCTGGACACCATCACTTTTCAACAAAGATTATAAATAGCTTGCTTTAAAGCAGCAGGTAAAATCAGTTGCCATTTACCATTTTTAATAGCGCACAAGGCTTTAAAACAGCAGTCGAAGGAAAGAGTAATTAAAGACATAAGTATATATGGGAACTGGGATAGAGTACAACTTTGGGATTTGCCAAAGACAGATACTCATTTCACATCTGGCTTCTTTGCTAGAGATTTCCTAGAGGACATACAGCGATTCCAATTGATCTGGACTTCAGTAAAGTATGTTGTACCGGGCCACATGGAAAATGGCTCCTTACAGGAAAAAATAGGAATTTGTATAAGATCTGAAAAGTACATGAAGTGTTGATTTGTATGAAAGGAAACACATTATGTGAAAAGAAAAATCTTTGACTAAAGGGAATTACTCCTCGAGGTCTTCAGCGTTGGGTCTTAGGAATTTGTCTTGCCAGATATTCTCATTAATGACCATGGCACGTAATGTAACAAACGTGCTAATGAAACTTGCTGATGACCCCAATTTCAGAGATACTGTAAACAGAGAGGAGAATAAGAAGGTTAACACGAACTAGATGATCTTGAGATAAGAAGTCACAGAAAATGCACAGAAATTTATGGTGCAAGGTGTGAGGCAACATATCACTGTAACCTCATTGAAGTGGAAAGACCTGGGCATACTGCATAACCCTTCCAGTAGACAGAGGGAAGTGATAACACTATTGTGCTGGAGTGTTGTATCCAGCTGTACGTAAGGAAGGTAAATTCACAGGGCAACATATGAAAGGAAGGACTCTGGGATTAGCAGAAGAGGGAAGAATTTTCAGGAGCAGAAACCAGAAGAGGATGGCCTGCTTACAAGGAGAACGAAGACACCCCGTGACTGCAATATTCACACTTCTCCACTGACAGGAAAGGAGAAGAATGAATAAGCTAAAAAATAGCACTGGAGCATGGGGGTATGAATGGGCTGAGAGGAAATTTGGGCTGTAAATTAGGAGGTTCAGTGACAGCCTTGCACAATGAACATATGGGCAAACAACCCTTAACTGATTTCAGAATGGAGCTTGCATAGTTAGTGAACATTCATGGGATTTTGTTCTCTAAGATAGCAGTGGCCTGGCCTGCTAACTACTTTGCAACACTTCAGTAATCAATCTAATTTAAATTCTGAAACTTCCCAAAACTAAGTGTTTTGTCTTTGTTTAGTCAATTGTCTCTTCTCCAAAACAGACCTCTGAAAGAGAGGAAAGGCCTCCCTCCCAGGGTGAGACCAATTGAATTTTGTACTTCTTGAGTCCAACACCCGTAATGACCAAGACATTAAAACGAGCAGGCAAGTTACTGAGGCAGAGGAAACAGTAGTCATCCACAATTGCTATTCCTGGATAATGAAAGATGACTGATGAATTTTTGTACCCCAAATCAAATATGGTTTAAATGAAACAATGGGCTTAAAGTACATAGACCAGAAAACCTCCAAGAGCCTACTGCTCTGCCTGGGAATAATAAAGTGATTTTGACCAGACAAAAGCTCTGGCTGCTAAACTTCAAGATACTTGTTTTGATCATCAGCCCATCAGTGAAGGATCAGAATGTCTTGCCACTGACACAAGCTTTCACTGATGGCATTTGCATGGTCACCTGAACGCAGCCATTAGCTGTATACACTCCGTCTGCTAGAAATGCCCCATGTTTCAAAGGTGAGAAGCCACTCCGGGGTAGGACATGCAGCACATGGAAAAGACAAGCAGGCTGGAAAGTGGGAGGCATTGCAGAGCTAGTTTCTAAAAGGCCCTACAAATGGCTTGTGAGAGGTTCCCAACAACAGGGAACACGTTGAGTCTCTGTGTCTGCAGGCAGGCAGGTTCATGAAGCTGCCCAAACTGCCAGGTAAGCGTCAGCAAGGGAGGTTGACGGCAAACATAAGGTCCCCCCAAAAGCCACAGAGTACATTAACACTGTGTTGTGAAAGGAGGTGGTAAGAAGCCAAAGTTGAGCAAGGTTTCTATGTACAGAACAAGTCCAAATCCCCATCTTTCCATTATTTGACATCTTAGAGGGAAACAGACTTTTTTCCTGCTTTTAAAGAAAAAACATTCCCTGCAGTGAACGCAGCCTAAATATCCCAGCATCCTGTTATTGTATCCAGTCCAGGAAGTGAAACCGAGGCCCTGGGTCTGTAATTGGGGCCACATGGACGTCCCCGTGCTCTCGCTGAAATGTTCTGACTTCACCAGCCCAGCCACGCGGCTCCAGGTGAGAGCTGAGCCGAGGTACCTGAGCTGCTGTGCAACCCCTTTGCCATGACCTTGGGCGAGTAACGCTGACTCTTTATCTCAGTTCCCCATCTGCAACACTGGGGTAATCGTACATTCCTTCATCCAGCTCTTGTCTGCTTAGAAGCTCTTCAGGGCGGGGAATGTGTTTACTAGATGAATGTGCGAGAGTACCGCGACTTTGGCTAAGGCAACTGAGTGCTACAGTAATTATACATATAATAGAAAAAGAGTCATATTATATAAATTATTATAATCAAGAATCAGTGGCTATTCTCCTGAAAAGTCCCAGCGCTTAGTGTTTTCATGTTTTTCTTTTTGGAACAGACTAATCACTTTCACATCATAAACAAATAATGGTTTTAATAGATTCCACATTTGTGGAACTTTTACAGCTAACATGCAGCAAAGCTCTTGTCCTCCACAGGCTTTCTTTTTTTTTCTTTCTTTTTTTTTGCTGAAATAGCAAAATATATTCTGTAGTAAATTAAGTGCGATTCACGTGGCATTTTGTATGAACGCACTGTGGATGTGGCCTATGAAACAAGCTTTGTTAGGTTTCTGTAGCCCTTATGTTCCATTTTTGTGCTTATAATTCTAAATATGTTTTTGCTGCAATTTCATATAAGGAACAACAGGGGAGCCTTTCTCTGTCTAATATAACACCTATGAATTCCCATCAATGGAAGTAACAGATGGGGAGGAGTCGGATGCTGCCCTGCCATCCGCACAGTCTGCATGCTTCCACCCTGCTCGAGGTCACAGTAAGTGAGAGCAGAAGCCAACCCTCTTAAAGGCATGTGTAATCTTTCACAGGCGAGTTCAACTACTGATGAACCTTTAGGACTCATAAATTAATGTCTGCTTTCCTGGGCTACCCTGCCTTTCCCTGTTGTGGTCATACCCATCCTGGTCTCAGGCAGCGGCTGAGAGCAGCTGCAGAGAGCACAGGAGGCAGCAACAATCCTCCAGTGGGATGAAGCTTGAGGAGATCCTGTGGCTGAGGTGGCATCACTCCGTGCAAGCTCAGCACTACCACTGAACTGCCCTATTACTTTTGTTGTTGTATGCGGTATCTCTGCATCTGAAAAACCCAGCTCTCTGCAGAAAGGCTCAGCCTATAGCATCTCAGTCGAAAGAAAGCCTCTGTTGGATGATTTTGCTTATCAAGCCCAGAAATCCCAGCTACAGAACCTCTGCTGCTGTGAAAAAAACCAGCACTTTGAGTCATATGTGCCTAACATAAAACACACTGGACTAAGAGGCCCAGAGAAAGGTGGTGGAGACAAGATTAATGGTTTTAACTGGGAGTGAAATCCAGTAATTAAGCAGTGACCCATGACACTTGAGAAGCAGTAACAGTTTGTTGACCACAAGAATGATTGCTCAGAGCGCCTTCTTAATGTTGTAAATGTGAAAATGATTTACAGCATGACCAACAGGGAAAAAAAAGCAAGCTAGCAAGCAGACACGATTGACATTAGTAATTGTTCCTGACTGCATACATATGTGGAGGTAAGAAAGTAGAAATACTTTCTGTGTGTAGCATGGTAGCAATATATCAAAATTGCTAACAGCAAAGGACTCAAACTCCTTGAGCTGAGATGATTAAAAAGCATGCAAACACCATTCATAACACTGAAACAAACAAGAAGCCTGAAAGGGATGAAGGCTCCACTTTGGTTTTCAGTAGGGCTTGTTTGCCTTAGATCTGGAGCTGTGAGCATATCACAGCCTTGCAGACAGAGTTAAAAACTAATGATTAATATCGAGTCTGAGTCTCGGTGCACAAGCTGCTATTCTTCTGAAGAATAAGTAGGAAGGCTTTCAGGGGATTTCGGCAGCATGTGAAAGCTCGAGTCAGTTCAGATTTAGTAACAATGAGATCTAACTGGAAGTCAAGAGAGAACTAGCAAAGTGTTTGAGAAGGACATGACACTTGTCCTCCAGTGAACTTTGCTGACTGGCACACTGGATGGTGAAGTCCAGCCCTGCAGTGGCACCTTTTGTGGTCCTGAGAGAAGACATGAACATCAGGATATCCCAGCTTCCTCTTTGCTTGTAAAATAGGAAGACAATTGAGCCTTCTTCCCCTTGGCCTCAGCCGTCCCCACTGGTAGTGCACTGGGGCAGGGATGGTCTCCTATGGCATGGCCCAGGGTCTGACAGTCTCACAGAGCAGGATGAAGGCTTCTCTTTCGTCCCATTGCTTTATGCTGCTACCAGGGGAAAAAAAGAGGGTTTGTGCTGCCCAGGTGTAAAGTGCCAGAGATCTGCCCTGTGCTGTTTTGGAAATGTTCTCCTTTTTTGTCAGAATAATGGCTCTGCAGCTTACAAGAGAGTTTGGGAAAACAGTGACGTTTTCTTGTTCGTAAACACCTGGAGGACTGGAGAACAGTCTCCTTTCCAGCTGCTTTTTTGCTACCAGAACTGCAGCTTTGCTTTCCTTTTGTGAACCTGTTGGGTCAAGGCAAAGAGGTTTTCTGAACAGAGCAGGGCTATTCAGTGCACCCTGGGGAGACACCAAGCATCCCACCCACACCTAAGCACCGCCAGCCACCAGCCCTTGGGATGGCTCACCCAGATCCTGTACAAAAAGAGACTTCATCACATTGGGATTGAAACCCAGGTACAGAGACCCCCAAAACCAGCACTGTTCAGACTTGAGATTTTATGCAGCCTTTAGCCAGGTCATTAAAATCAACATCAAGTGATGACAAACGCATAGGGACAAAAAAGAAATAGGGTCTCTGGTCTAGCCAGCTGCCATGGCTTGCATTTCTCGTGTCTTGCAGTGCTGAGACCCGTGCCTCCCTCCCCTGCCTGTCGATCCCAAAAGCATTGGATTGCCACTCAGCAGCCACAGCCCCAAGCTGCTCTTCCCCTCTCCAAAATGAAAGGAGATGTAGAGGGGACAGGAGCCGGGGTCATAATGAGGCTGAGCAGAAGAAAAAGCAGAGCCTTGTTTCAAATGTAATTATTTTCATGCTTGGCTTTTTCGGCATCTCTTAAGCCCTCTGTTCCACCATCTCCTTTTAAAAGCTGGTAGGTTTTGTTGTGTTTTTTAATATGGTCATAACCCCATTTTTATATAGAAGGGAAAATGCTGGCTCCCTGTGGCTTTCATGTATTTTCATATTGGTGTAATTCAAACAATATGATGACTCAACTTGACGTCGTTTCCTGGCTGCAGTGGGGCTTGTGGTAATCGAGAGTTTAAACTTTATTGGGATGCCTGATGGAGCAGCAACACAGACCGCAGAGAGCCCTAATGAAGGCCAACAGCGGACAGGACTGGCCAACTCAGCCCAGCAAGGACAATTCTTACGCCAGGTAGGTGCCATCCAGTCAGGTGAGCCACCCAAAAGGCTGCCATCTCCCCTGATGCGATGCAGTCATGCAAAGGGCCACAAGCATGTGCACAGAGACTGAAAACAAGTCAACTCCACTCCCACTGCAATGTTCAAGAAGAAAGGAGAGGTATGAAGCATCTATGCTACTTTCCCAGCACCCTGGAAGCTGGCTTTGTGCCACCCCAAAGCCATTGTGAATCCTCCTCTTAATAATAATTCTCAGAGCATGAGAAGAGTTAGTGTTTTGTTCCAGTGAGGACAAGAAGCATTTGCAGTCTGGTTTTAATTACAACTGGAGGAGGAAGAACAACCAAAACTTGAAGAATTAAGGTTGAGAAGAAAGAGGTGAATAAAAACTGGTGTCTTGGAAGGACAGGACGTCGGTGTGCCATTGCATTTGTGCATGTTTCCAGCCAGAAGCATCTTAACACAAATGCCTGTCTTTGTGTTGGGTGTATGCACATCCCTGTACATGCACACATCTAAGAGGCAGGGCTGGTAGCACAACCTATTATTAAGCTTGCCAAACATTTCCAATTATAAAGCCCTGTTTCCAATTGCTAATAACTTTGTTAAACCACTTGGGCTGCAATTTTCCTTGCCAAGTGTCTGCCTTGGGCTGAATTTTTTGTTTTGCCTTCTTTTTTTTAACCATCAGTCAAAAAAAAGGTTCAGCTGTTTCAGAGAAGATAGCTAGGGAAAAATACAGCAGCTTGCAATACAAAAAAATCCTAGCAAACTTCTCTTGCAAAGGTCTAGAGTCCTCCTGCTTTAAAAAAGGACTGGAAATCTGCAAGTAGTGGAAAATCTCATCAAATTTGACAGAGCAAAATTGCTCTGAAAACCCTTTTCATACCCAAGCAATACCTCTTACATCTCTGCGACTCCATCTTTCCTGAGCATGCTTTAGCGCTTTGCCTTCCTGGCCATGGCAGGATTGTTTGGGATCACTCCATTACAGCCCAGCTGCACTCAGATGGAGGGGCAGAGAACCTGGTTTTCTTTCAGCCCAACTCTACTACCAGCCATCATCCTTCCCTTCCCAAAGGCAGCCATCCTCTCTCTAATCCGGCATCCCTCTCTCCATATCCCACACACTGCGTTTTTCAGTCCCAACAAGGAATGCAAAGCAAGGTACAGTGTAAAAATATAGTCCTTCCTTATAAAACCCATGTGATAGCATAGATGTGTCGTTGCCCCTTCTCCCCCTGTGCAGCAGTACCTTCAGGATCCCTGCAGTTTGCCCACTTATTAATACCACTAACATCCACATCTGTTTCAGATTGGTTTATGTGGATGGGATTTAATAACAAATATGTTCTCCATTAATGCTAGCCCTTGCCGTGCCTACATTCACTAACAGGCTTACGTATTTTCTGATCAGATCAGATGTTCTCTGTGGTTTGTTTGTCAGATTTTCTGTTTGGTGACTTTCTTCTAGCAAATCAGGTTTGAAATATAAAACACGCAGAGAGTAGCATGGAGCCACCAGCACCAGTGGGTTCAGAGAAAACAAAGCCAGACAGCATCCTGCAGCCCCACTTCTCCTGGATTTACAGACTCCTGGCCTGACACACAGATATGCCAAAACACCCTTTGCCGCCCTGTGGGAGGTCTGCATTCCCCCTTGCATCGCACTCCTGCGAGATGTTGGACACGTGGCAAATGACACTTGTGCACCTCTGGGACTCAGTGCGGGCCTTCAACGGCATAGAAATGCAGCTGAAAGATTCATTCATACAGGCAGGTGTGTGAGGATTTCAGCTTGACAGGACTATAAACAGAGGGTGCAGAGCTCTTAGCAGTCATGTTGCTTAAAAGGTGAAGGAATCGCTGAAATAATCCAGGTCTAAATCCCCTAATATCTACATAAAAGGTCCAGAAAAAATGATACAGTTCACAGAGGATCATAAAACTGGAGATGCTGCAAAAAGCACAGGAAAGGAGGAAAAGAAAACAGTGAGCTTGTTATGGCCTTTCAGGTGATGCTTCCCATGCACAAGTCTGGAAAGAGAGCTGGACTAAAATGACACAATGTGATGGCTGCTGATATCAGATAGGGGCTTGGGACATGAGGTTGACCCTTGAGTCAATATAGCTCAGGAATATTCAAGTGATGAAAGAAGCCAGATATGGGAAAATCAGGATCCCTGCAGTGGGGCCGGAAGCTGGTAGATAAAAAGTGGTAATGCAAACACAGTGGCTTCCAGCAAGGCAGACATGCTCTTGTCAATGAAGAATAACACATCGGTGGACCAAAAGACAGGTACAGAAATACAGGTGCTACCACACTGCAATAAGGATAAAATGTCAAAGCTTATTCTGCTTTCTGGGTAAAATGCATCATCACCCTATGATGTACTAAAATCAAAAGTCCTCTTGTAGTGGTTATTTTGAGAGACACCACCACCTTCCGCAACAATCCCTTTTCCCCAGACAATTCCATTTAATTGCTGAGAAACTAAATTTTCTGCTAGGGAGAAAAATCCCAGAAACATGTTTTGTGAAAGAACACCCCTATCTTTTGGAGCAAAAGCATCTGCCCAAAGCCTATCATCCCAGCGAGGGACTCATAACCCCGTGCACAGTAGCAGCAGAATTCAGACCGAGGCAAAGCCATCAGCTCCCACCTCATGCATTCAAGAGGCCCAGAGGGAAACCCACAACAGGTTAAGACACTGAAATATTGTCTGAAAAAGATGTTTTCTCTTTTTTCTTCAGGGTGAAAGCTGTTCTGCCCCCAGACAAGGTGTGCTCAGAGGCAGCCAGCAGGATTCATGAAAGATAAGAGCTCCAGCGATCCTGCAAAACATGGTCTGTGAACATGCATTTCTGGTTTGCTTTCAAGCAGCTACTGCAGCACTGAGCAGGCTGAGGGTCAGAACTTATGCGCTGGTTAGATCTGCTCAGCTTCTGGGTGACCCAACAGAAGGAATTGGAGTTTCTTAGAGAAGTTCCTTGCTTTTCTAAACTCATGTCTATACAGGCAAGAGCAAATAGACCCAAATTTTCCCCTTCTCACCTTTCAAGTTGACCAAACACAAGCCAAGACTAACCAGAACTCCTACAGCCATCATACCTTGAACACTCTCAGCTGACCATCTCTAGCCAGACCTGGCTATGGACACACGCTGTCAGTAACTATCTTTTTGGGCACATCAGCTTAAGCATGAGGCGCTTTATAGTTGCAATATAGCATCCAAACCCCAGTTAGCCTCATCCAGCCAGCCTAGAACATGGCAGAGCAAAACAAGCACCCAGAGCCCAATTAGCTCTGCAGTGTGGAGGCAGCACTGAGGGCCCCCGTGCTGGGCAGTGTGATGTGCATGGATGCTCCTACCAAAGCCACATGCTCTGCAACAGCTTAGTCCCAGGGGAAGCACAGCCCACAGAGCTAGCCATGAAGACTGGCCCGTTGGGGCTGCTGCAGACAGAAGAATGTGCATCAACACGAGGGAGAACTTAACCTGGCTCCCTCATAGTTTTTCTCTCCTTCAAATGCCAAGTGGGAGGTTTGACCTTGGGAAGCGGATCCAGGGACCATCCCACGGCGTGGACACACATGTGCACATGCAGAGGAAGATGAAGTGCTTTTGCCTGTGACCCTGAGCAAAATGGCAAGCCCCAGTTGGCCGGGATATTCCAATACCCACTTAGCATTTGTAAGCTCTCCTCTTGGTAGGATTTCCAGGCACATAGCATCGTATCTTTCACACTTTTCGAGCAGGGCTATAAATTATGGCAAGAGTCCCTGTAACTTCAGCCTGATCACTCCGT
This sequence comes from Gavia stellata, assembly GCF_030936135.1. NCBI lineage: Eukaryota > Metazoa > Chordata > Aves > Gaviiformes > Gaviidae > Gavia > Gavia stellata. The sequence continues at coordinate 30,978,590 of NC_082603.1, read as the reverse complement.
ACTCCTGGCGCCTGCTGGGTTGTTGTTGTTGTTGTTACAGCTACAGCTCCAAATGGGGAACGCGTGATGTACGGCTGGGAAGGGACTTTTCTAACTGCTCAGCAAAGCGATCACAAATAGGAAGAAACTGCAGTTTCCTACAATATTTAGCATTATATAGGCCCTCAGCAGTGCCACACTTTACTTCTTCATTTCTAGCATCCCCCTTTGAGAGCTCTACCCCACTTCATCATCATAAACATGTCAACAATCAGTCCCCGTGGAGGGCTCTGCTGTTTGTTCTTTGGCTCACATGGAGAAAGCATGTCCCTGCTCCAGCCCCCAGCACACATTTCTCTATGCTCAAAGGGGCTGGAGTTGGAACATGGCCATCTGTGGCTCCCGGACCTTGATATTTAAGGAAAAAGGAAAAAAAATAGAAAAGCAAGGAACATGAACTTGATAAATATGATCAGCTGCCGGGAACGTGCCTGAAGCCTCCTGCTGCTGTTGTTGACATCAGAAAGCTGCGGAGCCTGGGAGACGCGAGGAAGTTTTATTGTCTCGCTCCTACCAGGAGTGCGCAATTGCCATTCCAGCTGGTGCTACCCGGCGCTTCTCTCGAGCGGCCCGCCTGTCACCAAGAAAACAGGGCATCAGTTCTCACCTTCAGGACCTGACAGACGGGGGGAGGCTTCCCGCTGCCTCTCCCTAAGCCTCAGAAGAACTTTCTCGCGGAAACCAGCACCGGCGTGATGTTTTCCCAGACTAATTTTTTATTACACCTGAAGCTTTCCTGTCAGCCACCTGACAGGTCTCCGGTCTGCAAGGGCTCTTAATTGGGCTAAATTGTATGGCCAGACAGGGTGCACCCGAGCACAGGGAGAGGTGCTGCTCGAGGGTGCAGCTCTGTGTTGATGCTTTTTCTAGAGTGGCTCCAGTCCGTGGAGAAGGGCAGGCACAGCTGAAACCTATTTCATGTTTTAGGAAGAAAGAGGATCCAAAATGCAGTCAGCTGGCTCCTTTGAATCTGTGTTCCCCTATCTGAGCTTAGCAAGGAAGTTCAGGCTTCCTTAAACTTCACTAAAGGTGAAGTTGGTCTATTATAGGACCAGGAGTGAGCTTCATTAGAAGTGATGGAGAAGAAAGAAAGCCTGTTCTAGTTAATACATACAATATCTGAATACTAATTCAAGCAATTGAGCTGAAAAGAGATGAAAACTCCTTTGGGGAAAAGGGAATCTGAAGCAGAACAGTATTTTAGCAGAGGCATGATGAATAATTTTGTAGTGACAAGTCATGGATGTATGTGATGAAGACAGAAATACCTGAGAAGATCCTACACAAACGCCTTTTCAGTGCTTTTTCATCCTCTTATTTTCTTCCAGTGTGCAAAGCTCCCTTAATCTTTCAGGTCCATGGCATTAGGTATAGTACAAGAGGGAATTATTTTCTTCCATATAGAGAGTTTAGGCCCCCTGAAGGGGGCTGGCTGGACAGTTATGAAGATGTAAGCACTCTGTACATACCCAGAACAAACTTCCCCAGTGCTTTGCTAAAAAATATGGTGCAATGCTTGGCTAGATGAAGCATGGTGAAAGAGCTCAGTTTGCATGGCTCATTTAGTCTGGGACTTTTCTTCAGGGACAGCCAGCAAGAACACTGATTTTGATCACTTTCTTCTGATGTGGACTAAGTTATTCTGGGATTTGGGCTAAGATTGGCTCATTTTACAGGACTTTTAAGAGGCTTCAAAGCGGTCACCTGGAAAAGACAGTTTCCAAATCTGCCCCATCCCAAGCCAGCCAAATTCTTTCTCTCATGAATTTACAGCAGCAATGCATTTGGAAAAGAAAACCATCTATTCAGAAATGTTTTTTTAAAATTGTTTGTCATTCAGCTATGGCTGCAAGGGAATGCCTCCTCACCTCAAGTTTCTAACCTTTTGTAAAAAAAAGTTCTGATCTCTCTTCAAAGTAAAAGAATTTTTTTAAAAAATAGTTTTTTCTTTTTTAAAAAAATTACATTTGGCAGAAACAGACAGTTCCTCATGAACGCTATGGTTTTTTAATGACCTGAGCCCTCTTGCAGCAGTGTTCACTTGCCCAAGCAGCCCTGGTGTAGGAATGTTAGGGGCACTCAGGTGTGAAGGTGCTGAAAGACCTGTAAGTATCTGGATCAAGAGACAGAAAGAAAACACAAAATGAAACTTTCCTGAGTAACTCAAGGGTTTCTTCTCTTCCAAAATCACTAGAAAACCTTTAGTGCGAACTACTCCTCCTCCCTTATTGTCCCAGAGAAAGATTTAAATAGCACTGTGCTTTGCAAAAGAGTTGTAAAGAGCCCTAGAGCCAGCCAACTGAGATAAAAGGCCACAGCTGAGTGTTTCTGTAAAGACAACAGTTGCACCATGAGTGACAGATATTTCGCTATATCGGTACACCACACCGCAAAGTTCTGCAAATGGAAGAAAAGATGTCTTTGTGCACCTTATCAGGGCTCTTCTCCCGCATCCACAGCACGCAGGGCTCCCCTGGTAGGACACGCTGCTATCTGGGATGGGCAGGAAAATGAAAGGCACAAAAGTCTTAGCTTTGTGCATACAGCCTCTCACTGCTATCGCCAGACTCTGTTAGTATCAAGGAGTGAAATATGGCCCTATACTGGTTCATATCACAGGTGCACAAATCTAGCCCTTCATAACTTTATTACTTATGACCCCTCAGTGCACCAGCAGCCACATTCAGGGAGCGTTACCAGCTCTCTGCACACTTTAATCCCTGTCTCTCAACTCAGCAGCTGCCCTAACTCCCTATGAGTGATCTCCTGCAGCACAAACCCTCGCACCTGAGCACACACCTGGTGCAGCACATGCATTAGGTTGCAGGCAAGCACCTGCAATTTTTCATATCCCCTTGCAGGAACCTACACCTAGAATTATGTTACCTCACATATACCTGGTCCCTGAAGCTCCTTAAACAGCCTTTCCTATCATTACGAGGCTGAAAGAAAATAAACTTTCATGACCATTATTTTTATTATGCCGTTTAAAAATTGTTTACCACCTGTTTCATTTCCATGTTAAAATGTGACATTAATTTGGACCCAGGCTAACCCCTCCTTTGTTATCAAATTGTTGCACTTAGATCAACCAAGACAAAGACTTTTTTTTTCCTAAGTAAATCTACTTTCTTCTTCATGCTGGCCATGATTCTTGGCAAAGATGCTTAAGAGAGGAGCTTGGAGGAAATGAATATTTTTGATTCTAGAGAAACAAATGCCAAAAGTTAATTTTGAAAAGATAATACAGCTTCAATTGACTCATATGTTTGTCAAGATGCTGTGACTCTGTAGAGCCCCGGTGAAAGGAAGAAGCCGTGATTTTAAACTGCGTAAATTGTTGATCTTTTGCATTATTCAGACTTTTGCAATCAGATCTGGATTTCAGTTAATAAAAATAAGGCAGTTACTCAACATTTTTTATATTCAGGGCAGCAAGCAGACCAGCTCTCAGAGACACCAGCCAATTGCCTCAAGTAAAGCCCAGTTAAATGCAATCACATGCAGCCGCTCTCCTCTGTCTGACAAGGCAGCATTCCTGCAAAAGTGGTTCTCCCTCACTAATCCCGTCATTAAACCTGAAAACCAGATCCTATTATTTTAATTCATCTGGCGGTAGCTTGCCCTCGTTTAATTGCACACCCGTACAAATTGATATGTCGCTTTGGCCCAGACGAAGGGAACCCAAACTCCACCTTGAAGCTGTCAGCAGAAACACGCTGAGCAAGTGTTCAACAGCCCCATTTGACATATGGCTCTGTGTTATACCTATGAGTTTCCAGGCCTTAACTGAGCACGCTTGCATGATACCATAAGGGTTTAAGGTCTCACTGGTAAAAGTTCTATTTACTCCCTGGGAAGTAACACACAGGGTATTATTTTAGTGGTCTGTCAACACAAAGCTTCAATCTGACTGGGGTTGTGCCATCCCAGGCATATATTAATGAATCACTCAAACAGAAGCCATAGCATCTTAATGCAACCATCCTTTTAAAAAATCAATCAGAATTAAATGTAAACCGCAAAACCAGTAAGTGAATGTATTGTTAAGAGGTTTTGATTAAAGCTTTTGAAATTAAAAGGATCAGACTGAGGATCAGAGAAACATACCGCAAAATCATCAAAAGAAGATGAGGAGCAGATTTTGTAGCCCTTGCTCTTGAGGGAGATAAATCAGTACTTTATATTGTATGTAGGGAAAGGGTTGCAAAACTTGGCCTTTGATACACAGAAAGTGTTCTTAACTGATCTTGGGTCCTTGAAGCCAATTAGTCCTTTGGCATCTCCCCTACGAGGAGTCTCCGGTAGCAGGACAGCTGCCCCAAACAGAGGTTTCTCTCCTGTCACTTGGCGGGATGTGCCAGGGCGACTTTCGGCATACCACCAGGATGGTGACAAGGGGCCAGATGCTGCAGCTCATCCACCTCTAATTGCTGGAAGCAGAGAAAGCTTTTTATAAAGCCGTGCTACCACCGAGTGAGAGAATTGCTTATGTTGCCTGATGGGTACAATTTAATGCTTTTATGTCATAAAACTCCTTGCATTGAATTTCTTACAGCATAACAGCAGTGTGCCATATCCTGTTTTTTACAGGAAACCTTAAACATAGACATGAATTTTTGTTTCCAATCACACTGAAAATGAGTGAAGATCATTAGCCCTGTAGGCACTTTAACATGATCACACCCTCATCCACCCAAAATCCCCACTGAAACTCCATTCTTCTACTTACCTACCAAGCTTTCTGTTTCTATCCTAATTTTGTCTAAAATTTACCCCTTCCTTGGATGTGTAGATATAAAAATTGAGCACTGGATATAGCATTTGGATTTGAGTCTATACGTGCACTATCAAACCTGAAAGCAGAGCAATGCAACTGCCCTCAGCAGTTACAGAGTCAGCAATTCCAGCACGGCTTGTGCAGTGAATAGAGCTCTAAATCCAGATGCTAGTTTACAGATAGTCTTTCACTTCAACTGCAGTAAACTTCTCATTTTTAGGCTACCCAAAAGCCACAGAAATTAATCCTCTTTGCAATATGCCTCTGCTAAACTGAAACCTGGTTAAACACATGCTTGAAGAAGCCACCTGAATTTTTCTGTATTTACCACACATTTAAAAGTCATATTTATAAGTGACAGAGCAAAACAAAACCAAACCAAAACAAAAATAGGTTCTCTGCTGAGAATTTATGTGGTAAGCTTTGCCCCAGAGTGTGTTTTTATAGCCTGATTATAAACCCCTGGAAACAGAAGGGTATATAATGGAAACACTGACAGATCCTTACCTAGAATATTGCAAATGAGCACGCCATAAAAATGGCTAATTACAGATATTGTAAAACTCAGCTTAGCTCTCAGGCTCAGCTGCTGGGCTGGAGGGGGGAGATGCAGACAGTGATAACAGAGGGCTCAACCTCTGCTCATGTTGGCTTTGCTTACATACAGACAGGGAGCTTCTAGTTTTGACCCTTCATTAATGGCCACAACCACAACAGGAAACACTTTTTATAATGTTGCGAGCTTAATGGCAAGAAGAGTGTTTGCAGGTTACCTGGCCTACAAAAAAACCTGCCCTTGTTCACTGCCTGCAACAAATCTCTGGCGTACGTACACCCATAAAGTCCCGAGCAAGTTCCAGCTTAGTAGACTTGAGGCTTGAGGATGTGTTAGACCATATACCAAAACCCCAGATTCCTCTAAGTGGCTTTGTCTGGTTTGTGAAGGAGGAAGGGAGAGCTGCACAGAGGGACAAGGGGAGGAGCTGAGAGCTGCCTGGATGGACTCTGTCCACACGAGGACACACAGGAATTAGAATTAGGTGGTTATTGCACTGGGACTGGCCCCACTGGAAAAAAGGCCAAAAATAGATGGAGACTTGATGACACCAAGCACCCATGCATAAGCTGGGTAAAGTTAATTTGGTTTACACATTTGGAGAAATGTAGTTACTGTAAACAGTAGTTTCTGCATGATTGCAGGGATGGTGGACATGGTCTGCATGTCATGGAAAGGGTCTGCACAACTATTGCCTGCTAAATTGGGAAACTGCTCAGGGCCAGACCCTGCCATTCCAGTGTGGTCCCCTGGGTGCTGCTCCCTTGCGATGTCCCCTGGGAGCTGCTCCTTTGCAGGTGTTGAGGAAGGGCCTTGCATCCCTTCCACCCGTGCTGGAGAAGCTAATGTCAGCTGGCAACGTAGCAGTCAGCAGGCTCTGGGCTTAGGGGAGGTCTCAGAGAAAGACAACCTCCAGCATTCTCATTTCTCACTGTCCTCCTCACCCCTGGTGGGGACCCGCCCCCCATGGAAGTGATGGTATCTCCATCGCCCTCCGAGCCTGGGTACATCACCTGTATGCTGGGCGCTGCTTTCAGTGCCTGGCTGGACACAGACCCCTGCACGCTGTCCCTCCAACGCTTACAGAAACCCTATCCCCAAGGTCACAGCGAGCTGATCTGTCTGAGGAACTGGCAGCTGTATCCACTAGGAAACCTAAGTGGAGCCGGTCAACTTTACAAGAGATGGCTGAATTGTTCTTACGCCGTAGGGGCCCACCATTACAATAAAGGCCTCAGCAACAACAAGGGGACAGACCCTGGCCATGGACACCCCGAAGGCCTAAAGATAAAGGGTTGGATTACACAAAGCAGCCTCTCATTATCCACTCCTTGATACTGGTTGGTAACTTTGTTTTTTAAGGAATCCCTTAATTAGGTTTTACAGTGCATAGGTTAGGCATTTTCCAGCAAGAGCTTTATTGTAATGGGTTGCACATGTTCTCATACTGTACACCAAAATGAAACTTAGCTACAGGGCATTTCCTTCCGTTGCTCTTGCTGGGGAGCAGCTTTAACCTCTTTGCAGACACAAAGCCATATTTCACTCCTGAGAGGCTGAGGCAGTTCCCCACTCCCAATCACTTGGGTCATTTCAACCCTTAACTGTGCAGCGAACTCGCAAATGTGCTGTAGGGGCCAATCCTGAGGGGGTAGGGGAGAGGTGAGACAGAGATGGAAAAGACCCAGGAGGATAAAACCCAGCAGGGCCTGACTGCCGGCAAAGCCCAGGATTCTCCCAAGGAGGAGCTCACAGTCCTCTGCTGGGCAGCGCATAGCTGGCGGCCCCATCGCTGACCATTGCTAGACTGCTAGGAGAATCATCTGGGGAACCTCCTCCAACGCCAGCAGGGCTGTATTTCTGTGTCACATTTCAATGCACCAAAGTCAGGACTGGTTTGGAAAAAGAGAAGAAAAAAGCAGTTTCGCAGGAATGAAGACATGATTCATAGGTAAAAGAGAAAAAACAGATTGGGGTGGCCAGATATTTGGATAGGATTTGTCTGCAGTCACTGGCTATGGTAAGATATTGTCCTGAGCCGGGACTCTGGAGATGGTAGCAACCAGAGCTACTTCTTGGACTGTAGGTTTTTTGAGCTGGAGATCGCTGTGAGACTAAAGAAATGAAAACTGTATTGGGGAGTATGAATGCTGCTAGGTCACAGAAGTTACTCACCAATTCCTCTCTATTCAGCCCACCAAGCTGATGATGCTGCATGACCATCAGAAAAAAATCTCCAGCTATGACTTAAGTGTGCAGAATTTACCCCAGATTTTGTTATCTAGCTCAAAACTTGGAAACTTATAACCATCTTCCAGTACAAAAACAGTGATATCGTAGGGGACTTCCATGTGGCAGATTCAGATCAGACAGAGACAGCTCAGCACACAGCATGTAGGGAAGTGGTGGGATGCCTTGCTACAGGATGTTGTAGGAAAAAATAAGTTTACATGGGTTCAAAGGGCAAGTGGACAAATTCTTGGAAGAAAAAATCCTTCAAGGTATCTTAAATACCTAACTCACCACACTGTGTTTGGTTTTCCTACAAACCCGTCCCAGTGTTTGGATACCAGAGCTACAGAACTAGTTTCTCTGGCAGATCCTCTGAGAAGAGGCTGACAACCTGCGCAGCTCAGCGCATGTCTGCCCTGCCTGATGAGTGTGGGCAGGAAAGCCTAATTAGGCAGGTCTCAGAAACTTCAACCTGCAGCAGAGGACTCTGCTTATCCGCCTAGCAGCTCGAGCAGTCAACACAGCCAAAATACGCATTACCTTTAAAGCTGCTGTTGAGGGATTAAACCTCAGTCCCACAAACAGTCAGGCATGTGACAGCTCTGTGCACACCAGGAGCCTGGCTGAAATGACATCTGCGTGTTTCGAGGAATAGGAATTTGCAGCTGGGTTTTCTGTGGTACCCGCTCCTGTTTGCACTTGGACCTTTGAAAATCAGGCTATTAGTATGCTCACATTGAAGAAGGGAATTTATGTTGTCTTTATGCTTTAAGCCTGAATTTGTCCTGAGGGAACAGTAGCAGAAAAAACAGCCATTTATTTTTAATAGACACCAGTGTAGTTACTTAGGTCTGGTGAGCTTAAAGGATTGAGAGGTGAATGATATCATCAAGGAAGTAATTTCTTTCTTTACTCTTTTTCATTCATCTAAGAAAAAAAAATCCCGCACAGAAGTACAAGAACCATGATACAGTTTGTAAATGCTTCCCCTCAGGACTGCAGACTTCATTTATCTTGCCTGCTGTACCTTCCCCAAGGCACAAACTTCCCTTTTTGTGCTGTCCTGGGGACAGGCACCTTCTGTCCACCCTCTGCTTTCAGCACACTCATCAAGAAATGAACCAGGTGATGGCAGAGGTCCCTGCAAACCCCCACATTACCGTCTCCCAAAAAGACGGAGAAGCCCCTCTCAGCACAGGAGAAGTCAGAATTTATCTGCAGCAACAGCCCCCCGGCCCTGGCCGGCAGCAGGGAGTGGGGCCCCCCACCCTAGGACACCTTGGGGTCACCGCAGGCCAGCCAGAGCACCTCGACTTGGCTGTGACCTTGCGGGAGCCCTTGCAAATCACATCTGGAATGTGTTTCAGCTTCAAGAGCAATAAATGAAAACACTGAACACAACAGGGTCGAGGCAACGTTGTTTGAAAGAAAAGGTAATGCTTTGACCCTTATTTGGCCCGTGACATGTCTGGTTATTCTGCCAAGAACTGGGGAAGTGTGGCTTGGGATGGGTAAAGGATAATAATCTATTTTGTGATAAAATAATACAATTCATTTCAAGCTTCAGTGGCACCCAAGAATGGGAAATGTGACCTCCCCACACTCCAAGCCACTCCTTTTCTTTTGTCTCCAGATATCCAACAAGTAAATGAGAGCTCCAGTGGATTCACACAGAAACAATCAAGATCAGACAAGTTCATGCCATTTTTCAAGCAGTTTGGCAAATCCCGAATTGAGAAAAAATAGAAAAAGACTAGTTTAATTTATAAACTATCAACAAAGTTGAAATCCAACTTATAGTGACAGCACCAACATAAAAATGACACATGCCCTCTCTGCCATTTTTCTTTTACTTTTCACCATCAAAGCCATGGTCGTGATTTCAGCACCCTGCTCCCTAAAACAAGAGGGGTCCCTTTGGCAGGATGCGGTAGGGCTGCAGGTACCCCCATACCTCCCTCTCCTTGGCTGCCCATAGCAGTATGCAGCTCAAGCAATGCCCCGCTCCCCTTGCTCAGCGTGTCTGGGTCTGTGGCCACCTGCAAGAACTATTGCCTGGACCCCAAAGAAAAGTGCAGCAAGTGCTCACAACATTCCTCTGAGGATAGCCATAATCAGAAGGTATTCTCCCTTTCCTGATGTGGCAAAATCCACTTTTTCCTTAGCAAAGCATTTGCTTGCAGATGAAGTGAACAGCATCCTTCTAGATGAGGCCAACGCTTGTTTTATTTTTCAAATACAACTGGAGTAAAGCCTCTTTCTTGAACCTGAAAAGCTCAGGTCTAGATTTGGAAGTTTGCGGTTGCCCAGCTGATGCCACTTATATTTCCATTTATATTTCATTGCCAGAACTGACAGACAATCTCGTCTATCAGGTCCATTAATTTATTGCTTGAGTGAATAGTTTTCCACTTAGAAAAGCAATAGCTCCACGTTGTGACTTCTCCGACAACAGGGCTCATTTCAGAGCTATCTGCCTTCTTATGCCCTAGCTAGCTCCACTCTGTGGGTTTCTGCTGTGTCTCTTTGGGCTCTTCTTGGAGGCCTCACCCCACCTCACATCAGGGAAAATATGGGGAATTCAAGCCAGGGACCTTCCATCAGAATGATGGGGGGAGGTTAACTCAGAATATATTACTGCTGTGGCTGAGAGCGCTGTCTCTCAGAGAGCTGAAGGGAGCAGAAGACAGTGATGGGCATAACAGGCTGGACTGTGGTGCTGGAGCCATCATAGCATGGCACCATCTGGCTGCAGGGCAGAGTCCCTGTCACTGCTTTTCACAGACTACAGCTGCAGAAGGCTGCCAAGAAAGCGATGCCCCAGCACTTAAGCTTTTGGATCGCCATGCTGTAGTCCCCTCATAGCCATGGATTTCCACAGTACCATTCCCACCGTGTAGCCCTCCTCACTCCACGTCTGCTGGAATAGCTGTGTTGCAGTGTTGTGTCTGTTTCATTATTTTATAAAAGGATTTTATGTCTTCCCCTTCGAGCCTGGTTTGTTACTACATGTAGGGATGGGAGGGAGAAGAAAAATGACTTGACAGAGGCTGCAGAGTGAACACAGCACACCACAAGCAACCAGCTCCCTGTTTTCATTGCAGCAGTTTCAGGCAGTATCTCACTGGCTTTTTGTGCCTGAGTTTTAAATTAAAAAAGCAAAAAAAGCCTGACCACCCTCTTGCTGAATAACTGGCTTACAGAAAGCTGTCGCTTTTTCTCCGAAAGGATTGAGAAACAGGGGCCTTCAATAGCTTCTTTGTGCAATTTTATTTTGCAGCTTCCAGCCTAAGACAGCATTTCCTGACCTGTGAGGATATGCTGCCCTCTTCCAGTCTGGGACACTGCAGCTCAGCAATGCCATGGAGACACATCTCCATGGATCTGCAGGATTAACCCAAAGAATCAGTAATCCTCCACTTCCACAGGTCTAGTTTCTGTTAGCAGTTAGGTAATGGGCTAGGCAGAATTCATTAAAAGCATAAGGGACTAGGATCATGTTCAGGCAGGCTCTTCCTGACCTTACCCCCCCCATCTGCCCTCCCTCCTGCCCAGTTTGCAATGCTGAGCCCTTCCACCACCACACACTAGCCCCCAACACCTCTCCTCACCTTCCCCATCATTCAGGAAAGAGACCTCCTTCCACACCTAAAGAATCCTATAAAGAACAAGAAAATCCTCAAATATCTTTTACTGAAATGTTATCATCTGGGAGCCTCTGCCAGGAATTTTAGTGCTTTGGGTCAGACAACAGAAATGAGTGAGCAGGAGAGAGCACCAGCAGCCCGCCTTAGCCAGTGAAGAGCTGCAAGCCTTTTTCTCCCCTTTGTGCGAGGGGGACAGATGAGGACTTTCCAGTCCCAAGTGGGACTCCACGTTGTCACACCTGCTGCTCTCACAGGTGCCTGTGTGCCGGGAGATCCCCTCCAGCAACTCCCCTGTTACTGCTCTTATCAGCTGCTGAAGATTAGGGGTACCTTGGAATAGAAAGGGAAGGGGAGAATTGCATTTCAAAGAAAGTGCTTGAAAGAAATCTTTGAAGGACTCTATTCAAAGGTTCATCACTTGATATAACCATTTTAAAAAGATATAAATTCCTGTTTGGATTTGGGATTGGCTCTCACCCCAGCAGGACAGAAAAGATGCCTTCTTTGTATGAACACAGTCCCAGCACAACACAGGAGATGAGATCTATCTGATGATAACATCTTACATTACTTTCAACCTAAAAAAATCCAAAGGTAATATATTAAGGTAAGACCTACTCTCACATATGCATGAATAACTTCCGTAAAAAGACGTGAACTTGTGCCCATAAGCTTTTAGGTAGTATAAAAAGAGGTAAATGTTTGCAGGGCTGGCTGTATATCAGATATCCTAGTGAAAAACCACAGTCAACATTTACATCACTTACTGCTGAAATGTTTCCACCCCAGGATTAAAACATGGTAGTCACTTCCCAGCTAGCACAGCAACTAAATCAGATAGCCATGCTGAACTGAAGCCCAAACACGGGCCAACCTTGGGCACAGCTTATCTTTTTGCTGATCTCTGATGAGGTTCAGTCCTCCCCACTCACCCCAAGTATGCACCTTTCTGGCAGTATCATTGCTACATGAGAGTCACTAGGCCTGACAGCACCTAGACGCATTTGGGCTGGCAAATTGCTATTAATGGGTCAAATCAGCTCACAAGCACAAAAATACCCTGTCTGTCTAATTTCCTGATACACTGTTTCCTGGTGGATTTTTTCTTATGTTTGGAATTTTATTTCTTTTGGAAAAAATATTTTATTTCTAGATATACTGAGGAAATAGCTGATCTTATCTACTCTATTATAGGTGACTTTTTAAAAATAGTATCTTAAATGATGCATAGCCCTCCATTTACGCAAGCCTTGGTTCAGCTAAGACCTTAGCCCCTCTATAGCATGAAGAGTGTGTTTAATGGGATTCAGCAGGATGTGTTTTTAAGGATATACTCAACCCATTTGCTGACAGAGGGCCAGGGCTCTTACCACTGCCACTTTCAGCCCCTTCTTCCTTATTTGCATCATGACTCCAGCTTGGCCGTAACTGAACCTGCACAGGGAGACCTTCCTTCATCCTTTCACTTTCCACAGCAGCAGCACTCATCCTGGCTGTGACCTTTGCCTGTTCCTGCAATTCCTGTAGGCAAGCATAGGGGTGCCCCAAGGATGGCGGGCAGTGGTCCTGGGGGGAGGAGAAGGTCTGCCTATGCTCCCCAGCACAAAGATGGGTCTGAGGTGCCTGCTTCAACCTCCAAAGCCAGCCATACAAGCACACCCAGTGCCCAAAAGCTGGTGGAAAATTTGCGTTCAGGTGCTGGGCCATGGTGGCAGCACCGAGCAAGGGGTGCAGACTGCCTGAGCAGGGGCCCAGCAGCCGGCTGCAGTGGGGAGGAGCGGACAGTCAGTGGTTCAGCCTCTCCCCTGCAGCATCAGCATCTCGCAGGGCTGCACAACTGGAGAACCGGGCAGAAAGCCAGGAAATCTTGAGTTATATTCCTGATGCTGCCATTAATTTCTTATATGGCCTTGGGCAACTTGTATCACCTGCCAGTTTGGGTTTTTCCTTAGATAAAGTAGGGAAAATAGTTAACATCATGGATTTATAGAGCTTAAAGCTCTACAAAGAAGAGTCTGGTCTGGCTTCTCTATATCAAAAAACCTTTAATTTCACTCAGTTGTGCCTGAATCGAGGCCAATTGCTTATGTTTGACCAATATATATCTCTCCATCTCTTACAGAAGAACAACTTATCTTCATCTGAAACATCAAGAGATGGAGAAAAGCCAGCACTTCCCTTGGTATTTTCCCCACTGTGATTAATTCCCATCCCTATTGAGCATTCAATTTTCATTTCCCATTCGAATTTTTTGGGATTCTTCTTTCAGCCACTACTGCTAACAATGCTTTTTTCTGCTAAATGAAAGTGTTTGCATGATTCGATATTTCTTCCCATGGCTTATCCACACTCATTGGTGGGCTAAGGGCAATAATGGCAAAGATAATTAAAATCTGCCCAGCGCTTTGAAATATTAAGCTCATCTCTAAGGCCCATTATCCTGCTCAGTGTCAGAGGTACCACTGACAAGTACTTGACTTCAGCCTTTCAGGCAGCACGCAGCTGCCAGAGAAAACCAAGAGTGGAAAAGTACTATCCCTTCAGAAAAACAGATGTTGCAGCTTCAATTTGTCTTCTGCCAAGACAAAGGAGATGCACTAAATTGATCTTTTGTAAAGGATTTTGTTTTGCTTCCAAGATTAATATCACAACAAACGGGAGGCACCATACCTCAGGGTGCAATGCTATATTGCAGAACTGAGCCTAAATACCCATGCTGAGCATAATTTAGTTAGTCTGAAACTATGTCTGCGGAGGGGGAGATAAACTTTTTCCATCCAGTAGCACATTATCTAAATAATCTCTCTATCTCAGTATACAAAGGCTGACCACTCAACTTCAAAGCCAGGCAATAGATTCTAAGCTTGATGCTGCTTACCATGGAGTGCCAGTGGTGGTCCTCAGAGCCCTCGCTGGTGGCCTTCATAGGGCTGCTTGGTCACACAAAAGGAACAGAGGAATGAAAGGATGGGAATGACGACCTGGGCCGTCCTGTGAGATGGCTGGAGGGCTCTGACTGCAGCCAACCATTTCCACTGGCCAGAAAACCTCATTTCCAGTCATGCAGCTGGGTAAAGGACATCCAACCAGGGCTCCAGCTTATGGGAAAAGTGACTTCTTGACACCTTTCACAGAAAGGACACTGTCTTTATTCACAGACCAGAAACACTGCAGTTTATACGCTGGCTCTTCACCCTAGGATCATGTCTCCTGGCCACCATTAATGGCATCCTCCTGCGGTACTTTTTGCCCCTTACACAAAGTGACAGCCCCTTTCCCAAACACACCCGTCCCACACGTGGCTACTCTTCCCCTGCTCACATGAACCATTACATGTCTTCACCAGCCACTACTGCGTTTCTCTTCAGCAGTATTTGCACTTCAGAAAAAGGACTAAAGATCCCTACTTGTACAACCTGCATATAATTTAAACACATTGATTCAACAACACTCCTTAGAACAACTATTTGGTTCTGATTTTTACATGGCATATCCAATTAACAGATTGAAACAAGCACAATCATAGGGTTATGGTATTCTCTTTCCACGCTTCTTCATCCACCTGAATAACAGTGAATAAATTCCATGTACTTCTTTCACCAATGTCCAAATCTCTATGCTATGGCAATTTGTGAACAAGGTCTATACACACACACACACACACAGAGGTATAATGGATCGACAACAATGACTGGACAACGCAGAGCTTTTAGGAGTGCTTTTTTCTCTGCGCTGTCGGAAATCTTTTACAACGGTGGAAAACACATATAATGTACTACCTCAAGGCAACAGCAATTCTCACTGGTGCATGGAAGCACTCCTGAAGCAAGCTGACCCCTTTTCTGCTAGGGCTAGTCTACACAAGGAAACTTTGCTAGCTTAATTATGTCAGCTAGGAGTGTGAAAAAACAAATACGTCATCCCTACAAGAGAGAGAGCTACGCCAACAAAAAGCCCTGGTGTGGATGCAGTGCTACAAAAGGAGGGATTTTTTTTTCTTTCCCGTATAGCTGATTTTGTTTGGGTAGCT
The DNA here is from genome assembly GCF_030936135.1 of Gavia stellata. Lineage (NCBI taxonomy): Eukaryota > Metazoa > Chordata > Aves > Gaviiformes > Gaviidae > Gavia > Gavia stellata. The sequence continues at coordinate 30,963,306 of NC_082603.1, read as the reverse complement.
CTGATAAACTACACCAGCAAAAGAAACCTCTTGGCTCAAAATACTGTGTTTCCAGCATAGGTTGCCAGTCCGGTGATATCTGTGTGTCAGCACATTCCTCCTGCTGGAGAGGGGAGTCCTAATGCTGAATTCTCTGAAGTCTTTACCTGGGATAGAGGAAGGCTAAAAGAAGGATCAGACTGTTCAATATCTAAAAGGACATCAAGACACAGTGCGGTGAGGGGGACAGTTCTGGCTGCTCTGAGCCAGAGGCTGGCCCATCAGACAGCACATTCCTGCCTGACACACGCCCTCTCAGCTGCAAAGTGAGTTTCTTGTCAGAGAAAATGCGCAGCTGGAGGGTTGCTCCATGATAACATGCAGCCATTCCTGGGCTTCTGGCATGGCCCACTGCCCACATCAATGGCAAGTTTCTGCTTCATGTGGCGACTTACAGTTGGACTCCAAGGGTTTTGGTCCTGCCTGTTGTGGGCACAGCGGGTTGTGAGATGGCTACCCAAGGTCATAGCTCCATCATGCTCTGGGGTTGTGATGGCAGAAAGTTTCTTTTAACCCAGCAGCAAAACAGCATCTCTCTGATTTTCCATGTAGGCTGCAAATGCCCAAGGTCCACTGGACATACTCAGGCTGTGCAATCCACTTTTCCTTCTCATTGCTACCGGGTCTAATATTCCCTCTGTACTCTCACAGGCTGGCTTCCACTTGCCATAATCATGCAGCTGACTGCAACACAGCCAGAGCCACTGCCAGAGCTACCTTATGGGGAGGGTTAATCTGAAAGACCCCATGCCAGGTATATACTACTACTCACTGCAAATGAGCACCTGTTGGGGCAAGATGCATTCCTCTGCCCTGCCCTTTTCTGCAGCCTTGTGTAAGTAACCTGTAAGTATCCTCAATTAGGATGGTCTGAGACCGTCTTCATCCTTCCCGCCCTGGCCACTGCACTCCTCTCCAACACAACGAGCAATTTCAGTGCTCTGTTTAATAGGGCTTCAAGGCTGTGGCAAGGGCCTCTTCCTTTGCATCCTCTGGAGCAGCAAGTCCCACCTTTTCCTTCTTGCAGAGCTGCATTGGCTCATTGCCCTCATTAATCCTGGGGCGGGGGGGGATGTTTGTTGGGCTTTTCTTCCTTAATCAATCCACAGAAACTAGCTTGCATGAGGCTTTGTGTTTCTGTGGAATGAATTCCACAAGCAAGGTGTAAAAGTAATTAAGGCGCCAGGCTTCAGCTTTCTGACATTGCAATCAATGAGCTGTCCCCAGGCAGCCACCCGCACAATGAAAGTGCAGCAAGGACGAGGGAGGCGAGGGGGGAATCTAAAATCCGCAGCTTTTAGAAAGCCACATCATTTCTCGGTCCAGCTCTCTGGGGGCCAACAGATAAACAGCACTGCCCCAAGGAATTTCCTTCCTCCGAAGGTGGGAACTGGCCGAGAGCGGCCACAGCCTCCCATCCTCCGATGACATCAGCTTCCTCGGGCGTGGGGCGAGGGTACTTCAAAGGAGGAGTTAGGGGAAAAAGCCCTCCTGTGAGAACGACGAAGGTCTGCTTTCTGGCCTGAAGGCCATGTGGCAGAGCCCCGTTGTCAGCAGTTCACCCCAGCATGCCCCAGAAAGACAATAAAAACGGGAAGGAAAGCATTAGCACAGCAGAGACAGCCACGCAAAAGCAGCCGCAGGGCTCTGACCAGCGAGAAGCTGCCGTTCCAGTTCCTCCAGCCAAATGGTCCCAACGCAGCCCCATCTCTGCCGACACCTGAGCTAACCTGCGGACCTGCCCTGCCAGAAGGTCACCAGTTTCCTGGGGCTCGTGCCCCTGGGTTGAGCTCACTGTGAACTTTTGGATGCCAAATCCAGGTTAACCTTCAGTGCAGTCTCTAATGATGCTACACACACTTCCTTCTCCCTACAGCTTTATCTACCCTTAGATCTTGAAGAACTGTAATATCTTTTCAGTCCCCAGCCCTCTCCTAAGTTTTATGGAAATTTGGCCAAGAACTTCCTGGGGGAAGGGGAAAGAGAAGGGACTGGCAGGCAGACATGGTGACACTGTGTTCACATAAGCTTCATTTCCTTAGGAAACCAGGCTAAAAATAATAGTCAAAAATGTTGGGCAATTGCCTTCAACTCAACATCTCTCTCTAGACAGGAAGAAAGGAAGGAATTAGCAGACTGTAGGTTATATTTCAAGGTTTGTCTACATGATTTGAAGCATAGAAATTAGAAATGAAATTAAGAAGATATATTAGGTCATCTTGCCCCTCCCGGGGGGAACAAACCTACAGCTGTTTCCCTTAGCATATTTTTTAGTGAAGTGTGCAGCCCGGTTTCAAATGATCCAAATGATGGAGCTTCCATCAGTTTTCAACAGGGACCCATTCCTTTGCTTTCATATCTTTCCTTTTCTTTTTTTTTTAAAAACAGTTTCAACTTTTTTATCCATTGACCATGTTTCATCTCATTATTTCTAGCACACCTCTTAATTGTTTTATAAACTCACTAGAGTAGAAAGGTAAATAGAAGTGTCTATGCATGCCACCTACATACTTCAAATAGCATCACAGGGTTCACTTCATGCTTTTGGCTGACTGAGAGGCTTTTATTCAATATGGCTTAATGTTTTCAACTGTGTTTTTCCTGAAAAAAAAAATTGCTTTGATTAATAAATTCCAGGGGTTTTTTCAGTCTGAGTTTTTTTGGACTTCCCACCCACCCTGGCCCCATTTCAGCTTGAAGCTGAAGGGCCCAACCCGCTCAAAATATCTTCTAGAGGGCTTTCGCAGTCCCCTTGACTTTTCTACTTTAGTTTTCTGTTACATAACTAAAAACTACTGAAAGGGAGGGGTTACTTTAATATGACATTATTCCAAGAAAATAGTTCTCCTTTCTTAACCCCACAGCTTCTTCTATCATACAGTAGACTGCTGCTTTTCAGCAGAGCGGGCCCTACAGATCTCATGACATTTATTTCATGCTGTACACACAAGTCCTCAAGCGGAGAGGGTCGCGCTCTGTGTGTAGGCTGTCAGTGCTTTCTGGAAACATTAGGGCAAGTCATGTTTCCCAGGGAGCAACTTTGCCCCAGCCCTGATTATTAACCACTGAGATTGAGGCAGAGAAGAAGCCACTTTGCTGCTTGCAACAGCCTCCTCCAAAACAAACCACAGCGCAGTGTGCCCAAGACGGCATTTCTCCCCAACACTGCCCGTAGCTCGCATGGTCAGAAGAAACCCAGCGATGGTCCGACAGCACCATCTGCTGCCCCCCACCCCTGCCAGACAGAGCAGGCAGGAGGCAAAATCCCACCCACAGCAGGCTGGGCAATGCCAAAGGCCCAAAGGGAATTAGGACCTACCTAGGGGGCTTAGGATGTGGATAAACCACTCGTCTGGCTGCAGGACAGCAAGTTAAATTAACTTCTTCTATCCAAGCTATGTGTTTGGAGCAGGTCTGAATTTGACAGCAAAAATCCAGCCACTGACCCAGCACAAGACTGAGGAGGTACTCAAGGATGAATTAGTGGTGTCATATAAACTTGACAGAGAAATATATTTCTTTTTGCTACTTTGCAGCTATATAACATGAAAAAACACTGTGAGGTATAATCAGCTTCAGCTCCTCCACCCTAAGCACAAACACACAGAGGCTTTGACCAAAACCCCCATCTTTAACATGCCTGTTCCACATTCAGAAGCAGAAGACATGAAGATGTGCGAGTAGACACAGTTTTCTTGGCCACACTGCACTTGTCAGGAGCCAGTTTCAGAGAATTTTATGAAAACAAGATTCCCCATCTCAAAATGGTCCAACTCAGAAGAGGGGCTGGTTTCTGGTATTCTCACACCACCCTGATGGATAGCAGCACATCCATGGCTGCCAGCAAACAGAGAAAGGAAATGTGCACGTATTTGGATTCATCCCTCAGCAACTCCTGGACTCCTCCTGCACCTTGCAACCTCACAAGAAGCACCACGGCACGGGTATTTCTGTGTCTGATCCCCTGCTTACAAATGCCCCCGTAACTGGGAACTGCTGGGAAGACAGAGGAAGGCTGGCTCTGTAGGTGGGATGGAGACACACATTGGGAATACTTCCCAGAGCGTTTATGGGTCTTGAGGCTGCCACAACCCTGCAGTGCAGAAATCCCACGGGTCCACATCCATTCTCCGTACAGGCATCTGACTCACAACTAACTCCACTCTTGTCCTGAGCCTCCTGCTTTACCGAGCCTGGTGCCACACATTTTCCACAAAACCAAGAAGTAGACTCAAGGCCATATTAGGCGTAGTTAGAGGATACTAAATGGAGGTTCCAAGAAGTCTGAGCCCTTTCCTGAGCACTGACGGCTGCATCTGAGTCAGCCTCACTCTCTGCTGTTCCCTGCTGAGTCACTTTATCCCAAAGCGTTAGCAGCAAGCGGAGAGCAAGGAGGAGGAAGAAGTGAGGGAGCACAGCCAGGAGAGGGTGCGCAGCAGGAGCAGAGGGCACTGGGCTGGACCTCATCCAGGCTCTTCTGATGTTTGTGTTACTGGTGGGAAAAGTACTCTGAAAATACAGCTTTCGTCAGGGTCAGGCAGTAACAGGAGAGAGAAGGATGATGACATTCAAACCCAAGCAGAATACTTGGGGAGCAACAGTGTTGTACCAAACTGAGAGGAAGAATTGTAGTTTCAAGTGAGCTTATGCCAGAATAGGTATGTGTGTGTGTGTGTGTGTGTGTGTGAGCATGTGTGCACGTGTGTATGAGCACTGTGTGTGCATGAACACACTCACACATGGTTTTGTTTGGACAAGGCATTTTGGCAAAGTCAGCAAAAACTAATTGCAAACAAACTGCCTTTATATTCAGCCCCCAAAACAGCTGCTTTCAAAGTTGTACCAGCGGGAGTTAAAAGCATCACTAGCTGTTGCTACATGACCCAGTAATTTCGGATGCTACACCTTCCGCTCCATCACAGCGCTTTCCATTTGCTGGCCAAAATGAACAGCGAGGTGCTGAGAGTCTGTTCATTTACTTATTCAGGGCTCAGCACCGCTTTTCAGGAGCACTATATAAATTCAGAAGTTGCCTGAAATAATAAATAACTGTGACAGGTACAGAAACAAAGCCTGTAGTTCTTGGGCTAGTGTTTCCTCCTCTGGAGAGGTTTGTGTTCCCTCGTGTCTGCAGGACAGAACATTCCAGCGATGTTTCAGCACTGATGGGCCCTCAAGCCTCAGCCAGGAGAAAAGTCAGCTTTCTGGCAGAAAACCCTGACTAGCTCCTGGAACCGACCAAAGAAAAGGAGAAAAGATGAAATACTTTGTTTACCATATCATGACATCACCATCATCACTGGAGAAAAATGCAAGTTCATCTTTCTTCCCTGGGATGGTCTGTATGACCTGAATCTTAAGCACTGCTGGATAACGCAGCAGTGTCCTTCCCTCTCTGCGGAGAGCTCTGGGACTGCAGCGCAGGCATCAGCACACACAGACACGTTTGACCTCGTGGCCACCGACTTCAACAGGGTGCAGATACAACCCAGAAAGCTCCCAACACTGAATCCCCTTTGCAAGATACGAGTCAAACAGTGATGTTTTTCCTCTCGGGTTGAGCCTGAATGCACACACGGAGTCACTGACTGCTTTGCGGCAAGTTCATCACCTGGGACAGTGTATGGGCTCTGTGGAGACAGGGAAGGATCTCTACTCAGAAAGTCTTTGCATCATCCACTGCTTTAATCGTTAGCATGTGCTGGCATACAGAGCAGGGAAGAACATATCCAGGCCATTACAGAAAGTAAACGATTTCCTCCAGAGGAAACAGTCACTTCAACTGGCATCTGTCACTCAGGTTACCCAGAGGAGCTGTGGCTCTATGGAAAAAACCTGCCTCCAAGAGAAACATTTGGCTTAATTCAAACACTTCTAGGTTAGCAAAGTCTTTTTCATGCATGGTTTCATGTCCTTCCTCCTTTCGCTTCCCTTTTACCCCTGTCTGCCCAAATGCCACTTTTATTTGTAAGTGTTCTCCTATTTTCTATATATCTGTTTCTGTTCTCTGGTAACTGAGCAGCTGTTGAAGATTCATGGGAGAGGTAAAGCCAGGAGACCCCAATACATCACATTTTATCCTAGCTTTGCTCCCATGGCCTCCCACCAGATTAGGTCCATCAAAACCAGTTTTAGGCTTCATCACAAAGAGCCTGGTTTTCTGTATCAGAAAAAGCGTGGCCAGCAGGAGTAGGGAGGTGATCGTGCCCCTGTACTCAGCGCTGGTGAGGCCGCACCTCGAATACTGTGTTCAGTTTTGGGTCCCTCACTACAAGAAGGACATTGAGTTGCTGGACCGTGCCCAGAGAAGGGCGACGAAGCTGGTGAGGGGTCTGGAGCACAAGTCTGATGAGGAGCAGCTGAGGGAACTGGGGTTGTTCAGTCTGGAGAAGGGGAGGCTCAGGGAGACCTTATCGCTCTCTACAATTACCTGAGAGGGGGTTGCAGAGAGGTGGGTGTTGGTCTCTTCTCCCAAGTGACTAGCGACAGGACAAAAGGAGATGGCCTCAAGTTGCGGCAGGGGAGGTTTAGGCTGGATATTAGGAAAAATTTCTTTAGGGAGAGAGTGGTGAAGCATTGGAACAGACTGCCCAGGGAGGTGGTGGAGTCACCATCACTGGAGGTGTTCAAGGAACGTGTGGACATGGCATTGTGGGACATGGGCTAGTGGGCATGGTGGTGTTGGGTTGATGGTTGGACTTGATGATCTTACAGGTCTTTTCCAACCTTACTGATTCTGTGATTCTGTGATTTTAAAAGGAAAAGGGCGGGTTTTCTACTGGAAAAAGGGGCCACTGTTCTATTCCAGGGGTAAAAAATGTCTGAAAGCGTGCAGAATTGCTGTGACTCTGACAACCACAAATACAGGAAAAACACAGTGGCAAAAGGCAACGTAGCCAGCTGATACGTCCCTACAGGGAGGTCGTCCTCCACCTAACTGGAACTCAGATTGAGTTGTCAGAAAACTCCAGTAAATCTTTCTGCTGATGTAAGACCAGAGTCAGGGGACTGCTTTACCACCCTGAGATGGAATGGAAAATCAGAGCTTCAAAATCCTTGCAAAGGATTCACCCTCTCAGGAGGGGAAATGGCATGGATCAACTGAAATGTTCATTCTGCTACAGACAACAGCAAAGCAAGATAAAACTGTAAAAAAACATCCAGACCTCATGTTTTCCAGTTTTTAAACCATTTGGAAACATTTTCAGGACTAGGAGATTTACTGTACTGACCCTTGTACATGTAAACACAGACAGGTTATCCTAGCTTACCATTTTCTGATTAGAAAAACCCAGTCAGAAAATTCCTGACCAGACATTTTACATAATTACAATGGCAAGAAAATGCCAAATCAGAGCATAAAGAAAAAATCCTGGCAGATTCCCACCTGAATAAAAATTAATGTTTTAAAGCATTAATTCAGTAACGCGCTGCTCCTGTGGAAGCCAGAGATCACTCATTTCAAGGCACTGGTAGGAGCCTGGGCAAATATGTGTGCGGCGGGAACAGCACCCAGTGCAAAGATACTCCATCCCTAAGCCAGATGTGCCAGATGGACTAAAGATCACTTGCCCTCAACAGCAACCTTTTTTATGTGATTATCTGGAGCAGAAAACCTCTTTTCCCACCCCGCTGTGCTGAGCTTTGTCCTGGAAGTGAGCAGAGCACCCAGCACTGGAAGGACTCGAGGGATCTCAACAGGCACTGCTGCACACCCTCTCCATCCACAGCCTCACACTGGCCCCAAACAGCCCCAAATAACCTGAGACTGTGCATGTAGACAGGCAGAATAATTCAGAAACACCAGCTGAAAAGGCCGTTCCTTTGTGTGAATTCAAGGGGAATTCGTTCCCTCCAAGGGCCAGTAAATCATTTGAATGTTGACTCAGAGATGACATTATGGGCCTGTCCTTCACAATTGCTTCAAGTGCAATTTTGGCCTCAACAGTTTCTTTAATTGAATCCGATTTAGATGGGAGTCCACCAGCACTTCATTTTTATTTTATTTTTATGATTCAATTTAGCATTTAGTTTCAGTTGCAATCTGATTTTATTATAGTTGTTGCTAGCGGAAAATGTATCCACCTATTACTAACACTACATAAATTCAGATGCTGTCTTAAGAAACATTGTCACACGTATGAGCGCTAACATCTCATATATAATATGCCTACTTGTTGATAAGGCTTGCTGCATGACTCAGTGCCATGACCTTTCCAGAGGAAGTATTGTTTCAATGTGCAATATGTCACAAAGGCAAAGAAATGCAACCTTTCCTATTGCTGTAACGCATGGTATCTTTGGGGCGTATCCTCAGAGAGGTGAAGATGATTCAACCATGCACGGTGCACTTGCACCAGCAGGACTGCTGATTTGAGAATATATTCCCTCACCAAGTAACTGGTATTCACATGTATTCACGACTTTTTTTTGTACGAATAAAGGGCTCTGTTTCACAGATCTAATCTCCCTTCCCTTATAGGTACTGAAATAGAGGTGTTGCACCCTGGAAGCGGTTGCACTGAGGTGTTCGCTAGCTAAAGCCAGTCAGAAGAGGCATAATATTTCCAGAAGACGAGAGTATTCAGCACTTTACACATGCTGCAGTATCATCACATCCACTGTAGTTTTGATAAGAAGTAAACTGAAGCCAGAAAAACTGTGATTATACCTGGAGGAAACTTTCTAGGCAGTGAGGATAGTACAGGATTGCATTGGTCAGCCTGGGTAGGCTGCAGTGTCTCCATCACCAGCTGTGAGCCAGGACTGACATGGGTAGAGCTCGTCTGGCTCCACAGCTGAGAGAAGGAGAAGGTGACATTTTAAGAGGGCTTTTCTAGCCCTGTGATTTTACACTTACACCCAGGATTTGAGTTTCGGGATCTACCTGGAGGAAGCACAGGTTATCAGTCACATCTACGTTGCTGTATACCAACAGCAACTACTGCATGAGCTGCCTTACTTGATGTACCAGCTGGTTTTCCATGCCACATTAAGCTCCACACTGCTGTGGTTAGACAGGCGTCTACTGCAAAATTGCTTGATTTCAAATAAAAATCACTGCAACAGATACCAAGTAGATCAGTCCAGATTCAAAGACCTGCAAGGCAGATCACTTTTGAACACAAACAAATTTAGAAGAAATTTGGATATAATTAATTCCTTTTTTCTGATGTAAGCTAAAAGCTTTTGTAACATCTGAAACTTTTATCAGAGTTGACAATGGTATAAATACCATCCTGCCAGCTTCTAAAGTGCTAGCAAACAATCTTTCATCAGCCAAATGAACTCTTACAGACGGAGCAAGATATAAACACCCATATGTAATGCACATTCTCTGGACCGGGTCCACCACTAGCAAAACCCTCCTGCTTCCCTGGAACTAGCAACACAAACTCCCTTTATATGTCTTAAGTGTCCACAGTACAAACAATAACACATTAGCATGCTCTTGACACTGCTGTCAAAATAAACAGCTATTTATTAACATTCGACAAGGCATTATTTTTAAAAGAAATGAATCGAGCAATAATGTCAGAAAAAAATATATATCCCTCTGCCCCAGAAAACAGCATCTCCCTTTTACTTAAGACAACATCTGGTCCATATAACAGCTGCCAAGGGCTAGAGCTAAGAGGAATAGCAATTGCTCTTGCTTGGTGGTGGCTCGAGTATTTTTGAGAACAACATTTTTTCCCTGAATGGTATCACTGCCAACTATTCCCTGGGATCCCAGGAGGACAATGCATTCCCCTTCTGCTCTTACTGGGTAAACGGAATAAAGGCTGAACATGATGCTTGCTCTCACCCGTCAAACCTGCACTAAATATAAAAAGATATTAAAAACTGCCTCCCCCTCTCTCTTTCTGAGGTGAAAACCTCCCCATCTTCACACGGGGAGACTTTTGCTGCCTTTTGTTCCTGTGGTTAAAGCAAATTTAAAGATATCAAGGAACCTCTTGAGAAAACCAAGAAAGGAAGCTTGAATGCAAAGTGAACTTACAAACAAAAAGCTATTTTTAGTGCTGGGGGGAAGCTTTTAGCATTGGACAAACAATACAAGGAAGTTTCAGACACTGACTGCTAGGGAGAGCTAATATCCCCTTGTCGCTGCCCCACCTAGTCTGGATACAGGAATGCTGCTATATTCTCAGGCTTCTCACAACCCCCAAATTATCTACCTTCCCCTTAGCGTGGTGCAAAAGTTCAGGGCTTAGGCCGAGAGCCACCTGGTGACCTTGGCTCATACACACAACCTCACCCTCCCGCTGGCATAGGTGATTTGAGGTCACAGCGTGACCCTGATGGGACTGTGGGCTCTGTGGTGTTGATGGGGATGGGTGGTGGGACTTCCATTTGCAGTACCGCCAGACGTGGTAGTAGAGCACAGCTGGAAGCACGCACAGGGCTGAGGCCAAAGAGCAAAGGAAGAGTCTTGTGTACCTCAGGTGCAGAATTAGGACAGAGCAGCTGAGTAGAAGCAGAAGGAATTACATGAATGGCCTTGGGACAACCCAAAAAGAACACAGAGCAAAACACCTACCTGGGCTTCTGCCCTTCATACATTGCTGGACCCCAGGACATTGTCTGCAGTTAGTCAATGGAATCAGATTGGTGCGCAGCAGCTGGGGATCTGGCTGTAGATTCACGACATAACAATAATGCTTTGGCAGTCCCCATTGACCCTTCTTTTCCTCCTAGCTATTCAGCTTTCCAAGCCTCCAGGCAAAACAAATAATATATTTTTCAAGCACTTATCAATATGCAGGTTCTTTGGGGTGAAAAGCTTTTACAACAGGAGTTCTTCCAGCTTATTCACTTCTTGCTCTAGCTGCATTCCTGTTTATCATTTGCAACTAGAGTGAGTGGTAAGAATCAAAGTGGTCAAGAACAGTCTGTCTTCCGAGATCAGTGAAATAAGACTACACGTGAAGGACACTGTTTCCCTTGAAACCTCTCCCAGATCTTTGTATTGCCCAGAGACTTGAATCAGTGTTCAGGGAACAGAAGATCCTGGGAAAGTCATTTCATGGAGCAGACACATTTCTGCTTTTGCTGCTGCTTTTGCTGGGAGCTTACAAACACTTAAAGCAAGACTTTGATGGACAGAGTCAATCAGAAACTGGATGCAAGGTGGAACTGTACAAAAAGTAGAAGCTATACAGGATTGCTCAAGTCCTTATCTGGCCCTGTTGCCTATACAGTCTTACGAGAGGTCAGTCAGGGACATTTTGTAGATCTGCCTGCCAGTGGGAGAGAAGGATATTTATTACACTGCAACAAGCTGAGCCTCAGTCAGCAACGTGCCCTTCCAGGGACAAAGTCCAACTCCGTACTGTGCTGCAACAGCAGGAACATAACCAGCAGGTTGAAGGAAATGGTTCTTCCCCTGTATTCAGCACTTGGGAGCCCAAGTCTGGATACTGCATCCAGCTTTGGGCTCCCCAGGACACGACACTGACTAAGGGGAGTGAGCCAGTGAGCCTGCCTTTGCCCATCAAGATGGTCAGGGGGCCAAAGCACATAGTATGAGAGGAGGGAACTGGGCTTGTTCAGGCTGGGGCATAGACAGAGATGGGGGATGACAGCTTCCGGTACATAATGAGTAGCAACAGAGAAGATGAAGCCCGGCCTCTCAAAGATGCACAGCGAAAGGACAAGTTGCAGTGAGGGAGATTCAGATCAGTTATAAGGAAAAAGAATTTTGCCCTGAGGGTGGTCAAACACTTGGACAAGAACTCAGAAACCTCATATCCATGTAGTTTTTCAGTAAGTCTTTATAAGTTAGATAGGGAAAGGCCTCTACACCCATCAAGCACTCAACTGTCTTTGACCTCCTTAGGGACACTAGAATATGCAGGCACCTGAACACCTTTGTCTAGTCTGCTCTGGAAGGCCTGCTCATTTTTTCAAATGGCACTTATGCCACTGAATCACATAGTCAATTTTCAAAGAAAGTCACCTTTAATTTTGGTTTCTGAGCCTCTCCTACAGGCTTTTTCAAATTTCTTTGTTCCACAGCTACTTTGTCCTTATCTTGCTAAATATCCCTTGGGTGAGAGGACAGGGTTGTTCGTTGTTGTTTCTTTCTAAATAATTTCCACATGTTTTTTAGTGTTGGGGGGGACACTCATTGCAAAAAGCCTCCAAAGAAAGAGTAGGAAGAATTTAGTTCTGATCTGGCTCTTGGTTCCATCACAGGCTTGGTCTGTATCTGCAAATAGTTAAGGATTAGCTGATGGAAAACGTTTGAAAGGCTCTGATAACAGAGCATACGCAAACAGTGCGATCAGGCTCACAACATCGCTAGTTACACATTGCAAATCACCAGCTTTAGCAGAAGCAGTACCAGCCTTGTACCCTGCACAACATTCTGCTTCTGGCCTGCACTGAATCCTGCAATAACTCACCTGTCACTCCCAAGAATACTTTGGGATCTCTTTCTCCTACTTACCAGCTGACAGGTCTGTAGACATGCACCCCAATGTCCCCCCAAACCTCTGCCCACTGATATCATACAAACCAGGGGAATATGCTCTTTCAGAGCAGGCACTCGAAAGTCCAGTACAGCCAGGATGCTTAATGGAAACTGTGTACTGACTCTGAAACCCTTGGCTGCAGCTTTGTTCAGCTTTTTTAGAAGAGAGATTGCTTGATAGGGCAGCATGAATGAGCTCTCTAAGTATGCTAGAGAGTGGTGCACAATTATAGCCGAACACAAAGATGCTGCAGCCTAAAAACTAAAATACACTGTGAAAGACAAGATGCTCGCTGTTTTCTGCCTGAGTCCACGGGTCTGTAATGTAGCACTGGTTTGAGACACAGCAATGTTCCTCATGCGGCACCTGGGACTGCTACACACACAAGCCTCAGGACCAGCCTCACACCCCGGGGAGCCCAGATGTGGGCACAGCTGGCACCCACGTTAGGAAAGGTTCTTGAAGTGGCTAGGGAATTTGACCAATGTCGAAGTCAAGAGTGGAGTGGAAAAATCCCTTCCACTCTGTCTTATGCTTAAATACTGAGACTGCACCTCACTTCTCTCTGTTCCTAAAAGAAGTAACAGTGCCATAACCATAATTAAATGCAGCCGTTGTTAAACAGTGCTGGGGATATGGTAAAAACTGGTGTTATTATGTACACACACTTCACCTCTGGGATTAAACTGCCTAGTTTCCTTCCACTAACATTCAAAACTTACTCTTTCTCATCTTCCTCCAAAGATGAGCACAGCTAATGGTTGAGATACAAAGCAACCTAATGGCATTGAGGTCAGTGGGAAAATCCTGACCCCGACAGCGCTGTGCTGATTCACACTGGTTCACTAAGTTGAGGATCAAACCCAGGAGCGTACAGAGCCCCTCTAACACAGAACTGACACCTGATCCTCCCATGACACTATTTGCTTCTTAACCCAAATGGTACCTCCCAGAGCCCATGGGTTCATGCCTACAGAAGGTGACGAGGCGGCAGCAGCCATGGCCTCCCAGGGTAAGGAAGCAGGAACTGTTAGTGTGGATCAGGTCCACGGCCCGTCTAGCTTAATATCCTGTCTCAGATGGTGGCCAGCACCAGATGCGTCAGAGGAAGGTGTGAGGGACCCCATGTGAGGCAGATGTCATGCCTTACTGCAGCCTGCCCGACTTAGGAAAAGATGAAAACAAATGGGTTTATAACCTTTTGTCAGCCTGTCCCAAGGATGTAACTTCACAAATATTTAGGTCAAATGGGGCACACCCTGTGCTGCACAGAAAGAGAAAAGAAGAAAACCCAGTGCTTCAACTCTTGGATGCCATATTCGGTGTGCTAGATAAGATAAACTAGTGACAGTCGCTTGCTATCACTGTGGACGCTGGTCTGCTGGCTCAGCCCAGGACCTAAAGGTGGCTTAGGATACAAGTGAAGTGAGTACTGCAGTCTCAATGCAAGCCATCATTTTCCACATGACAGTCACAAAAAACTTGTAGTTAATCAAAGAGAAATAAGTATGAAGCTAAGCTAAACTAGGCTTCTCTCTGCAGATTTTTTAAAACTCAATCCAGTTTATACAAGGGATTCACCGAAGTGAAAATCTTTCCTTGATGCATGGGAGTGTACCCACTTTAGCCATTGGTTCCCAAAAGGTCAAGAAGTACCCACAAGCGTGTTGTAAATGTGAGAACAGCTATAGATGCATGTGGCTCCTGTCTTCTCCCAGTCTGCTCCTCCTTGGTGGGGACAGGAGCTGGTGACTTCTGCCAGGTCCACAGCCAGACCCAAGAAAAACTGACAGCCATGGACTGGTTCTTTTTAAGTCATAACAGGTTTTCTGAGGTATCACAAAAAGTATCAGTAAGGTTCCTAATCAGCCTGGGACTCCTTTTCCTCATGGGAAAGCCTGATTGAGATGAACCTTCTCATTTCTGTCTTGGTAGTGCCTGGGGCTCTCATCCTGCTTGTGGAAATGGCTCTCCACTGCCCATTCCAGTGCAACACGATGGAGGGAGGATATCACCCGGCCCACAGGGGTTTTGTCCAGGGCTGTCCTGAGGGCAGGGATTCAGTCTGGCTGCAGCTTCCCCAGTGCTGGTCTCTGCTGGTGCAAAGCCCAGACACTGCAAATGCTGATCTAAGTACTGGGCAGGGCAGAAACTCGCCCTCACTCCAAAGCTGGGTGTCCTGTTGGCAAGGGAGGACAGAGGTAAAAGCAGATGAAAGTTACTGCTCTGCCTCACCCTGAATGAAGGGAGAGGGAAATCTATTCTGCAGTTTGGCACAGAAGTGTCTCCCATGTCCTTGATATCACTGGGGTGGCATCACTGATGGCATGCGAGCAAGGCAGAGACATCACACAGCTCTGTGAAGGGTGCAAAGGTCAGCTCAGAAGCACCTCTGAGAGCAGGCAGCCTTGCCCACAGCTCTTTTTCTCCATCAGCTGTTAATCATTTGCCCCAGCTGCGTTAATTCACAAATTTCTTTCTCCCAGCCCTGCTCCCATTGTTTCCGAGCAGGGCATTGTCATGAGGCCAGTTCTATATTTACAACAGGATGTCAGCCTATGCTTACAGTCGCCTTCTTTGAACTGGATACTTTTACCTTCTATGTTGGCAATGCTGCAATTCAACAGAAAGGTAAAAAAATAAACAAGTGTTTATTTAAGACATGCTTGGTTGTATCAAAATGCACAAGTGGCGCTTCTCCCTATTGGCTCTTCCATGCTCCTGGCCAGGAGAGCACAGGTTTTTTCATGACATAAACAAAGGATTATTTCCTAAGAAGATTGAGAGTTTCCGTTAAAGGAAAACAAAAAAAGAAAGGAGGAAGGAATCTGCAGAATAGCCCTTAGGAAGTTACAACTCTGGACGCCCTTTAGTCCCTCACCAGTAAAATGTTTTTAAATATAGCGTGGCCTGCCCAGAGTGCAGCTTGAGAAATGCCATATACCCAGCAAAGAAACAACTCTGCAACCAAAGCCAGAGGGTGTCAGGCTTCAGGCACATGCCCCTTATCAGCATCTGCAACCAGGCCTTAGAGCTGCATCTTTGACTTGATTTGGCTGCTTCAAAAGGTTTAATATTGCTTTACTATGTTTTAATTTCCACACACAGCCTAACTTTTTGTTTGTGCAGCAAAGCAGCCTGCAACCTTTGTCAAGGCAGGCACACAGAAGTCCTTAGCCACTGAAGGATGCCACCAGCTGCCAACTTCAAACCAAACCTCAGACTTGAAGCACCCACCTCCTCTGCTCCTCACCCAAGGACCACCAGGCTCTCTTCCTGCTCTTCATGAACAGGAGACAATCCCAGGAGATTGGCAAAGCTCCAACCTTATTCTCCATTAAATGCTTTCTCAAGACTGCTCTCAGCTAAGTGCCTTATGAATAAATTTTATCTGGTATTTCTTGGACAAGCAGAGAGCTGATATGTTTCGCCTGTGTGAACCCCTCCATTCCTTGCTGAGACCATGAACCTCAACGTCTAAGTACAGCAGGTTAGAAAGTGGGTCAGAAACTCCTTCTTCTCCTCCTCAAAATAACAATTTTTCTGAGAAAAAACAAAAATGTTTCAAAGCTGAAGTGTCATTCATGGCCTGTGAGAGATGCAACTCTACATCACACACTGATTTTCTCAATGGATGAGGAGTGTGGTGGACTACCTTTCCCATGACATGCTGTGGTCTCCCCTACCAGTGAAAAGGGTGATGCACCAGTGACACGAATGGCTGGACATTCACCTGGGGAGCCTGGCCACTGGCAGGAACAGAGACATGTGCCGTCAGGACTAGAAGACCCATGAATGGGAATTTCAGGACACAAACGTTTCATCTTGGTCAAGATTACAGTCATAGTTTTGGTTGGGGTCATCCCATTTCCTGGATAAAATTTACCTCTTTCCCCTTCATCTCCCTGGAAAGCAGATCACTTTGTGATGGAGGAATAAGCCAAAACTCAATTTTCTAGGCAGAATGCAGGCCATCCCCTGTCACCGTGGCCTCCAATCAATGCTGTACCTGCTCTGGAGCTACACAGCAACTTTGTGCTCCAGGACACTCTGACCTATCTCCCACACACTTTTTCCAGAGCACAACTTAGTAGCTATTAATTGCATTCAGCTGTAATGAGAAGTCTGAAATAGCTCAGGCTCTCTGGCAAGAGACTTCTGTTGTAACAACAGGTTTGGCTGTGGATTTATCTGCCATGGGTCCTGCTTCCCATACAGCACAGGGTAACAGCAGTAGGATGAACCCTAGAATGTAATAATATAAGCAGGAAGGGCTGTAATTTGAGGACCTTCCCACATCAAGTAAGTAAAACAATCTCCTCTTTCAGAATGCAACATAATTCTTGCATAAGACTCCTTTAAAATAATATACAGTGCTGCTGAACGGGAGCCGTGGGGGACTCTCTCTGATCCTCAGTTAGTTCTCAGATTTAGCTGATAGTTTCACTCTGACTGCTCTAATTCATACAGAGAAGCTCTAAGTTTTTCTTTCAAATGCAGAAAAGGCTGCACATACCACTGGCTGCTTCCTGAGCCTTCTGCAGGAATAAAGGTACTGACATAAAACGTGTGAGTTCACCCCTTGCTTCCAAATACAGCTGTGATAATCAGTGTCCTGGTGTCTCAATTTCCCCTCCCCAGACGGTAGCAGGTTCTGCTCGTGCTGCATTTCCCACCCAGAAAGACTCTTTGGGGGACTCTTCAGATATCAAAGATCAACGTTAGAATAATCTGTAGCTCTATCAGGTGAGCTTCAATAAATGAGATAGCACATTCAGACAGAAATGGTGATTTCCTCTTTTCACTGTGCAGGAATCATATTTGGGATCCTCAGTTAACTCTGGAAAAGGCAGAAAACCAGCTTATATTACTATTATGTCAGACTAGCTATTATCCCTGGATTCAGGGCAAGCAGACATGCTTTACAGAAGGAAACTACTCTAGGCCCTGACTGTTGTTTGCTCCCCATCTCCTTCTGTCTTGAGACCTGGCCATATTTTAGGCATCCTACAAAATCTGGGAGGTAACAGGAGACTAGGAGACCATGAAAAAATTGGTGAATAATGAAACAATCTAGATATAAAGACACACCAGGGAACAGCTATACATATTTTGCAATGACATTCCTAGGGCAAGATCTACTACCAGTGCCCTGCTTCTAATTTTAGAAGGCGGCTTTCACAGTGCAAGAAGTCTTTGTTACCTCTCACCCTGAGGAAATCACTGCTGGTCTTCAGAGAGCTACATTACACAGAAAACCCTCTTTGGATCATATGTCACAAGAGCTATCAAAATCTCCATTACAACCACTGGGAGACCTAGCCCAGTGACAGTGAGAAAAACCTGCCTTCATTTGCTGCCAAAATCCTAAATATTGTTAGTCTACTTCAATAGCCAGAGATGTTGCAGGTCATGACAGAACAAGGAAGACCCACAGCTTTGCAAACAGGAAGACAGCGTCCAAGCAAAACTGCAGGGCCCCATCCAGATGGAGCCTCACCATCTTAACCCTGTGCAGCGTGGCTCAGAGAAGGGAGTGCTTGTTCAGGCACAGCATTAGGCTAGAGATGGTCCAACTGTCCACAGGCAACCAGTTCACACATTGTAAGCTGGGGTGTCTTTACAATATGCTGTCCAGCACCTCCAGCTCCATGTTAGCACAAGTTTGCATCTGCTAGCACCTACCATTCTCAGCCGTAATTCCTGTCACTGAAGGGGCTGTTGGACAATGACCTGTATTGCAGAGATCATCAGATCAGAAGATTGTAGGAAAGCATATCTCACCCACTTTTCTTTAATAGGGACTTAAAAATCATAATGCTTGGCAGAGTCCAAGCAGCATCAACACAGTGAAACTGTGTAACAGAAACAGAGTAGAAGAAAAAGAACCAGCAATTCTACAGGGCTATATTTCATTGCTGAGCACCAAGTTTGGAGCAGTGGAAACAATGCAAGCTGTGCAGCAGAAATCAGTCACCATGGGCGCTCCTATTTCAGCAAGTGCTTCAGAGAAATTTATGGCTAATCAGGAACATGACATTATTCACACGCTTTGTACCCAGCCAAGTGCAGATGTGTGCTTGCATAAACCTTTCCTTATCATTATTAAAAGCTATGTGCTGCAGTCTGTCACTGTACAATAAACACTTTCACGTCCAAGATCTCAAATGTTGCCGCATTGCGTTCTGATGATCTGCGCTTCCTTATAGGGTGTCAGAGTCAGATGCAATAACAAATAGATGACTGCAGCCCATTTGGGCTGATGAGCTTCCAAGAAGGGGCAAATGTTGATTACTCTTGCACGTTATTTTGCCTATATAGTTAAGAGTCATCCAAAGTCTAAAGAAGCCAGTGGAAAACCTCCCACTGGCTTCACTGGGCTTTGCATCGGCTCATTAGTTATTTGAGTACGTTAGCCAAATTTATGCCTTTAGCATACGACAGCCCCTAAAGTACCATCCAAGTGTAGCCTACGTTTTAGGGAAAGACTTTTCTCAATTACTACAAAAATTGATTGACCAACAAAATTTCTTGTGACTGCCCCTCACCCCAGACAGCTTCCTCTCCATTCTGCATAAAAAGAGTTGCAGGGGTGCAGGTGCATTGCCTTCCCAGCCTTTTTTCCTGTTTAAAAGTTACATGTGTTCTGGTTTTGTTCACATTTCTTCAAGCCCTTGTTTTCCCCATCCCTCAGGCTTGGCTGGTCAGCAGACTGGCTTTTCTAGGATGCCGCAGTGAACGCTTCCCATTTAGATGCAGGGAGGGGCTGAAGAAGACATCTGGCCTGGATTCTGGTGATTTTCTTCCTACAGATGTAAACACAGAAAGGGAATTGGGAAAAGAAAAGGTAGCCTTTCTCAGGCCATATCCTGCAGCAGCCAGGGACCCACCTGGTCCCTAGAGAGCATTAGAAAATCCTCAACATTTTGCTAACTCGTGATCTGCCTCACGTGGCCCCTGAACAACAGAGAAGAGCCAGAACACAGTTAACTTCAGCTACACCCTAACCCTCAAAATACCAAAGGTCTGCTCCAGGCGCAGGCAGGGTAGGCAGCTGCCTGGGGCAGCCACCAGCCTGGGGCAGGCAGTAGAGCCTGATCTCCCTTCTTCCCACTGCTAGAGCTTGAACTGACTGGAGGGGAGGCAGATGGAGCCACAATGCAGCTCCGCTCACTGTTCACGTGCTCAGAGCTCAAGGAGATGTGGGCAGGGGGAGCAGGGTCAGGCCAGGAGTGCAGGCAGAGTAGTCCTGGGAGGACAGGTGCAGAAGTGTTCCTGGTGTGCTAACCCCATCTAACTAAACCCATCCTGAATTTGCTCCATCACCATCAGTAAACCGCATTTTCTTGCCAGAAACCATACAGACAAAGTAATTTCTTTTTGCCATCTCCAGAATGAGGGACAAACTCAGCTGTTATGGGGCTTGGATCTCTCTCTCCCCCTTCCTTGATGGACAAAGGTCCTATGCTGCATACATGCTCTGAAAGCCTTTTGTGAATGATTTCAGAGAATCAATCTGGAGAAAGTTAGAGCTCTATTAGGAAAAAATTCTCTTCCCTGGAAGTTTATTCAGCTGTAACACTGAAAGTTATGTAAGGTAACCAGATACAATTAGAATACTGAATAAAAATAGCACTAAAAGAAATTTTCATCTTACTATAGCATTTTGAGACCACTTTGGGGGCTTTTCTGCTTCTTCACTTACTGGCACAGAAAAGCAGCCTTTGCTCTAAGCTGGCCTCTGGCTGAATGCCGTGGCATTTGCACTGCCAAGGAAAAAAGTCACCTAGGATGGTAACAATCTGGTTTCACATCCATTTGTGGCAACGTTGATAGCTGCAGCAATCCTCACTGCTTTACTACAGAGCAACACCAAGGCATAAACGCAGGTCCTGACAGTGAGTCAGCACTGAGCTGTCAAATCAAGCTGAAATCTCCAGGAAGCAAAATGTTCTCTCTGCATATTTTTTGTACCACTCAGTATGTTACATAAACTCCCAATGGGTAGAACCATAGCAAGGGTTTGGAAGAATTTATTTATTACAGCAGTAATTCTAGCATTTAAACTTTCTGACAGCTGCTGTGGACAAATATGCAATAAAAATCAAAGCCAATTCAAAGCTAATATTCAGAGGTGGGAGACTGCGTAAGCATTTGGGTTCTGGTCCATGTTGTGCGTTGTTTAGCATTCAGACAGTATGGAGGACTGCAGCATCCCTTCTCCACACTCAAGTCAAGCTCAAGTTACTTTGACTTCATTTTCCAAGCTCGGCTGCATAAAGTTAGAGCTCTGTCTCATATTATCTGAGCAATTGGCTGCCATGGTCTGAAACATGACTGGCCCGTGACACACAGCTTGTAGGAACAAACAATTTGAGCATCCTCAGCTGCTCCAGTTCACACCTTCCCTCCTGCTGCTACAAGCATGATATCCTCTGGCAGAGATCCAGGCCGATAGCTGAGGACAGTAAAAGCTCAGATCACTGCCAGGTCTTGTCTGTCAGAGCCTTTGGGTATCCACACAATGTGCCTATTCACATTAGGTAGAAATAAAAGTAGCCTGTGCTGCAGAGGTCCTGAGCTCGCTACCATTCACTCCTGGAATCACCGAAAAATGTAGGTCGGGAGAGACCTCTGGAGGTCATCTAATCCAATCTTCTGCTGGAAGCAAGGACAACTTGAAATTATTTTAGATGAGCTCATGACGACACACTATTCCAAACATGAGTTAGGCCTTACACGAGGCCAGAAGAGAGACCTTGCAACTGCTATGTGGATTCCTGTTGAGAAGCCACAGGCTCCCTCTACATATTGCCCCACTGATGCCCAAAGGAGAGATGGCAGCAGAACTGCATCTGTTCAAAGCTTTTGCAGGTCAGGGATATTTGCCAGTAAGCAACCTGCCCACAGTGAGAAGCGGTAAAAGGGACCCCACACTACAAGAAGCTGTGTTGATTTTAGAGTGTAGCATCCATTGTAGTTACATGTGACTGACTCACTTAGCAATGTTACATGGAACCCCAGTTGTTTACAGTACTCCGAAGGGAAGTCAAATGATTCCTACCTCAAAAGAGCTAAAAGTGTGGTACTTCTTCAGCCATTCAGTCCAAATTCACCTAAACATAGCCTAAAAGTCAAGCCTAAATTCAAGGTCTGCACTTGCAACATAGCTGAAGAGCAAATGCCCAGTCCCACAGAGGAGTGTGGAATAACAATGACTCCATTGCCCACAAGATCCCACGACAAGTTCTGGTTAATAAAGCAGATATTCCTGCTGGGCATGCATTCAGGGAAGAATTACCCTAAGGAATGATTTCAAGAACTCAGCCTGTTACAGCAAATTCCCACTGAAATTTATGAGAGTCTTTTGAGGGTCTGTGTTGTCTGCAGGGGTAAATAAGGACTCAGACACAGAAGGTCTGGATGTTTTGTTAAGTAACAGGAGGTTTGTACCATATAGCCACCGAGATGAATGATCCAACCCTTTGCTTTTATTCAAGCCCTTCTTTATTAACAGCAAGCAAGTCAAGGCTATAATGCTAGCCATGCCACTATTCAAGCTAATTGGTTCTCTGGAGAGAACTATAAAAATGTTGGTTTCAGGACCTGCCAGGACAAATGCACTGCAGTTGGTCAGCTGTGGAAATATTTTATTATCTTTGACAGAAAATGCCATTTTTATCTGTAATCTTCTGTTACAGTCTGTCTCAACAACCTGTGAAGGAAGAAAGAATTTGTACAAGATCTCTTACTGTTCTGAGCTGCCTTGCCAGTTTTCAGTACTTTTGCTGAGTTGGTTGAAAGAAAAATATACACTGCAGAAAAGGATCCGTCAGTAGAATGGGGAGGAAATTGCATCCTGGAAGAGAGAAGGCTTTGAGTGATGTTGTCTTCACAGTCTCCTGTGAAGCCAGGAAATTCATGACCCCTTCCAAGCACACACTTTACCCACCTAAGCTATCAGACCGTATTATAGTTGCTATCAGTTTTTTCACTTTTTCCCTTAATCTGGTTCTTCCCACAATGCTTGTCAGCGGTCCCTGCCATCTTTGCCTCCACTTGGATTCCCAGTTTTTGAGACGTGGCCTGTTTTATCTTTACAATGCATATTAGCAGAATCAAATAATGATACCAAAAAATCTGAAAACCCACTAAGGCAACTGACTTTTCTCCTGTGTTAGATTTCAAAATTCTTTGTAAATTAAATAACAAAGGTCTTTCCTGAAATGTTCACAGTGGCAGGTCTTCTGGGATCTACTTTAGTTCAGAAGCTTCTGGAGGAACTGGATTCATCTGTGGTTAAGGACAAGATAAGCACAACAGGCGTATTCCCTGTCTCAAGCATCCTGTATCCTCTACAAGCAGATTTCCATCCTCCCCATTCCAACAAAACGGTGTTCACAAGGGTCACTGATGACATTTTGCTGTCCTTTGCCCAACTCCAGGGAGCCACCAGGTTGAGCCAGACTACTGATCAGAGGGAAAGTCCTTCAGAAAGTGAGCTTACACAGTCCGTTCTCATGCAGGAGTGCAGGCTTTCCACTTACTGCAGGTTTCAGAGTTTCATCTTTGATCAAACGAGATAGATAGCTCAGAGAAAAGTCTATCAGATAGCAGCCAGGTAGATAATCTCAAGGGGACTCCCAACTACCCCTAAAACTTCAAGGTAAGATTGCAAAGAAACTAGGTAATAGAGGAATGACATGCAAACAGCACAGATTCACTTGTGGCAAGAACTGAAGGACAGCGTTTGACCACCTCTGATTAGAAAACATTACACAGCCAGACAACCAACATGTTGATGATCATAGAATCACAGAACAGCCCAGGTTGGAAGGGACCTTGAAAGATCATCTGGTCCAACCTTTTGTGGGAAAGGGAGCCTAGATGAGATTATCTAGCACCCTGTCCAATCGCATCTTGAAAGCCTCCAGTGATGGGGACTCTATCACATCCCTGGGGAGGTTGATTGATCCTGGTGATTGATTGTTCTCACTGTAAAAAAATTCTTTCTTATATCAAGATGATGGGATTACCCCGCCAACAAGGAAGGCCTTTTCCACTCCTTCTGATTTATTACTGACAATCCAAACAATGTGAGGGATTTTCTCATTTTTCTGCTGCTTTTTCCTACTGTCCATTTCAAGGTTATGGAGCAAGATACACCCGGGTGCAGATTTCAAAAGCAATATTAAAAAGGTCAGCTCTGGTCACAGTTGGCTCTAATTGCCAGTTGTAGCGGGATGCAGTCTTTTCCTTAGTCACAAAGCACGGCACTTGAAATATCCTGTAGGATGAAAACAATGCCTGCTACAGCATTTCTATCCTGACTTTTGGGAAGAGGGCCAGACAAGCACCACAATTAGCCACACATTCCAAACGCAGTCCCCATTCTTAGTTCCATCCTCTTGCCTGTCCTTATGCTAAGAATGAGGCTACAATCTCCACCCCGGAGAGGGTCTTTGCCTCAGATTCACATGCTATCAATCAGCCTGTTCCCAGTAATGAGGAAAGATGCTTTCCTTCCTTCCACCTTCTATTTGGACTTTCACCTTCCCAGTGGGATCATTTTACTGGGTAAAGGAGGACAGAAATAGATGGAATGAAACATGTCAATATGTGTATTGAAGAGGAATTAAAAACAAAACATAATGAAATATCTGAAAGCACATGGGAATTTGCTGGAAACTAGAGGAGAGAGGAAGAGAAGCAGCTATCACGCCTTTTACTGCTGCACAGGGAGTTAGTTTTGAAAAGTTCCTTCTCCCTGTCCTACCTCCCTCCCCTGCTCACTCACTCCCTTGGGGAGGGGAAGGTAGCAAAGGCATCATCACAAAATTAATCACCTTGAAAAGGGTAGAAACCCAAGATTTTAAAATCACTGCGAGGCAGAAGTGTCTTTGGGGGAAAGTTCAAACAGCTTCTTTTGCTTGACGACTGCTGGAAACAATATGGCAATCATTAATTTCTCTCTCTCCAGTTCAGGGTAGTCCATTTAATTTACACATGATGAACAACAGACATGCACATAGGTCCAATAGCAATATTAAGGTTGCCTCTCTTGCCAAGAATTATGCCACTAAAAAACACATGTGCAAACCCATGTGAGTCTGGAAAGGGTTAATGGGCTGCTGGGGGCTCATGCTTCTTGAAGAGCAGTAAAAGGAGAGACAGTAGCTCAGCTGGAGAACACACTTCACCATCACTGTGTGACTATCCACGGGTATGGGAGGATGCATTGTCTGAGAGGGTGGACAACCCTCCCATCTTCAGCTGAGCCAACTGCACTCAGTATGGGTTTGGCAAAAGCCTCCTGGAATGCATCTGAAAGGACATCAGACCTGTGTGGACGTGCAAGGATCCATGAGTCCTGCCTGATTTGTTGGGTAAACCCTGAAGCCCCATAAGAATGCTTAGCTTAGGCCTCAGACCATTGCGTGTTCCTGAATAACTCCAGGAAAACTAGGTAATTTTTTACCCTTATGTGGGAATATCTCTGGTGACAACCAAGAACGCCTTTGTTCACCACGGACAGAGCAGATTTCCAAAATGACAGTTCCCTTTCTACATGGACCACCAAATACTTAGGACAGTCAGCAAGGTTTTCAAGAAAACCCTGACTGCCAGAAGCCAGCTCTGTACTCTGCATTATCGTTAAAAAGAAACATGTCATCCAGCCAAAGAGTCTCCTGTTCTCTGGCATCAGACAGATCACTACAAAAACAGGAGCTGCTGTCTGACCTGAATTCTTTTTTACATCTTCCCAGTGCTATGTGCGTGTTCTCCATATAAACAGTCCATGCAACTGAATTCTTGGTGTCATGCTGACCTGGAGCAATGAACTCTGTAGCATGAAAGTAATTTGATTTTAACCAGAAGCCACTGCATAGTGTAGGATATTTTCCACTCTGACACTGGCATTGTTTGCTTGGTGACCTTGAACAGGTAGTGTTATCTTTCTTCATCTCTTTGTTAAACAGAGATACTGGTACTGA
Organism: Gavia stellata; assembly: GCF_030936135.1. Lineage (NCBI taxonomy): Eukaryota > Metazoa > Chordata > Aves > Gaviiformes > Gaviidae > Gavia > Gavia stellata. The sequence goes on along the minus strand of NC_082603.1, from coordinate 30,937,793 downwards.
CCACTCTTGTAAAGTACTTTGACGTCTACCGACGATAAAAAGCCAGCTGTTGACATTATTGTGCAGCAAGTATTTATTCTCATCTGCTTTAAATCTCTCCCGCCTTCATTTCCATTGAATAACCCCTTTGTTCCTGTATTATGAAACACTGTAAGTGGACTCACAACTGCTCACAGAAGTGAAGACGGATAGACACAGACTGACGGCAAGCCCCTACTGCAGAGCAGGACTTCCAGGGGTGAAACCCTGGCTCCACTGACCTCAGCGGGAAAGCTGCCAATGGGGTGACTACTTTATTGCTGATTCACAGTAAATGATAGTAAGAAATGCATTTCGTAACATTTTCTAATCTGCTTCTTGAGGGTTTAGTCATCCCAAAAGTCAGTACGAATAAGGATTACTCTTCCTTTCAACAAATGGAGCCCTCATGTAAAACTCTGCCCAGTTAACAATTCCTTCACTGTATGGTGGGGGTTTTTTTGTTTTTCTGGTGAAGTTACCACCATCTGTGGCCAAACAACACACTCAAGCCCAGTAACCTTTCAGAAAAATGACAGATGATGTCTGCTGCTCATTTCATGTGTTTTTTGCCCAGTACAGTCTCTGAGGAAAGGAAGAAGGTGCCAAAACTGAAATAAGAAAGATAACATTGGTAAATGTCAGAGCTCCCTGGTGAGTGCAGAGGTCTCAAAGACTTGAGAATGCTGAACAGATGACTCACTGGGAAGGGTTGCCGCACGTCCTGTTTTTGACAGATGGGACACTAACTTATTTTATCTAGGTTCCTACATTTTTACGGTATTATAGTAGCATCTAGAGGCCTTAATAGTGAAGGCGATGGCTTTTGGAACTACGTGGGGTAGAAACTATCATGTGGGATGAGGGAATTGGATTTAATGTAAAACTTTGAGACGAAATCTTTGTATGAATGTTTTGGAGCTGCTTACAGACAAGGTCTGATTTACAGGTGCAGAAGGGCATCTTCCTTACTGAAAAGACAGATTCTGTCATAGTTATACATATATACCATTTCTCCATAGAAATACTAGATACATGCATCAAGTTTCTGATGAGGCCTGCTACATCTCCTAATCATTTGGATCCACACTTCACACCTGTTCTCAGAGCTTAACTGGACAATGCAGAGATTTTGCCTTAGTCCCATGGACAAATTTCGGAATTATTTCTGTTCAGGTCAGTCCAAAATTTTTTTGTGTTTCTGGCATTGAAAAAAAAGTCACATTAAAAACTAAACATAATTTCCAAGTGAATAGGCAATGTATTCTGTATTTGAAATGTTGAAATCACAGACTGACTTTTCCATACTTCCTTCTGCATTTTCAGCCAAAGCCAGTGGCTGAACGCACAAGTACATGAACAGCCCTAAATCCCACACTATTTTTAATTGAGTTCACTATTCAACAAATAAATAAAGCCACACAGCTCTAATGTAATGATGCTTCTGATGACATTTTCCACATCCTGCTCCAGATCTCCCCGTCATTTGTCCCACCACAAGCTAGTGCAACATACCCTACAGCAGGATGAAGAGTTTGGAGTCTGCTACTGTCTGTGAACTAAAACAGACCTGGAGTGAAATCCTGACCTCAGACAATAGCAGCTTTGCCACCAGCATAAGTGGAAGCAGTTTATTAGTGCAGGATTTCTAACAGGCATTAGAGGCTTGTATTTTTGACAGTTTTAATCCAGAAGCCCTGAGCTCACTACCATCATCTATGGATGTGATTACATGGGTAGACAAGATAAAGCTGGAGTAGTCAGAGTATTTCTGCTCCACTTCTGCTTCCAAATTTGAAGTTGTCACTCAACCAGTCCTGTTCAGACAACTAATTGTTCTTCTGGGGACAAAGTCCTGTGGCTAACGTGCCCCCATGGTCTCCCATTTAACATGCTGCTGAAGGAATACAAATTTGTCCACTCCCCCCTCCCCTTCTTATCCAGTTGAAATAATAAATATTTTACTCATGATTTACTGGATTTCAGCTTGTTGAAAAGATCCTCCAAACAAATGAAGTTTTAATGGCAACAAACACCAGCCGCAGCGCATTAGAAAATATAAACAGCAGTGGAGACCGTTAAACAAAAACCACTTCGGATACAGCTGACATAGTGCTCAGCAGTCTTCACCTCCTGAGGCCAGGGCCCTCGAGAGAGGGTCATAGCAAGTCCCTCACCGGAAAAAGAAGTCTGGAAGTATGATGGATTTGAGTCCTTTAAATGCTGAGGACTGCAAGAAAGACTTCTGAAGTGACCAGTCCAGGCTTTGGGCTATTCAGGAAGGGATTCATTTCTAAAGAGGAAGACCCCAGGCAGCCCTCACTCTGTCGTCTCTTCCCACTGCCTTCCCCATTGCACACCACTTTTTGCCAGCCCAGTCCGGCCCTCCAGCTCCCCACCTCTGTCCTGTGCTCTCCTCCTAACAAAGGGGCTCAGAGTCGAGCTCTGTCACTGCACCTGCACAGCACCCATGTTGGAGCCACCCAGCACTGCCTCACAGATAAGCCAGTTGCCCTGAATGACCCTTACTGCAACAACGGCTGATGTGCACGTCTTTGCAGCCCAGGGGAAGTAATTTAAGTCATTTTGCTGTCCTATGGAAGATGGATGTGCTGCTACCTGTTCACAGGCCACAGGAGTCAGTGCATGGCTGGGTACCACAAAGCAATTGTCACCCACTCCAGGGAGCACCCAGTGTGCTCACAGCCCATGCCTGGCTCCTTCACACATCTGTCTTTGCATGGGTAGATGCAAGTAAGTTCTGTTTGCCTGGATTTATTCTCAGTACATCCCTGGTTACCCTTCTGCCCTCCCATCAGATCTGCCAGCACAACTAATTGTGCAATCACTCCTAAAGCCAATGCTGTCAAAATTACCAGATCCCTCAACTCCTTCTAGTAGAATGATTTTGTTTGGCTTGTTTTGACAGTGTCACAGTAGAGAGTAAGTACCTATGCAGCTACATCTGCACACTTGAGGCTGGGGCAGGTAGAGATCAGGTAGAGATCAGGTGGATGTGGCTGGGAGCCGGTAACCTCCTCAGTGAGCTAATCTTCAGCCAGAACAAGATGCCTCAGCATTGCCTCAGGACCAAATGACCCTAAACAAACGCTCTAGTTACAGATATCTCACCCTATTGTGTAGGGAATAGATTTACATCTATTAACAGACCATCTAGAAAATAAGGTTTTTAATTCAATGTACTGCAGGGAAAAAAGAGAGTATTTGACATATGAGGCAAGCACGGTTGCTGCCATTCCTCATTTAGTCCCAGATTTAACCTGCATTCCCTTATCCTTTCTCCAGATACTGATGATGAGGCAGGAAAGCAAGAAGCAAGAAGCAAGAAGCAAGAAGTCCTTGCCCACTTATTGCAACTTTGGGATCTGCTACTGAACCCACCATAAAATATGAACAGAGGAAGAATCTTGTCCCTCCGTTTTTGGTAGCCGACAATTTTCCTGAGGTCTCCTGCAGCTTGCCTGAGAAAGATGCAGGTGAAACACGCCTTTGAGAAGATGGTACCCAGCTACAGTCCTAGATGGGGCTAACTGTTGTAGCTGTACTGAGGAGTCAGTGGATATCAGCTGATGCTCTGTCCTGCAGAATTCTGACCAGTCCCCTCTATCCAATATATTAGCTGGACTTACGTCTTGTTTGGGGTATTTATTTTAAACTTTGGGGCTCATGGAAGGTAGCAGACAGACCGAACATTTATCAGGACTCATTTGAGCCCACAGTGGCCTTCTTGAACCTGAGCAGCAGTTTCTAGACCAAAGCAAGGACTCAATCTCAGAAGATTTTGATGGTTCAGCACCAACCAGTAGCACACTGTCACCCACCAGGCGACCCTTCTGTACTCAGCAAGCCGACACAGAAGTGAATACCTGCAGCACACCCAGACAAGCCTAGTGTGAAGGAACCCAGGTTGTGGTGTGACACAATGGTCACACTCAGTGGTGTGACACAATGGAAAACTTCAGGGAAGCTCTTCAAGCCATGGAAGCTTAACTAGGCCATGTAAGAGACTGGAGGCTCCTGCTCGAGAGATAAAACACTCTATTCCTTCACAGCAATCACATCAAAGTCTAAGAAGGAGGGGACTAAGAAGATATATCCGACAGCATAATTCCCTTTTGTCAAGCCCAGTCCAAGGATGTTTTCTGCTGCATAAATCCTAGGGTCTCATCTCTCTGCAGCTTTATCTTAACTCATAGATGCTACCTAAAACACCCTTGACGAGCACACAGCTGGGATTGCCACCTTTTATTCAAACAGGGGAAGCATGGACAAGTAATGTATTCCAGAGACTGGAAATCAGGATGTTTTGATTTGAGATAAAGTACAAAACATGTGTGAGTGACCAAAGACACCCTGCCTGAGCCTTTCAGGAAATAAGTGATTCAAGACATTTTACCATCAGAGCAAGAGTTTACTGTCAATAAACCATTGTTTACTGTCTACACAAGAGCTGTGGCTACTACTTTATTCAAACACTCATATTTTGTCTACTTAATCCATTCCAAGTCACTGCAAACAATTTCCCTTTCATCAGTCATGGATGCCTGGGAAAGGACCCTGTCTATCTATATGGAATCCAAACTGTACCTTGACATCCCAGTGTGTCCAGGGCTTCTACGTGCACTTCCAACCCTGCATGTGCACTGCCCTGAGCAGACACATCTTCCCTGCTGCCTTTCCAGCTCTAAGGGCAGTCAGCAGGCTTCATACAGCACTTTGCTGAGGCCATGACATGAAGTCCACCTTCCAAGAGCATGGCCCCTGCCAGTACAGCTCATGCAGCCTTCACACTTGAGCTCATCTTTGAAGACCCCAAGCTAAGTCTGTGGAGTATCAGCAAGGTTCAGACAGATGCCAAGTACCTGGAAAACACTGAGTTTTATTTTTAAAAAAAACAACCATAAAGCCCACCACAATCTACAGCAAAAAGCTAGTTCTACTCCAACCTGTGGGCTCACCATAAAAAGACTAACTGCACTGGGAAAAGTCATAATCCAGTTGATTGTAAACCACATACCGAATACTCACCATCAGATTTATTTCATGATTTAGAAAATCACTAAGTCATCACTATAAGCACCATGCTGTGTTGTGTACTGAAAGACACCATCATTAAACTGCAGCAGACCATAACTGTTCCAGAAATGAACAATGTCAGGAACACAAAGTGGCCAATGTGGATTTGCAAGAGATCATGAAACAATTGTTGCAGGGTAAAAAACATTTGTTTAAATCCTGGGCATTTTAATTTCATTTTTAACTGAAGATCAGGACAGGATTCAGGTTAAGGAGAAGGCAGCAAGCAAGGAGGATGAGGTAGTTAAATGAGGTTAATAAAAATAATCACTGATAGTAACAGGGGAGAAAAATAGAGAAATCTAAATACGTTCACTGAGGAGGATGTAGACATAACCAGAAACAACTCAAGGTTCTGCAGTGAACAATCCCACGCCAGTAAAGACCCTAATCCAAAGCCCATTGAAATCAGGGTCTTTCCACTGACTTTGTCGTTTCTGACTGCATGACAAGCAAAACTTTTCCCATTGCAGACGGTCTGCCACAAAATCTTCTCTGTTTCTCTACACATTTTTCCACTGTTCTTAATAAAGCCATTTTCTTACATTATGTTAATATTTTAAAAAAAGAAAAGAGAAACCCTTCATAAATACACAATCAACCCTGAGGTAATTTTCCTAAAATAATTTTTTAAATAAACTGCTCTGAACAAACTTCAGTCACTTCAAAATGTGCTTTGAAACTGAAGACTGTGGAAAAGTTAAAGAAGTGATTGCTGATAAATAGTTCCATATGATTTATTGAATATAATATCCTTCCCCCTACAACAGAATGCTTTTTCAGATCTTGGGGCATGGACTTTTTGCCTGCTAAGAGATGTGTGCTAAGGTTTAATAAGACATTTATATGCTAAAGAACTTCCTCCAGTTCCAGGACACCCTACACCTATTCAGCATCGGCAGTACTGTCTTGAATAGAAATATCCTTTAGGATGAACTAAATTGGTGGAGTTGTACAAAAGTGACTTCTACAAAATACTTGAAATGTTCCTCTTCGCTGTCAGAGCAGGAAGGATGCCCATTTTTAGTTAGGTTGTGGCAACACCCAAAGGCTTATCAGATGTTCTCCTAACTTCCACAGAAACTTTTCCTGGGGTCTTAAGGAGAATGGAAGTTGTCACAGTCTCACAGCAGCATCAAATATATATGATGGCAATATAACAGCAGGTGGAGAGCTTTTGATGGTAAGGTTATGGAGTACAGTATCTCGATAGCGGCTCTGAGAAACCAGACCACCTCCTCTTTTTCAGAAGAGCTCATGTAAGACATTTCAGTATATTGCACTGGGCCTTAGAAATATGTTATCTGGAAAGACTCCGTGTGTAAAACAAACCCAGAACTAGACACCTTTTCAGCTCTCCTGCTCTATTGCAGCAGTTGCCTTACATAGTACTCGGAAAACCACCCTGGGTAAGCTAATGCAAACTCTGGTTTAACACACGCATAGATACTTCACACTGGCTATATAGGATTAGTGCTTTCTGTAAATGTATTGATGTGAACAAGCCAGAAATTATTCAGCTTTAAACAGACACAGGCGCATCCATGTGCGAAAGTCTCAGATGTAACCATCCTCTCTCTTCTGCTAGAGTAATACAACTTAGTGCATCAAAAATTGCCGTCAAGACAACTGGAGCAGGAACCCAACTTTGTGCCTGGCCTTTTGTTAATTGTGTGAGGAGCAGGCCGATCATCCCCATATCCTGGAGCATAAGGACTCCAAACTGGCTTTACTTAGGACACATGGAAACCAAAATAAGCCTGATATCTATTCCATGGACACACAGCAGCTTCAGGCCAGAAGCCACATACCTTGGTAGGGTAAAATCACGCATGCACTAATCCACTCTTTTAAACAGCATTGGATTTGGCCACGATCCCCAACCCTACTCAGGCAGAATGCAGGCAGGAACAGGCAGATTTATCTGTACCAATTTGTCAGATGTGAACTCAGATGCCTTCAGAGTGCTTGGAAGGATGTAAATGGTGCTCCTTTCCAAAACCCGTAGCAAGGAAATGGCTGGGCTGAGCTCTCTGCGCTCTAAACAGGAAACAGGTTCTTCACTTTCAAGTGGCTCAATGAAAAATATCATCCAGAAGCGGCAGTGATGCCTCTGTTTGCATGCAGCTAGAGTATGCCAGAAGTTCAGGTGAGAACACATGAAAGCCCCAGATGCAAAATACTGACACTGAGCAGAATGGGACAACTGAGCTCCAGGTTCCCCTTGATCAGCAGGGCTGATACCCAACTGGTAGGATCTTGCCAAAGGTATGAAATATTGGGCCTTTAGGAGAGTCTAGAAGGAAAAGTGACAGGGCAGGGGAAAATACTGTAAATGTTCACTCTAAAACCTCCAGAACTATTACCATGATGAAAATCCCCTCTATAAGAAAAAAAGATAAGATAAAGGTGCATTTGGATGGGGAACTGAGCTGCTTTTTGTCCCATTGTGCCACATATCTCTGCAAAGGCACATAAACGTCCCCAGCAGTCCCAGCAGACTCTGTACTTTTCTACCAAATACTCCTTCAGCTGAAAATGGAGCTAAGCAGGAGATGGACAGCACTGATCATGGAGGTGAGGAAGAAGCCAGCTGAGTACAAACACGTGGGGCTCACTCATATGTTTTGTATTCTTCTGTTTGTTGTAGGAAAGAAAGGTTGTGTGTGGGTGGGCTGAGAGCCCCCCACTCAAACAATGTGGAAACAATAAATCACGGGCAGCCCTGAAGAGCCACCTGTGATTTTTAAATGTGAAAAGCCCTCTTTCTCCTCTGGAAAAACCGCCAGTTTTGCCCTTCTCTCTCAATCTCAACCCAGCACAGATTTCTTGGGGAGGGTCTCACAACCCATAAAACTCTCCCTGGGCAGGGCAGCCAATGGATCTGTGAGACTGGCTGAACCACTCAAGTCTGGTCTCGCTTGGATGATGTGGTTTTAGTCTTGACTCTGCATACACTATTACATGACTACATCTTGCTTTGGCTAGCCCAAATTCCCATCACGACTCAGTACATGCAAGGAATGTCACATCTTTCAGCACACTAGTTCCGCTTCACTGACTACAACAGGCTTCCTTGGAGGCAACCGTTGTCTCACCCCTCCTTGGCACTTTTTACCTGTCTCTGCTTTTCACATATCTCTTTCCTCCCAAGATTTCCCAGTGGGGACTTCTGAAAGTCCTTATTGCCCAGCACTCAGCATGGAGCAGGGACAAGAGGAAGACAGTCGAGTTCATTGAACCCATCATGGCCAAACACACATAGACTTCACACACTGGTTTCTGTAATTCCTCAGCCATTCCCCCATCCTCTGGAAAGGGGTCACCATGTTGATTTATAAACTTAGGAACCAAATGCCTTTCGCAGACCTAGTGGGTAAACAGGTCAGCCTCCCCTGTAGCCTTGCACAGCTACATATGGCAAGCAGAGCTTCACAAAGGCTTTTGTTCGCATTTCCCATCAGTAAGACTCTATGAAGACAAATGACTAAATCCAAACTATGGCCAAGGTTACCTTACCAGTGACCCCCAGCCTCTGGTCTTGCTTCAGTAGGCCCTAGAGATCTCAGAGTGTCCATTCCCAGCCACACACAGATACTCTCCCCTGCCAGGCTTTCTGCCCTGGTAAACATTTTGGTCCTTTTCCCTGGGAAATGGGGGCTGCGGAGCATGGAATCAGCTGCATTGGCCTCAGGGGCATCCCCAATGTCAGCAGAGGGAGGATATTAACCTGAAATGAGACATTTTCCACATTTCTCTATGTCGAAGACTTTTCTAAGCCTACCTGCCATTTTGGTCCCAGTGCCCCAGGAGATGAATGGCATCCCACTGTCTCCATCACCAAGACACATATGGCATGCCCTACATGCTCAGATAAGTCATTTCAGTCGGGGACAGGCGACATCCATCCTGTGCACTTTTATGATTAATAACAACCTTTATTTGCTTTCCGTTCTGCCTGCATCAGTCGAAGTCTGCTGTTAGGTTACTGCTAGCAGATTCAACTGGCCTCTCTGTTATCTTTATAAATGTGAAATATGTGCTGCTATGTTTGCAATTATGAAAGTTTAAATGAAATCTTAATTGCAAGAAAAAAGTATTTTTAGTCATATTTACACTACCAACAATGAGTAATGAGAATTCATATTGTGTCAGATGTCAGAGGTTTTGTTGTTGTTGCTGCTGTTACTCTTTTGACCAGTTCTTGAGCGTAATAATTGAAGCCATTTATAGAAAAAAATTACATTATATTCTCTCTTTTGTTCCACTTTTGCAATAAAAATCAACAAGCTAAGCCCTGCCTTAGCTACAAAAGAGTTAATTTAAAGAATAACAGTGGGAACCATGCTCTTCTCAAAGGGATATTTATTTGGTTTTAAAGAACTCGTTCTTCATGCAAAGAAAATGAAGGTTGGAACCAGAAAAGAAACATCTGCCTCCTCCAAAGTTATGAGAAACTGTGTCGCACATTCCTAACTTTCTCCTGTCCTTTTGGCTAAAAATCAGTTACTTTTCTTTTAAGGTAACATATACATCTGGGCAACTGGGCAACTAGCATATAAAAATCACTCTTGAGAGCTAAACACAAATAGATTAACTAAAAAGAAAGGGTATAATATATTTTCACTTCTGGGAAGAAATATTTTCAATTACCAGAGAGACTTCTTTCTAGAGGAAAGATCTGATCCTTTCTGGTCTTTAAGATCTGAGGAAGGTACAGAATGACTGCAGCAGACACTTAATTCCTTTGGGTTTTGGAGCAAAAGTCAAAAAAATTTCTTTAAAACACTTTGGACATAATTTGCCACTCCATCACTCCTCTACACAAAAATATAAAATACATATACAAATATACAAAATGTTGGTTCCTTTGAGACTGACGTTTATCTTAGCAAAAGAAGTAAAACCAAAGATTTCAAATTTTTTCCCATTTCTGCTAGGGCTGGGGGTGGACATGCCACCCACAGCCCCAGCAACACAGGTTTGAGCCTTGCTCTGGGTCATTTGGGCTGAAGTGTCCAGTTAGGTATGACAAGATATATGGAGGAGACTGGGCACAAGCTGATATATGGTTTACTAAATTCCATGGCCCTGGCAAATTTGGCAGGGGAGAAGTGGGAAAAAAGCGTGCAAAACTACACAACTGTCAAGAAATTCTAGCATATCCAAAATATATTACCAAAATATTTTTATGCTTTGAACAATGCAAACTGAACGGATTTTTTCATTTAATCAAACTGCTTTTCCATTTTTTTCAGCTGCCTTTCCCATCTATTTACAGGCGGTTTTCTTGACTGGCTGTAAAAACATCAGACTAAAGCACTTAAAGACACCAAATAATGCTTTTGAGAACAGGTAGCTTTACAGAGTCCAGAAGGAAATAGCTGAAAGCTAAAATGTTTGGTTTATTCTGCAGGAGTGGGGCATAATGAAAACAGATGGAAACAATTTGGATGGCAAGCTTCTTTTATACATCTCAACATCTCCCTAACCTCAGCATTCACCTTGAGTACAAATTGCCCCAGCAACTTGCAGTCCAGGATTAAGAAACTATTGCTTATTTAAATACAGATTTGCTGGGGATATCCACAGGAAATTTGAGGAGCTACTTACTGAATGCAGACCATTGTTTGCATTACAGTAGCACTTAGAAGACTCCGGCAAATCAAGCACAGTGTGCATGGTACTGTACAGATTTTGGAGGTACCCTCCCCAGCCTCCCCAGCTCAAATTGCCATAATTTTCCACTATTACTACATCACCTAAGTGCTTAGAAGTTGCTGTTGAGTTGAAAAGCTCCTTTTAACCGAGAAGCTGTCCCAGCCCTATGCAGCTAATACAGGGGGGAAAAAAAAAAAAAAAGGGGGTTCTCATCAGCTCTAGCAGATGGGCAGCTGTGGGCACAGAGGTGAACGTGACTGGTTCAAGGTTACACAGACAGACTCTGGCAGAGCCAAGAGTAAATCCAAGTCTCTGGCACCAAAGCCTGTGTCACAACCAAACCCAGTTTTTCTCTCTGATCTTGCTTCTCTCTTGCTCACATAAATATTTGCATGGCTAGAATGAAACCACATTGCATTTTTTTTCCACTTAGGAAAAACAACAAGTACTTAAAATATTTCTGTAGTTTCCCCCCCTTTTTTAAGGAGTTGGTGGGAGGAATATATTTTTATTTTTCTTGGCAAAGAAGAAAAGAAGGAGCAGGCCCAGGTGGAGTCAGACTCCCTGAAAGCCCTTCATTCTTCAGCTCTGCCTGCCCTGGCATCACTGCAGGACAGCACAGACACAGCCACAACAGCTTGAGACCCCAGCTCAGGTGAGGGAGCAGGTCAGCAGCAGTATGAAGGGTTTTGTAAGTAAGTAAGTGAGTCACCTGAACATTTTAATGGGAAAGTTGTGTAATCCGTGCTGGATTACCGGTGCCAACCGTAGTTCACTTAAAATTGACCCAGGTCTGATTACAGTACAAGCACACACCGAATCGTAAGCAGGATCATCACGGAGGATGAATGTGATTAACCCAGGCCTCTCTGTCCTTCCCAGGAGCAATGAGAACAATTCACTCCCTTTAAAAACCATCCAGGGTCATCTGGCTCTGCCAGAGGAATTTCACCTACTTGTGCCAGCAGTGTGTTCAGCTCCAATAAAAGTACCAGAACATGCTCACATCCACACGAAACAGCCCAAGGTGGAAAAACTTCCCACTTTGCTCCAAGCCCACCTGACTCCTCTCTTGGGACGATGGCTGGTTGATTTTGCAGGCGTGACCAAGCCCCCACCCAGCAAGGCGAGACACGAGAGCAGCTTCACGCCTGCTTGCCTGCAAGGGTGCAAAAGGGGGAGAGGGAAGGCCTATATGTCTTCAATATGTTTGCCCATTTTGAATTTTATTCCTAACACATGTTTCTTCTTTTATGCAAAACATGTCTCTTCTGTTTTCTGTCTCCTTGATTTCATTTCAAAATGCAGTATTTTTATGGCACGAAGAGATAAAGATATGAGGAGGGGAGGGAAAGTGGTACAAAAAGCAATTAAGTCTGGTGGCTGGTTATTGTAACGCACTAAGAAACAACCAAAACCATTCCCTTTGAAAAAGGGGCCACTTCTGCTGCTGATATGCACAGGGTTTTCACAGCTCCCATTAACATGACTGGAAACTATCCAGGTAAAACGCTTGTCTTGGTCAAAGGTTAGACTATCATATCTGAGATGAATGGAAACCTTTCAAAGGAAGAACCAGCATCATTGCTGGATCACTCTAGCCTTGTCAGCCATTTATTTAATCCATATTTGTGCTCCAAAATTCTTGTATTAATACATGAGGGTTCATAACTGAGGCAATAAACTGCTTTAATGAGCTTTATTGAGTACATCTATGCTGAATGGCTGAGCAGAAAGAAGTACAGGGAGAGCCTGAAAGTTATGCTTTGGAGTAAACGGGTCGCATGGTTTGGTTTTTATAAAAAGTGCTTTGGAGGTTTCTGAGATTGCAAGAAGTTCACATCTGTCCATTGATCCAAACCCTGGGGCAAATACTATGGCACAACACTTTCAGAATGTTACTGTCTTCTGCTGTCCAACACATCTGATACTGCAGAAGTCCCCACAATTTGAATTAAACCGGGTTTGTTGGAAATAGAAAAGTCCCAGTCCACAAAATTTTCTGTGAACCATGGATTATACAGAAGAACTCAAACTGGAATCTGAGATCAACCTTTCTCAGGGAAAGCACTGCAGGTTGGGAGTATGCGATACCACATACCTCCACAGGACAAACTCTTCTTGCCAAGCTGCAGGCAGCTCCCACTGAGAACGTGCACCTGTATCCACAAGCATTTTTAAGTTTGCTCAGGGACAGCCCAAGGCCTGCTATGCTGGCCCAGACCTTGACACACCTTAAAAAAGTGCTGAGCCACCCTGACGCCATCTGTGCATGAGTTTTTCAGCTGCTCCTGCAGACCAGGTCTGCTGTCAGTGTTTCCAAAAGCAGCTGAACCAAGAGCCTCCCCGGCACTCAGAAATCATGCTGAGCCAGAGGGTCTGCCAGACCCCTCACAGCAGCTGCTAGTGCATTGGGGCTGTCTCCCACGAACCTCCCACGACCTCGGCACCGGGTCCTTTTGGCGCCGGGGAGGATCTGGGGAGGTACGGCTCCCCGCACGCCTTGGGCTACGAGCGCATTCCTGAGCACGGACAAGCCAGTTGGTACTGGTGACGGAAGTTAACATGAGCTGCTACAACCTGGGACTGCTTTCCATACGAATCTAGTCATAACGTTAAAACAAACTATTTCCGGATGGCAATTATTGCACCTCATAGAGAAATTGTACAATGCTGAAATTAACAAAATGCTCGAGTGCGTTTAATTACTAACAGATACCTTTAAACTTGCGGTTAGGAAACTGTTAGCCATTCCTGAAGCATGTGCCCCGCCATTCAGTTCCACTCTGAAGCATTTTCAGAATCTGCTGATCCATAAAACGTACCATTGGAGAAGGTTTGTTTTGGCAGAGGTCTCAGTTTTGTCCAGCAAACTAATGGTGTCCGTTAACACACCATTACATACATCGTTAACATACTTGGCAACTGGGATTTCCGCTCAAGAATAAAGAAATCATGTGTAAATCATAATTATTGTCCGCCTGGCAGTATCAATCATCACACACAAGGCACTTGTTCTAATTCTCTACCCGCAAAAAAGTTCCTTGCGAATGCAACTGGGGTTGTCCTTGCACATGGCGCCTTCTAGGAAATCACCAGTCAAGCCACATAACGCAGTGAGTTTACACAGTCAGTTCCTATCAGGAATGCAAAGCCGTAGAGAAACAGCTTGCATTAGGTTGACAACAGTGTACTGACATGGTGAATAAGAGACAGGGATTACCTATGGAGCAATCCTTGCCTTTAACATGCAGTTCTTCCAAACAGCCACTGAAATCTATTTCTTTTCCTCTGTAAATGTCTTAGGAAAACAATGAATGCAAAAAAAAAAGCCTCATCTATAACCTTATGAGAATTATGGTGCGGAGTGTGCGCTCCCCTTCAGTGTTTTTTGCACACTCTTTCCTGTTTTATTCCAGGTCCTGTTCAGCTGTACAGGTATAGATCAGGATTGACTTATTTTCTTTGCTTAGACCATAAAGTTTTTTGGATGCATTTGGAGCAGCCTTGCAGAGCGGGTTCTTTTTATAGCAGAGTTCAGCACTAGATTTTTGAAGGAGTTCAGCTCCACACTATGACACCAAAGTTGCTAGCTGGACTTTCATCAGAGCCCAGAGCTGGCCCTCTAAAGCTCTGCTAAGAGTCTGGCACTAAGAAAGGTGGCTGAGAGGTGACAGTGCAAACTAGTCCTTCGTTATGTGATCAGGGACTGGTGGGTGAGATTTCATTCCCTGAGTTGATGCATCTAATCAGGCAACAAAAATTTTCTCACATCCAAAATCACTCTCAAACCTGTATGTTGAACATTTAAAAAACATAGCAGTGATAAAATAATAATACCAACAATACCACCAGCAGATGTGACTGCCAAGCAACCTTATCTACTTCACGTTTTATGACATACATTTCATAGAAAACACTTGCAGCAAGAGAGACTGGCATTACAGCCAAGGAAAAAATTCAACTGTACAGTTAGCACAAACCAGGGGTGGGAATCTCAAGCACTGCAATTTTTCAGGAACAGGACAGAGTAACAACTGTCACACACCTCTAAGAGCTGACATTGCTTTGGGGCAGAGACTGTCTGGCTAACCTTGAGATCAACAAGGCCAAGTGCAAGGTCCTGCACATGGATTGGGGCAATCCCAAGCACAAATACAGGCTGGGAGGAAAATGGGTTGAGAGCAGCCCTGAGGAGAAGGACATAGGGGTGTTGGTTGATGAAAAGCTCAACATGAGCCAGCAATGTGCGCTTGCAGCCCAGAAAGCCAACCATATCCTGGGCTGCATCAAAAGAAGTGGGACCAGCAGGTCGAGGGAGGTGATTTTCCCCCTCTACTCCGCCCTCGTGAGACCCCACCTGGAGTACTGCGTTCAGCTCTGCGGCCCCCAACATAAGGAGGACGTGGACCTGTTGGAGTGAGTCCAGAGGAGGGCCACGAAGATGATCGGAGGGCTGGAGCACCTCTCCTATGAAGACAGACTGAGAGAGTCGGGGCTGTTCAGCCTGGAGAAGAGAAGGCTCCGGGGAGACCTTCTAGCAGCCTTCCAGTACCTGAAGGGACCTACAAGAAAGCTGGAGAGGGACTTTTTACAAGGGCATGTAGTGATAGGACAAGGGGTAATGGCTTTAAGGTGAAAGATTTAGATTAGATATAAGGAAGAAATTCTTCACCATGAGAGTGGCGAGGCAGTGGAACAGGTTGCCCAGAGAAGTTGTGGATGCCCCAACCCTGGAATTGTTCAAGGCCAGGTTGGATGGGGTTTTACGCAACCCAGTCTAGTGGAAGATGTCCCTGCCCATGGCAGGGGTTTGGAACTTCCAACCCAAACCATTCTATGATTCTGTGATTTCCACTCTCTAATGCAAAATGGCATTGTCCTGAAGTACACAAGTCACTGTCTCACTCATCCTTTACTCGACAGGAAGGGATGGATCAGCATTCACATTAGGCAATGAAACAGAGTTCACAGTATGCTCCTGACAGCCCCTGGCCTTCACGGAGGAAAGCGACACAGCCTGAATTTACCAACTCTACTGCCTCTGCATTTGCTAAAGAGACAGAAGCTTCCAACAGAATTCATGCTTCCCCCACTACACCTCGCCTTGCAGTGTAATGGTAGGAAGTTAGAGGTAGTATTTAGTTATTAAAAAAAAAAAAAAGGAACAGGGAATTTGCACTAGAAAGATAAAACCATAAAACCTCTTTCACAATTGCAGCTTGGGAGTCTCATGACAGTAAAGAATATATTTATTTTCTGCGTTTGCATTTACACTTCATCTCTGATTCCTTCCCAACAGTCCCACCCTGTATAGCTTATATAAAAAGAGATGTACTAGAGACTCCAAGTACAGTCTCTAGTATTTTCAGGCCTTGATGGAAGTCTGCAGTCTATTTTCCAGGCTCGTAAATCTCAAGAGAAGTGTTTCATTATTCTGTCCAGGCAGTGTGGAATATCTGAGCCATAGATCCTCACGGATGTTTCCTTTCTGGGCCATTCCATAGACAGGCAACATTTTGCATTTCAGAAGTGCCCTTAAATTCTTTCACCAGCCCATTCCTCTTCAAACAAGTTGGAACTGAAAATTCCTCTTTCATGTCCCGTACGATAAATTGCAACCTCAACATTCCAGCCTGAAAGGAGCATTTTTCTTCTTCTCTTCAAGCATTTTGCCTTGTAGGTAGAAGAGGACAAAAGCCATGACCTTCTTCAGCAAATTCTGGACACCAGAAGCCAAAGCAAACAGCTTTTACAGTGTTTTGTAGTGCTTAGGAGTAACGTACACAGACTTCATCAAAAAGCAGCACTGTTTCTGGTACCTTCACTATAAGCTAATGGATACATTAATTAGCAACAGGTCAAAGTTCTGAAGTTCGCATATGGATCCAAATTAGTCTTGTATTTGGTAGTCCTTGGTTCAGGACCACCTCACCTAGGCACATGAATTGGTGAGATCCTTTAATACTTTTATATATGTGCAAAGAATATTAAATCAGCTTTGTTATTAAGCCATCTGGAAAATGTAAGCTGCATTTAAGGAGCGACTGTACAAATTCAACCATCTGTCCAAATGCAATACACTTCCAAGTATTCTCACTTGGCAAACAAAGGAGACAAGCAAAATACCTCCTAGAAAAAAGCTCTTGTTTCTGACCTAAAAATCACAAGGGTAGTGGCTTTGGTCAAAGAAGACCAAGAAGTTGGTGCAGAAGTCAGACTCCTCGCTGCAATGCAATACATACTCTCAGGACCAGCTCTGCAAGAGCCTGTGTTGTTCAGATAACCGTCCTCTTTCTTGCATCATTGTCACAGAAAGGCATTTCAACCTGGGAGGAAAGTGTTTCCAGTCAGGTCTCCTCTCACGTTCCAAACCACTGAGGAGTCCCCAGAAAAGGGCCCAAAACATCAGCCTGAGGGAAGTGAACATACAGCAATTTGCACAGTGGTCCAATGCACTTTTGGACCTGCAAAGGTCCAGACTGCTCATGTCCCTAGGTAGCTTGCAGACTAACTGGGAAGCACAAGCAGTGCCAGTTTGCTTAAAGAGGAGAACAAGTGAGACAACAGTACCCTCTTTTATGTCCTTGCTGTAGAGCTTCTGCCAGAAGAAGGGAAGTAGGGGAAAGCAATTAGGACTAATCATCAAGAAATAGACGAAGATCTGCCTTACCTTTTCCATCTCCCTTTTTAGAGAAGGGTGGACCTATACTGAAAGATGAAGTCTTTGACCTTAAGTGATGAATGAAAACATAACTGATAATTCAAACCTGCCATGGGGCAAGTTTAAAGGAGGGTTGCCCCAAATGGTTTCATTATGCTCAAAAGCTATTGCCAGGAACATGGCTATTTTTTTCCTGTGTTTGTTGGTTGCTCTGCATTTAAAACATCTCTGTATGTTTGTTTTTCTTCCGGTCTTTTGTGCTTGCTTTGTAAACATCTGGGCTGATTTTTTAGTCCTTTGTACAAGAAGCATGTGTGTGTGTGTTAGTTTTGCCAATGGCTCTTATGTAATGTTTGTGGAGATGAAGGAATTGGTTAAAACAGCTCCTTTGAAAGGCCACCCCAACCCAAAACAATTATGGGAATATCTCATGAAATGTCCTCTTCCCCATTCCATACCGCACCATCAATTTCCCTAACTAGGTTAAAAACAGACCCCTCTCTTTCAGTGGTAATTACTCAATATGACATTTACTTCTTGCAATCCTGTTTCTGCTGAGTTTCATGGTGGTTGTATGTCACCAACGGACACCTATGCACTTTCAGTCTAAATGAATTGACTCATTTGTAAGGCACAGAGGAGTACATTTCCCAAGAATGAGACCCATACATTTCTTCTCTAGTATGCAACACCTTAATCCAGCATAAAAATGTTAACCCCTTCCAGTAGTGTAAGAGTAAAACTTAGCAGTGAGAAAATAAATTGTTCAACAGCATTTTCCTGCAATAGATAGGATGGGTTATTTGACAGTTAAGATCCTAATTCTTTTAAGCTCTTCTGAAAGCCCCTGCAGTTAACATTTTTATATTACTTCAAGCAAGCTCTCCCCCGATAAGTGAAGAGCTTCAGAGCTTTTAAGACCAAAGGAAACACTTTGTCTGTCACACTCTACTTTCCTGTACAATTCAGACCATAAATTTTTACCTAGTCTTTCCTGCTGTAAACTCAAGGATTTTGGTTGGTCTGTCACAGGTTTTCAACAAACATTTGGTTTGACTCAAGCCTCTCTTGTTGGAGCAGAGGTCCAGCCCATCACGCTGTACACCCACCTGCTGATCCCTTTCCACTGCTGGAGTTGACAGCTGCTTCTTTTCCAGCCTGAGGTGAGTCCCTACCTCACTCTTGTGGGAGGTGACAGGGAGCTGGATTTTTAAGTAGGACCCCTCACCTCATTTCCTTCATACCCCAAATGGAGGAAAGGTGGAGGAGAGGAGAGAGGTAAAGAGAGGAGGCTCCATGGGAGGAGAGCTATGGACGCTGGGGTAGAAAGCTCTGCAGGAGAAGGGGAGCTGAACAGGCTGAGAGCAGAGAGGTCAATATTATGGTGCTACATGGCTTGTACATTAAAAATTTTTAATGGGCTCTTTTCCTTAGGAAAAAATAATCTCATTTCACAGGCTTTCATGATTACAGGGTTCCTCCCTCCCCCATTCAAAAATACCCCAACAAAGCTCAATCATCTTCTTAATTTGCTTGGTCACAAATGGGAACAAGCTGCACTTTCTAAATAAATATTTTATGGTTTTTTTCTTCTCCTCAACAACGGAGTTCATGTAACAGATTATCTGAACCAAATGGGTTTACAGTTCCCTACTTCCCCAGTTCCTCACCAGTAAGACTACCACAGCAGAGAGAGACCACACTTCAATACCAGCAGTATAGTTGAAGGAAAATGTGGGGTTTACTCCACTTTGAATTTGGGTCAATTTACCCACATTTTATTTACCACTAGACCACTAGTCAGTACGAGGTACAGCCCTGCTTCTCAGGAGCCATACCTGCTTTCATTTTGCACTCATGTTCCAAGCATTAGCCAGACAGGTTCAGTTTTAGGGAAAGGGATGGATTTCTACATGTCCTGATCTTAAAGGACAACTGTGGACACTGGGCTCTGAGACACATCAATGGTTATTCAAGCACAGCCACCATTCCCACAGCTCAGTGTTTTACATTTTTGCTGGCTCCCTATGGTTGTGGTTGCAAGTTGTATTTGTCTAGATACATGGGGGGAAGAGGAAGTGAAAGCAAAAAAGGAGAAAAATATGCTGTCACCAAGAAAACATTATTCTGACTGTTACTGTATTTAAAGGTAGCAGATAAATCTGTAATGATGAGGAAAGACAAAGATGGAGCACTACAGTCCTGACCTGAAATTTCCTGAGTTCATACAACATCTTGAGCTTTGTTCTAGATCACCACATGATGGAGGAGGTATCTATTCTTGTTCTGGGCTTCTTCCATTATTGACCCTTCTATACCCAAAAAACTGAGAAAACGAAACAGGGTCATGATTTGGACTGAATATTCATAACACAGTTCTAGTGAGAGAAAGATGTTATTTCTACTTGAAACATGATCACCCACCCTGTAAAAACTCCAAAAGAAGCATCCCGTGGTCTTGCATGGGCTGCCTCAGAAGATCCTGGAGGATTGATTCTCCCCTCTGACATTGAGTTCTCAGCATATTTACCCAGTATAAACTGGATCAATCCTTCTCTCTCTGCATAGGAAAGTGCCTTTCATTTCCCTCCATAGCACACATGCCTGTGAGCAACGGGGTCTCTAGGAAAAGAAGGCTGCAATCAGTATCCTAGCCAACAAACAGGAGATGCCCATAAAAGACTATATGACTTAACCGTCATACCTATGCTAGTCTCTGTGTGCATGAATTTAAGCCTCATGTCTTCTTTCTCACTATGTTGGAAGAATTCATTAAAGAATTTCAGGATCACTGAAAGAAAGCAAAGGTAGTGGAGTCAAAACTTGTGGTTCCATCTCAACTTAACTTTCTCTCTGCTCTTTTCTCTGACAATACAGGTGAAAAGGTAACACTGTTGGACAGCCAGACATTTCCCTGAATGGAGAATAAAAACACATCAGCTATCAGAAGGGAAATAAACACACACTGGCAAAGACCACACAAGACTAAGAAAGCAAACATTGCAAGAGAACAACACACCCCCCCCCATGATGCCCTGTCTTGTTCATACCATAGATGCCAGCAGATGAGAGTGACAAACATACTGTTGTAACTCTCCAATGACGGAGATTCTCACACTGCTATGAAAAACTTTGGATTATAAACATCATGGCTGACAAACACCCCATCAGTGACCCCTGCAGAGCTCCAACCCCAGGTAGCAGAAGATTAGAAAAACATCCCTTCATAATCACTGACTGAGACTGATCTGATAAACAGCTATTAATCCCTTCAGCAGCTTTCTCAGCAGCTCATTAGCTTCCGTAGTGAAGGTACATTACAAATCTAGAACCATGGGCTAGTTTGATGATGGCTTGATCTGCTCATCTACTGATCACAAACTGATGTATCACTCATAACAGGAAAAAGGAAGAAAGAAAGAAAAAACTTTGAAGGGATTAAACCTAGAGCAACAAAGAAAGATATTAAAATGAACACAGAAATAAACTACAAGAGATTAAATGGCTGTTAAAACCAAAGAACTGTATTTTGGAGAGTGATGGTCACAACTGCAAAGCAGTGGTGTTGCATACCAGTCACAGGGGGTCAAAACTCAGCAGTATGATGCAAAAGAATCATGAAGAGGTAGAACTTAATGAAGTAATAATGGGAACAGTGGCAAACACCTTGAGGTCTCTGAGCTGAAATGGAAATTCTGCTCCCATACATTCAAATACCAAATTTAAAAAAAAAAAAAAAAAAAAATCTGGAAGTTACTAAGCCAAGCTCCTCCTTGAGGAGTGAAGACTTTTTAAGCAGGAAACACATAGGACTCCTTTCAAGAGAACAAGTGAACCTCTCTACCCCAAAAAACATCTTCAGGGAAGTCCAACCTGTAGAGTCTATTTCTGCATGCCTCAATTTTAGGTCTGTTTCCAAAACATAGATAGGTTAAATACAGACCAGCACCCAATCAGAAGAGTAAAATTCCAGGTCTTCTGTCTGTACATAAATCCAAACTTTGGCAAAATCTGGAGGAACCACAGATTTCACTTTTGTCCATCTCTGAAGACTTCCAGGGTAGAACAAACACTGCATGTTCAGAGTCTGGAGTGTGTCTACAGTTCCAGAAATGAGTAGAAAACATGTCTCAGTCCAGAGCTGAGGGAATGGGATCTGTATGTTTGTCAGTGGGAGAGGAAATAGGAAATTCCAAAAGGTAATGTTTTTAAGCTTGCTTTTAGGCTGAAAACTGAATTTCAATAATTCACTGGAACAATCACAGGTTTGGGGTTTTTTTTAAAAAAAAAGGTTTTAATTGGATCTTTTGTACATAAACTCTGTTGCCACAGAAGAGACTAGTTTATTGAGAGACAAGTGACTATTGAACTAAAAGTCTGGATTATGACAAGAGGTCTGACTCAGTAACTTGCCAAAGCTGATCAACTTAGCACTGTTCTTTCACACAGACAGTGCAGACCCCAGATAAGGCCTCAAATGTTTGCGAGGGAACCCAGCACCTGGGGATAACTAACACAGAGCCAGTCATACGGACACAACTTCTTTTCTCTTGGTGGAGACACCAGGTCTCTACTAATCCTCCCACTTCCACTGTGGCTCAGTAATTCCTGATGTACATGGGTGCATCTTTGGCCAACTGTTACAAATAACATGACTGTGCAGGAGTAACAGAATGAATCTGGCCAGAGGTAACTGAATAAAAACTTAACTTCAGAGAGAGTCCCTCTTGGTTTTGCACTGTCAAGCAGCCAAGGCTACAGCTTGTAGCTGCATGAGGTGCATAGCTGAGATAAACAACCACTGGTGACATTTTAGGCCAGCTGAGGTAGTAAATGAACATTGACCTCCATTACTATCTCAGATGAGTGGAACATATTGGCTCAATTGGCAACAAGTTTCCACAAGCTGACTTAGGATAACAGACCATGCCCTGCTTTTTCTGTGTTTTCCATCAGAGTTTTGAATAGCTTTTTGTTGCAGAAAACCTTTAATCCATGTAGCACACACAGAGCTCCAAGCCACCCGAGCCAGAACTTGGGTCAGGAATGCTCTGACCTTGATACAGGACAGATACGGCGGCTGTAGATTACCATTATTTTTTTCCATGCCAAAACTAATTCTTCGTGTAGTGTTCGCAAGACAGGAAGTCTCTGATAAGCAATGTTTACACGCAGTGCAAAGCTCTTTAACGTGAGGGCACAGCCAGTGATTGGCACCATTGTCTGATCCAGCACAGACAAGCTCCAGAGACCTTGGGGGAAACCATTACAAGACAATTTGCCAGGAGGGGTGTAATGGTTCTTTGACAGAGCTGTGGAAAGCCCAGCATGCGGACTCCCTGTGGATACCTGCTCTAGCACTCGCCTGGTGCAAAGCAATCAACCACAGAAGTGCCTTCAGCCCATGAAACAGAGGGTTAAACAGGCTGCAGGCTGAAGCTTCAGGTGGAGAGCTCAGCTAGGAAACAAGTGCACACACACACACAAAAAGGAAAAAAAACATGCCAGAGGGTGAGGAGGGGAGGTCTGTTTGCCTCCCACCAGAAGGAGCCTGAGTGTCTCTGGAAACCAAATGAAACCAGGAATTGCTTTTGCATGCCATGGTCTGATCTGCATTGACAGCCTTTTTTCCTCAACCAGTACTGACTGATGAAACAGAAGTCTTGCCAAGAAGCCTCCCAAGAAGTCAGGATGTTCTCTTGCCCAAAATACCAAGCAGGGTTGACCAGAACGTGATGTGCATACTCTGTTGATACTCACTTGCTGCATGTATTGAGGACTGAAAGCCAGGCCTGGCAGTGAAAGAGTAAACCTAAGGTCATTCAGATGAAGCCAGAGGAATAAAAAGGCAATGTTTATCAACAGGGGTGCAGAATGGTATATCAGACACTGGAGTATCCATGTGAGTAGTCTCATATAGAAAGACCCTTGAGGTGAAAGAATCAGGGTAAAGAATTACTCAAACCTGGACCAAAGGGTCTTTCAAACACCCAGGTGGCCCTTCAGATATTAAACAGGAATGGGGTTTGCCTACAGGTTTATGGATTAGATGAGAGATTCACTACATGGATATGCTCAAGGATGACCTAACCATTCGCTCATACCTGGTCTGCATAAAGCATTTCTGCTACAGTGGTAGCCCAAAGCAGATTCTGTGCCTGTCTGTACTAAATTCTTTCAAGGACAGGAATAATTCCTGGAGATCTGGGCTTTCCTTTCATTTTGAAATCACAGAAACACAAATGCAAGTTTCCTTGGCAAAGTTTCTTGGTTTGCCTTGCTGGAGATGGAGTAATCAAAGCAAATTAATCGGGAGCAAGATGAGTAAGTACATATCTATCCAGTTGATAGCCATCTTACAAAGCTGTTTGGGGGCAAAAAAGTACATTCTCCTGTACTGAATCAGGACATCACAACTACAAAGCGTTCCAAGTTACACACATCCAAAAACTGTTTGACTCATGTTTCACATTTAATTCTATATCTCTAAAAAAGTTTACAAAAGCAAAGCTTGTCTGGACTAAACAACTGAACTGCATGAGGCACGTGGCATTAGCTCAGGCTTCTCTGGCCAGCTTTCTAAATGAAGTGTTTGGAAATAAGAGAAACACACAGATTTGGGAGTGGAATGGATAAGAGATTTAGTTTCTCCTTTTATAACAGAGTCCTGTGTAAATCTGAAGGAGCCTGCAAAGCTTCAACAAGACATGCATTAAAAGCAGCAGCAGCTCTGTCCACATATAATAGAATTATTAAAAGCAAGGCAAAAGAGAAAGATTCAACACACTGTTGGAGAGCTGCCCAAAAGCCCACAGTTGTGATGTAGTGTTTGGACTCGAATCGTGTTAACAGGGCAATATAAATCTGCAGAGAGTAAGACAAAGTCTGAAGAGAGCAGACCTAGCCAAGAAGGCCCAAAAACTGGTCGCAGATTGAAGTGGTAGGTAGTTTCAAAAGGGAAGTATTTGAAAATAAAATTCTATACAGTAAAAAGCTGGCTGTCCTCATAGTTTATTTTGAAGGTCACACGTACATTATAGTACCAAGGGAGGAAAATCTGAGTGATCAAGAGAATGGCATAGCAAAGTGCACTATAAAGACTTCATTTCCCTCACAGGTTCTACAATGGGCAGTTCAGTTATTGGCAGTGATGATGTTATTTCTAATGTAAATATTTCACTTTCAGCACAGCTGAACTGGGAGGGATTATAACAAGTAATGAATGAACCTCCAAATACCTCTCCAAGCCAAAAAAACCCAGTGATGGCATGCAGAGCTGAATCCTTCCAATCATCCAGAAAGAGATGGAGAGGATTTTGCATGACTCTAAGTAATTACTACTTCCAAAACTGCCAGTGATGCCTTTTTCCACCCCTCTGTGGTCAAGGCAATTATTCTTCCAGGTTCTCACTCTTGGCCCACACCTCCATTGTCAAGTCAATGGAAGAATGACAACATCCACCAGCTGCCTGGACAACATCCAGCCTGGATTATTACAATGAGCTTGCATGAGAAACAGGATTAGAAAAGCAGAGAAAGTCTACTGATAAAGCTGCCCCATTTGTTTTGATTCAAGATATTAAGGTTGTTCAGTAAATATCTGTGGTACGTGGGAGACTTCCCTGCACCCTGAACAGCTCCATGGCATTTGATTAGCTTCTGCTTTATTGCAAAATTGGATAGCTGGGGAGTGATAGCTAGGTCAGTTTCAGTGAAGGTTTTCTAGATTTAGCATTTGCATTATTTTCTCCTTGGTGTACTAAGAAGTATTCCTAGAGATCGCCTACAACATGATGGGGAAGGAAAGTTCTTTGTGCAGGATCTCACTGTTTAATTTACGGCATATCATAATGTTCCCATTCCTTATAATAACATAAGCTAGCATCCATACTCTCTTAAAATATGGTCCAACCATATGGGTTTGCATATTTACAAGTCTGGCAATGAAATATTCAATGTAGTAATTGCTTATATCACATCCATTTTGTTAAAAAGCTCTCTGGAGTATTCTTCCAAAAACTAAAAAGACCACCCTGTGCTGAAAACGCAGGATATCGTTTGACTGTGCACACTGACTTCAGCTTGATGAATTTATGAATGAAACTGTACAATGTGACTGTTTATCCTGCAGTATGCAGAGAATGGATCGAACGACCAAGGAGGTCCCCTCGAGTGCTGCATGCCTACCTGCCCACTGAGTTCATAAAGGATCACAACTAAAAGATTGACCGATACTGATGTGTCTGGTTGCATCTGTGGAAAATGACACACTAATAGCTTTGAGGCCTCTCGGGAAGGTGGCAAATGACATTGTAGCAGACAACATAGTCTGTCTTATATCGCTGTCGTAATATGACCACCTCTCTGGCCTACTTTTAAAACCTTTGTAGTCTCACTGATATCACACCCAGGCAGATTCTGAACTCAGGAACTACTCTTTTCTGTTCTGTTCTGCATCCCTTTTCTTATTTGTTTGCAAACCCTTAGCAAAACAAATTCTGGGGAGCAAAATTCGGGCAGTCAGATGTGAAGAAAAGAAGCAACATAAGAGAAGCCAGTTTTGAAAAAAAACAAAGATAGTGCTTGGCTGACCAGAAACCCTGGTGTTGGAATCTTCCAGGGCTTAAAATACAGGCCATTTTTGTGAGAGAACAGAGATATTTTCTACTGTCTTCCGAAGCAAAGTGTTTTATGATCTGGAGGATCCTGTAACTGATGTGGCTTTTGTTCCCATGCAAAAAAGCATTTAATCCTTGGCTTTAGCCTTGTTTTTGGACATGAAGCTGGTGAAAAACTGAAGCAGTGATTACAAACTGTTCCCTGTTCTGGGAGGAATAATGAGTGTAAAAAACACAATCCCAAGTGCCAAGCAAAATGGCTAAGGTTAATATTATTTGTCATTACAAGTGCAGAAAGAATACTAGCTGCCAGAAGCTCTGTGCAAGGATGTGAAATCCATATTTCTTATACTTTTTTCTGTTTTGACAACTAGAAATAATATTTTTCAATTGCTAGATCAACCTAAAAGTAATGGCAACGCAGCCTTAAAAGGATTCACAGCCTGCATGACCAGCATAGAGGCAGGGATTGGTGTGCAGCTCCACACACCAAATTTGACCATTCCTGTGGAACCCAGGCCAGGTCCTGACCTCACTCAGATCCATATAAATCCACAGCCATTTCAGTGGGGCTGTGGGTATGTGAGATCAGAATTTGGCTGGTTACGTTAGCTCAGCTGTGGCAGGTGGGCACTTGCCAAAGAACTTCGTAATGGATCGTGTAAACACCAGGATTGCTCACAACAATTATGTAACCTGCAGTTAAGCTGCTTTATAGAAAGATTTACAAAAGGCAATGGTCTCCATGCCTCTCTCGCTCCACCCGTGTGCCATAACAGAGATCCTGTGTCAGGTCCAACCCTTCTGAACACAGGTGGTGTTGTTTCTGAAATTACAAATGAAAACTCTGTCTCCTTGCACAGTGAGCAGTGCGATAGTTCAGATAACCAACAAGCCCAGAGTGAAGCAGCTCTCCTGATCACACACTCTCAGTTCTTACCCTTTCCAACTCCTCATCTCATGTCTAATTGTCCCTCCTGGCCAGCATGGAGCTGCATGATTTGGGAAGAGTGCTCAGCTCTGGACTCTCTGGAGTCAGCTTAGCTCAGCCCAAGACAGCAAGGGAGAAAACTTTCCATGTAAAGTAGAGAGAAGAGGACTCCTTAGGCCACTTGGCACACAGGTCGGCAGGAAGCGAAAGCGATGAGATTGGAGAGGGTACTTCTTGAGTATGGTTTCAACTCTCAACAACCACCCTCATTCATCCACTACATCAGCAAATTTCTATACATATAATCATTACATTCCTGCTACTTATGTTTTCTCCCTCCATTGCATACACATCCTTATCACTATACAAGACCCTACTCCAGTTTTCTTCCCCCCCCAGTTTATGGCCCATTAAGTCATGGCTGGTGACAAATAACTATAAGAAAGGCCTGAATTCAGACAACCAGTATTTTACTCTGAAAGAAAACTGTCCACAATGCTCAAAGTTTAAGTCTGATTCCTCACCCTTTTGCATATTTCAAGAAATATGACCATCTTGTAATATACTAAAAGATGTATTTCTAATATGAAAGCCATATTTAGTATTGGTTTGGCAGTGGTAGGAAGGAAACCACAGGCAGCTGGCATGGATTAAGTGTTAGTTGCTTGATAAACCTGGAGTTGTCAGGACTTTCAGCTTCCCTACTGAATCTGCTGCCAGCCAGAGCTAACTATTTGAGAAGTGCTGTTGGATGAGCAGAGTTTTGTTCTTCACATCTTAGCTGCATGGGTACCAGCAAGAGATATATGTTTGCACACATAAAATTTCTATGAAAAACAAGAACTGCCTGTGGCTTCTCTAACATTGTCACTGTCAGCTCCTTGGTAACAGCTTTAGATGCATCAGCAGTACGCTTCTTAATCCTTTCACATTATAAATATGACAAACACAGTAACTCACTGTTTCCTGGAATAGCTTCACTCTCTGAAACTTCCACTATTTCAAATTACAGAATTCTGAGTCTTTTTCCTCCGAATGCCAGAGCCTGTTTACTGACTAACATTCAGCTATGCTCTGAGGGAAATGCAAAGAACTCGGGTTCGTGATGCTGCCACCTGAATGAATGTGATGCTTAACAAAGTGCAAAATCTGAGTTAGATAGTCCAAATTACCAAATTCACTTCCAATGACTCACTGAAGTCTTTGAGCTTTAAAATCCTTATTTGCTAGTAAAATGCTGGCACACAAGTGTTTCCTCAAAGCTAACATGCAAGGCTTTTGAACATAGGCCAAACAAGTTCATTTTAGAATTTGAAATAATATCCATAAGGATTTTTTCCTATTTGCTCAGTTCTAGTCACCATTTCTTACTGACATATCATGTGACTTGAAGTAGAAATTAAGACTCTTTAAAATGGCTTGCAATTATTAATTTATGAAGTGTGGGACAGAACAGTGAAAATTGAGATTGCCTTAAAAATGTCAGTGCAGGTGTCTTGACAATCTTCATTCTTTACCACGTATCCCAGGCACAGGCTTTTGCTATCCCCTCATTCCATGAAGAATTGCTTCCTCAGCCTTGGAAACTCCAAGCACGCAAGAGTCAGGACACCTTCTCCTTCGACAACTCCCAAGGAAATCATTCAGCTTACAGAACAACCAAAAACAATAACCACCATATTCTTAATTCTTGCCTTTTGTTTTATATGGCTCACAGGGCTTGTATTTTTAAGCATTTTCCTGTAACTTTGAGAACAACAAACTTTTAATTCCAAAAGCCAAAAGCACAGCAAAATCACTTGATTCCAGGAGATGGTGCTTTAAGAAAAAAACCTGCAGAAGTGGTGAGGAGACCCAAACCCTTACCAACAGTACTGAGGTGTGTCCATTACATTTCAGAGCATGATCAGGACTTCATGTGCCTTTCTCCATTTAAGTGAGAAAGCAGATTTACTATGGATGAAGTCACCTCTGACAGCCAATCACCACAAAGCAAACATGACTAAACAAAATCCATCTTAAGAGATGCGGGAGGTTCCTAACAGGGCACACCGCTTGCTTGTCATGGGAGAAACGCTTCAGAAAACAGGCTTAGATTTAGCAAGTAATCTTGGATTTCACAGCTCTAAATGCAATTATATGCCAGATTTTCGTCACCTGACCTTCCATTAAAACTCAGATACTAATAGCGTCATATGCCAAAAGGCTTTTCACAAAACCTTGAAAAGTGACTGCCACTAAACAAACAGTTTCTTTTCCTGGCAACTTTACAAGTGATTCCCATGAGACTGGAGCTGCTTTGGGTTCATCCACAGCAGCTCAAGGTCACTGAAGGCCAGAGAGGAATTGTCCATACAGCTCTACTTTTGCACAGGAATGTATAGAAGGACCATGAACTGAACATGCTACTAGTTATACAGCTTTTAAACCATCCCTGGGAAGGCTCAGGAGGAAAGTAGACGTGAGCAAACACCATCAGTCAGGGATTCAGTGCATTCGACAATGTTAGACACAAATAGTCCTTGCACTCTCAGCCTGCCTGCAGCCTGATTTCTGTGAGTGAAGACTTCACCCACCACCAGCTGCCAAGACAGATGTAGGTAGCCAAAAGCAGGTTGGTCTGTTGGCATCTGTTGTTCAGGTGTGTTTCCAACAATAAAGTCACTGCACCAATTCTCTTGCAAATATTTCAGCTTTTGGCTCACTTCCCACACACACACCCTTCAGATGCCGCTAAATTAGAAGTGAAAAATTTAACTTGGAGAGCACATTTAACATAAGTAAAGAGATTTAGGAGTTTATCTGTCAACACTGGAGTCCAGATGTTTTTAAAGTAGAAGAAAAAACAGGATATTGAGAGAGATGTTAATTATAAGCTCTTTTCTTCCCTTTAAAATGTTTTAAAATATTTGTTAAAATACCTAACTTTTCCTGTAGGTTTTGGAGAGGGTTTAAAAAAAATACCAGCATAGATTTCAGACTAAACTTCAGTGTCTATACAAGCCTAAGGAGGCTAGAATCTGCTTCTCATGGTACTCACCATCGAAGTTTCTCTGCATATTCAACACTCATAGAGGAGTTATTTCACAGAAATTTCTGTGTATGTCTTCACCAGTATCAGAGCTCAGGCTCAGAAAGATATTGAATTCCAATATTTTTCATCCTTGTCTCTCAATTTCCATCCCTAATCCAGTTCTAGGAGCACTGTAATCATGGACCTACAGCTGGACCTACAGCAGGCTCCCATGACACCGATCTTCCAAAAGGATGAAAATACAATTTAACGAGTAAGTTTAAAAAAAAAAAAAAAAAAAAAGAGATCTAGAAAGGGGATGGGACTCCTTTAAAAACAAGCATATCCCAATAGTGGTTAAATTCAAAGAGAGGCTCAATTCAGAATTACACCCATTACAAAAAAGGGAGCTGGCCCCTTCTGTTTTAGCCATCTTTCACGTGGAGGACATCTATTTTAATGTTCCTAGGGGCTGCACCAGTGGCTTCTGGGATTTATTTGATCAGTTTGTGCTGAGTTCTTACTGCCAATTTCTCCAAGAGAAAATCTTGATTCATGTCTCATATCTAATAAAAAGACTGTGCTCCTGTAGCCTTCATATGCCCTGAAAGGGAAAATCGAAGACAAGGACAGGACAGAATGCCTACTTCAATGGGATTTCCTTTTGGAGATCCCTATGTCAGATACATCATACAGCAGTTACTACCTCCCCCTTGTATATAAGTGTCATCAATCAGCCTGATAAAAATGGTGGGAAAAATTCAGCAGTTTGTACCCAACTGAGCATTTCACAGTTCAAAGGATCTGATGCTGCAGGCCTGGAAGAGATGAGTTTGGATAATAATAAAAGAACTCAAAACATGGGTTCTAGCACAGTAATTCAACTGAGGCTGGACATTCTGAAAGAGACATCATTAATTCTGTGACAATACCACTCTACTTTGATCAGTTAATGACCAGATAAGAAAGAGTTGAGAAGCTAACTATTTTTTTTATTGTAATGATTAATTTTAACAGGAAAGAGACCATTTTATTTCCTAACTCTAGATCTGGGTGTTAATTCCCAAATTTGGGATGTGTGAAGAGAGAGAAAAGCTGTCTCGCAATACCATTCTGTAGAGATAAAATGGATTATGTGGAGACAAAGACATGACTCCTGGCCCACATTCCTCATTAACCCCCGTCTAGAAAAACTTTTTGTTTTTTCTTACAGGATTTTCAAAAGTGTTCTAGATTTCTACTTCAACAAGTTGAGCCTGTCACCCAGTCAAGAACACTGAGACAGCTGAACATTTTCAAGTGTTGGGACATCGAAGCCTGTTGATGATGGAGTGGTTGAACACTGCAGCTGTTGCACAGTTCATTGGGTCAACATTGCAATGAGGTTTCATAAACAGATTGGTTCTGCTGCCTGTGGCTCCCCTAATGGTTTATTTTATCCAAATCAGTGATCTTTATTAGACAAGATCTCACCACACCTCTCTCTACCAAAAGATAAAAAACGCTCACCTGAACTGGGGACATATTTCTTCGTAAGTTTAATATAAATCCTGTTGGCTCCATTAGCTGTTACAGAAATACACTCCACTGTAATATGTTTTTTGGCTCAAATGACCCTTTTCTTTCCAGCTTTAGTGCCTTCCTGTCCTCATTTTATCGAACCCCTAAAAACATTTCCTAAAAACATTCTATTATTGTATCTTTAATAATTTTTTAAGCTATTAAAAATCTTGGAAAACTTAACTGTATTCTAAGTTCTTTCCTTTTACTTTCGGATCTCCTTCCTGGTCCCATATTCTTTTCCACAAACCAAGCAACTTTACCCTTCTTCTTGGCCACAGACTGTTAT
Organism: Gavia stellata; assembly: GCF_030936135.1. NCBI lineage: Eukaryota > Metazoa > Chordata > Aves > Gaviiformes > Gaviidae > Gavia > Gavia stellata. The sequence goes on along the minus strand of NC_082603.1, from coordinate 30,905,942 downwards.
TGAGACTCCATATCATTGTCAGCACAGACAAATGCTTGAGGGTCTCAAAAGCTGATCAGCAGCAGTGATGAGAGATGCCTACAGAGACCCCACACATCCGGCAATACAACACCACCTACACTGGAAGAAGGGTCTGTAAAAATCTACCTACAACTGAAGATCTCTGCAGAAAGATGCATTCTGCACGAATGCTTACACAGTAACAACTACTCGCATTCTGGAGTATTCACGTGTCAACAGACATACAGACCACACTGCTAACCTGTTACACATGAAGCCACTGATTGCCATTAGCTGATGGTAACACTGAGAGGACTTCCCAATGAGTCCTAAGCAATTCATAGGTCCTTTAGGAATTCAGAATTCATTCTCTCATAGAACAGTTCCATTTACAGAAGACATCCATTTCTCTTCTCACTGTCGATGGTATCCCAGAGTAATTCTGCAACATCCCTCATATGTCTCTTAACAGAATACCTTTAACTGAGCCAAAATCCATCTTCCTTTTTCCATAAAGACAGCTGACATCTTGAGTTCATACGAGGCACACTGTGCCTTCTCTGGCATATTCCTAGGCTTTATTTCATTATTTTATGTTTATGCAACAGCAAAGAAAGCTTATGCCATATGGATGTGCTGATGTGGGGGACAGCAACCAAGCTCTGTTGAAATCAATGGAGTTAAACTGGCTTACACTATTGTGTACCCTAGGCATATGAACTCATAGTGAAGACTCAGAACTGGGCAGCTAAACTGCTTTATGAGAAGTTTTCGATGGAGTACGAACACCCGTTTGTGTGCTCTCATGCCTGGTAAGTCTTTAACTGGAGCAGCCTTTCACACATATACAACCGATAGAAAACTCAGTTTTAAAATCTACAACTATTACAAAACACGGTGATCCTTCTTGCAATCCCTAAACACATCCATATGCTACAACAACTTCAAATTGAAGTGAAAGAAGGTCTTTGTAAAACTGCCACATCTCAGCCTCACTTACTCTGTTTGCAAACTGTGACAACTTAAAGCCATCTCAACGCAGGAAATTGCTATGATATTGTCAGAATGGAGGGCGGCTTTAGCTTTTACGTATTTGGTGTGTGGTAACTCATTTGCTCTCTAAGGATCAGCTATAGCCTGAGAAGACACCAATGACTACTTAGGATATGGAATACATCCTGATTTCTATGCACACTCCAGGCATGAAGGACAGCAGTCCAGGACTATGTCTTTAATGCCCATATGAAGGGGAAAAAACCCTATTCTTGTCAAGAGCTGAAGAAAGAATGAGAAATGAGAGGATCTTTGTCTTTGAGAATGATGCCTCAAGTTCAAGTCAAATCGGTACATTGACTCCCGCCTTTTCTAGCCAGATGCATTAAAACAAACAAAAAAAAAAAAAAAAAAAAAAAAAAATCCCAAAACTGGAACAATGTCCCCCGGACAAAGAACATCCTGTGAACTGGAGCCACAGCACATCTGGGGGCCTCATGTTGCTGCTGAGTAATGCATGACCTGGGGACACTGTCATTTTGTGCTAAACAAGTCTCCAGAGGGAAAGCTGCCATTTGAAAGAGACAAAAAAGCTTCTTCATGTGATGCCAACGCACCCTCTCCTGTTTCACTGGAACGTGGGAGCATGTGAACAACACAGACATGAGCTCATGTAGCTACATGGATGTGAGCAACTGCCTCCCAGTCTCAATGTCAATATCAAAAACCCTGTGCCAAGACATGTGGCATCTCACAGCACCTTTTATTTTCTATTTCTCTTCCACCCAGATTTCTATCAAATTCTGGATTGAAGTATCAGTCAAAGTAGAGGGACAATCAGAGAAGCTTCACAATCATTGTTTGGGAAGGCACCTGATTAGTTCATTTCTTAATCAATAATATCCCTATAAGCCATTTGTTACAATCCACTCACCACACAGGTGGTGCATGCAGATCTGGAATTGAAAAACTATAACGTCAGTAAGATTTGCTTGCGATTTCACAGACCAACTATTTGCCATTGTGTTACACAGTGATCTAGACTTATAATTGAGGTGTGGAGATTCCCAGTCTCATGAGCAGTTTATGTCCCTTGATGCTGGGCATGGAAAAGAGCATGAAAGAATATGACAGGCTAGGTAACCAGCTTCTTGATGGGAGTGTAGCATCTGCAGTGAGATGATGGCAACAGGTCTCACTGAGAAGATCCTGGGTTTTGACGCCTCAATGCTGCAAAGTAACAGACTAGAATGAGTTATCTGAGGCTCAAAGCAGAACAAAACTCTCCACACCGTACCTAGGGGCAGGCACCCCAAGACTGTGTGGGGAACATGCATTAATGCTGGAATTCTTTCACATCTTCCTTGAAATCATCTTGAGTGTCTTCAGGCATGTTCCAGATCACTAAAATGCTTCTTTCCATCTCTGCATGGTGGAAAATTTCCAACCGTATGTTTAGACCCGGACTTTGTCAGAGTTGCTTGTAGTTTGTGGTATGCACATACAGTGACCTAATTACTATACTAACCCCTTCAAGAAGGCTGCCTTGGCTGGCTACGTGAAGAACTGATAAGCTTTCTGGAGCAAAGTCAAGTACTCAAAACCAGCCAAAGTTGTTTACTGTCCCTGCCAGTTCCAGATGAATTACTGGTAAGAAGAGGTTTCACTTTTTAAAAGGAAACATGTTCTCAACATGGTTCTTATAAATTAAACCACATCACTCTTTCAAAAGAGGACAAAGGAACTGCATGCATGATTGATGAACCATCCTAAACACGCTTACAGAGGAAAACTAACAAATGCATGGGCAGATCATAAGCAACATGCACCAGAACAAGGCCTGACAAACAGCACAGTGCAATAATACACATTTAGAACTCGACAGTGAATATTTGCTTACTACATGTTTATTTATTTTAATTGGAAATAAAGAAATTCAGTGATGAGTCTTTAGATACTGATACAGACATTTTCAAGTGTCACACAGGCCATGGCAGGCTAATTATTACTTGGTCTAAAGCATTAGAGCTCCCCGGATCTGACTGCAGACACCAGTTGAGGAAGCAAGCTATTGCTTTGGTTACAAAACTCATTTTGAGGAGATGATCAGGTTTCAGCAGTGCTATGCAGACTCCCTCTGGCTCACTGGGAAGCCGGCCGCTAGCCTGTGTGTCACATTAAAAGCTGTGAGGTGGTTTGTTCCATGCGCGAGTGAGAGGCTGCCAATCTTAAAAAGATGATTTTTGTTATTTGCAAACACAAAAATTGCTTTAGGCTCACTGGACATGCCAAAGCTGTGATCAAAATCACGTCCCTTTCATAGGGACAAAACATATGTTCACATTATCTCAAAAAGAAACAAGGGGGCATGGGAGAGAAAGGGGAGGGAATCTTTTTATGTTGGTTTAGCGTGAAACTACCATGCATGGCTGCCAGTTGTTTATCTGCTTTTCCAGATCAACAATATGTTCTTTCTTAAGGCCTTTCGTTAAAGAGCTTTCTGTCAATCTAACTTCTATTAAATAACGAAAACCAAATGGGGAACAGTCTCAGGCTCTGGGCTTGTCACATGACACTGCTGTTTAAAAAGTTTTTTTGGTCACCACCTCATAGCAAGAGTATTCTGGAGAATCTAATTCATAAATACTCACTGCTTTTGCTTTGGGATACTTCCCACGTGATTCCCTTTTTTTTCTTTTTTTTGCCTGTGACAGAGGAAGGAATATGCTTGCTGCTTGCGTCAGTCATCTCCACTTCTCCATTGGATGGTTCTGCTCTTGGTCCCATCTTTGCATTGTTGTTCCCTTCTTTGCATTGTGTGCCCAAAAGAGAATAAAAACTCAAAGCAGCATAGCAGAAGGGAATTCCAAGTCAAGCAAACAAAACCTGAGACTGGCAGAAGAAGGATCAGGGAGAGAGATCAGGGATCACTCTTCTGGGATCGGAGCTGGGGGGAAACAGCTAAGCGAAGAAAAACAAGGAAGCCTTATCTTCTAAAGAACACATCTATCGTTCAGCTTCAAAAGATATTCTGTGAACAAATACCATAAAGAAGAAGACAGTGGTTTGCATAGGAAGAAGAGTGAATCAAAACAGGTTTTTAACAATGCTCTCCTCTGTTCCAGTGAGGGGGAAAAAACGCGAATAGAAACACACAGAATGTATCCCAGTTGGGGATAAGTGAGAGAACCACACAGGATATCAGCTTGTGTAACTATAATTACAGGGACTCTGTCAATCATTAGAGCAAAGTAACTGGTATTCCTTCCTGCCGAGAGGAATTCTCACATACATTGTGGCAGGTCTTTCCAGATGGATGAGCCCTAAACTGCCACAGGCAAAGGAAACCATCCATGCTGTTAAACTAATGCTAAGATGGAGCAGGATAAGGCTGTGAAGGGTTGGCATTTGGAGTGACACCAGCAACCAGAACAAAAAAAAGGAGAAAGTCATCAGTCATCTCTGTTTTTCTCCTAACATCACCTTCCAGGTGGTCTCAAGCTTTAGGCATTTTTATAATTTAAGGGTCACTGGTATGTATTCTTTCATACTATCCATCCTTCTGGCAGTGGCTTCACCTGATAACAGCCACAGATAACAAAGGCAAAGAACCTTTAGTTTCTGACAACACCTGCTTTGCACAGGATGATGTTAGAGCTCCAAGCGGGGTTGTCTTTGGGCATTGTCAGCACTTGCAGGGCTGGGCCCTGCCACTCTGCTGTCAGCTGCAGAGCCAGAGGAGTTTTTCTTCCTATGTCCACTCCCAGGGTCTTGAACTATGCTGGATGGGGACATCAGAGGCCCTTTCACTGTGCCAGACACATCTCTTCACCAAACCTACCCCAATGTATTCTGACTGGCCAGCATTCCAGCAACGTTTCACATTTTAAAGCATTATATGTATATATATATCCTTTATATGAAGTTTGAATTTGTCCATAGTCCCCTCAGGTCCATATATTTTACCAAAACAGTTAATTGAGAAAAAGATTTCCAAGGCACAATATCTGCAATACCTCCCAACAGAAAATACTGGAAGTTGCCAGTGGTCACCTAATCTGAAAGAAACAAACCACAATTTATAGCAAGTGAGGAAGTTAGTTCATGTTTTGAGTTCCTTTTATCTTTATTACCAGAGCTATGGCTTTTTTGTCCTTACAGCTGTCTGTCAGCAGTACTCCAACAAAGAGGGCCACCCCTTGAATTTTAATCCTATATTCTGTTTCTTGAGAGAACTTTATTTATTTAAATTTTAAATATATAAATATCCAAAGACATAATTAGAGTCAGTGCAATTTAAATGAACTCACATAAAGTAAGGATGATGGAGAGACTCAGGTTTTAAAAAGGAAGATTTACCATATGCCTTAGAAAAGTAGATGGAAGTCAAAAGACCTGCAGTTCTTAGTGTGCATTACTCACTTATTTTTTTTTCTCCTCCGTGTTTCTATGCCCAAGGATTTGCTAGCAGAGTGAACAGTTTTCTTTTGGCTTTCTTCAACTCTGAATTTGACTCTCAGTCTGCTGGTGAACATGTGAATATTATAACTTCTACTTAGGTCAGAGGTTGTAGCAAGTGAAACTACAGGACAGTTCAGTACACTTAAATCCATCACATTCAACTACTTCTCTATCAAGCTGTCAGACACAAATTAGCAGACAACAGCACAGAGGGGAAGTGTGAACAATCTCACAGAATCACAGAATCATTAAGGTTGGAAAAGACCTGTAAGATCATCAAGTCCAACCATCAACCCAGCACCACCACGCCCACTAAACCATGTCCCGCAGTGCCACGTCTACACGTTTTTTTAACACCTCCAGGGATGGTGACTCCACCACCTCTCTGGGCAGCCTGTTCCAATGCTTGACCACTCTCAGTAAAGAAGTTTTTCTCCATAATGTTCAGGGTGAATGCTCACTTCAAAACTCTTAATTTATAATCTGAAGTAGTCTACAATAGATATACTCGAGTTACTAACATAAGAGGTTTTCAACCATAGCAATAATCCAACTCTTTTAAATCAAGTGCACACACAATTTTTAGTTTTCATCAAGGAAACTAAGGGAAGGATAGAATAAACTGATGCTTTCCCTCTGTCCCTGTACAAGGCTTTAAAAGTAAGTATCTGAAAAGGATTAGCAACAAAGCTGTTGAGCAACGTCAGCAAAAGATGCACAGTTTAGCAATGTTTCTTACCCTAGAAGTAGCCTGAAATGCCCAACAGACATTATCTCACCAGTTCATGAATAAGCGACATTGTGAGGACAGTCATTTAGAGGCCCTTTTAAATCTCGTGACTATGGTTCCTGCAGCTTTGTCCACAGTGCATATGCTATACTCACTGCATTAAAGTATTCAGATCTCAGCCTGTAGAGAGTGATGGTGCTAAGCACACTGGAAGATTACATGTCCCCTTCCTCCCAGCCCAGTCGATAGATGCTATTTTCTTACTTACTCCAGACAATCGCTGCTCTGATAGACAACTGATTAAACCCCACAAAAATGCTATATGATGGCTGACATTCTGGCCTTCATTCCTGCAACAGTGCCTCTCCACGCCAAAGTTCTGGGCAGATCATCAGCCTTATCTTTGAGCTTCCTGCCTCATGTCACAACCCTACTGTTATTTAAACATAGTTTTGTATTTAATTTAATTTCCTTGGTTTTGTTTAGCTTTGATAAAGAAAAGGAAATCTTTTCTAATCGGTTCAAAACAAGACCATTGACTCAAGACCAAGTTCAATGAGCTATCAGGGGCAACAGGATGCTAATGGCTAATGCAAAAGTCTGAGAAAGAGTCATGGGAACAAAAGCCATTGGAGGAAGAACAACTTGTCCTTTAAATCTGTAAAGAGGAAGTGGGATGCGGAGAAAACTTCTGAGTTGAAAAGCCATTGCAAGAGGGCCAGGGTAAGCTGAGAGGAAGATCAAGACTCACAGAATCACAGAATCACTAAGGTTGGAAAAGACCTGTAAGATCATCAAGTCCAACCATCAACCCAACACCACCATGCCCACTAAACCATGTCCCACAATGCCACGTACACACGTTCCTTGAACACCTCCACTGATGGTGACTCCACCACTTCCCTGGGAAGTTTATTGCAGTGTCTCACCACTCTCTCCGTAAAGAAATTTTTCCTAATATCCAGCCTAATCCTCCCCTGGCGCAACTTGAGGCCATCTCCTTTTGTCCTGTTGCTAGTCACCTGGGAGAAGAGACCAACACCCACCTCTCTGCAACCCCTTCTCAGGTAGTTGTAGAGAGCGATGAGGTCTCCCCTCAGCCTCCTCTTCTCCAGACTGAACAACCCCAGTTCCCTCAGCTGCTCCTCATCAGACTTGTGCTCCAGACCCCTCACCAGCTTCGTCGCCCTTCTCTGGACACGCTCCAGCACCTCAATGTCCTTCTTGCAGTGAGGGGCCCAAAACTGAACACAGGATTTGAGATGCAGCCTCACCAGCGCTGAGTACAGGGGCACGATCCCCTCCCTACTCCTGCTGGCCACACTATTTCTGATACAGGCCAGGATGCTGTTGGCCTTCTTGGCCACCTGGGCACACTGCTGCCTCATATTCAGCCGGCTGTCAACCTGCACCCCCAGGTCTTTTTCTGCCAGGCAGCTTTCCAGCCACAGATCACAATGTAATGAACTGAGACTTGTGTGCATATAAATATGTGCGTGTACATATATGTGCATATACACATATATGAAAATGTTTTTATATGTACATATATACATAAATACATATATACATATGAGAATATTTTCTTTGCCAAGCAAGGATACTAGGAAGGAAGACTGACTTAAAATCACAGAATATCAAGGAATTTAAACCAAAGTATTTCTGGAGTTGGGAAATGTCTACATATCAGCTCCCAAAAGATGTAATCATACATATTCTCAGAACACCAAGTAATCACTTACTGTTGACTTGACTACATGTCAGTGCAGAACAAAAAGTTTTAAGAAATGAAAAACATAAAGGGGCCAGTTCTACTGAACTAGGTCAACATCTAGAGTTTGAACCTGGCAGAGACTCATGAAAATCTTTGGTCCTGAGAACCAGCTGTATGACACAGGCTCATCCACAAGTCTTTCCATGAGCTTCAAGGAACTTTGGCTCATATCCCAGGACAGCTATTTTCAGGCTAGCTAAGGACAGAAGTGCTCATACAAGTGAACAGCATGAAGAGCAAGTCCAAGTCATAAAAATATTGTGCTAGCAGTTGAGAAGGTTAGAATACAAAGTAAGTGAAGAAACAGATTAAGGCCAAAGAGTCATATCAGAATTATCAAAGTCTCATGCATTTACAGCTCCTCGTCCACAGCAGGAACGTTTTTTATCTAAGAATTCACATGAAAACCAAAACCGAAGCCATCAGAACGCATCCAATAATCACTGTTCAGACTTCCAGCCAAACTGCTTTCTCTCTCACAGTTGTTAGTTCAACAGCTCTAACTTTTTAAAATCCTCCCAAGTATATTGGCCCTGATTTTCATATCTCCATTGATGCATAATAATTGAGTCAGATCTACCCTCTAACCTACTCCAAGCAAAATCCTCAGTGCACTTTTACTGCATCATACATGCTATTACAGAAACACTGTTATGATATCCAACTTTTAATGCAGTGCTAGTTACTTATTTACTAGCTCTACAGATCCAAAAAATCCCTGGCTCTTTTCATAATTTGCTAAGACTGTCAAGGGCATTTTTTCTCCATTGCTACTAATTCACATTAAGGGCCTTTGGTCATGCTCAGTAATAGCTGTCTCTTTGATCAGCACCCAGGTCAAATACCATGAGAACAGCCTTCCAAGAAATGTTCAGCTGTTCTGTCTTCCATCATCCTAAATGTAGGCTCTGCCAACAAAATGGCTAGGGATTTCATTACCTTTACTATATTAGGTTCTTTATAGACTTCAAGCTCATCTTTATTAAATCTTCTCCACACATTTTCCCTTACATTCTCCAAAAAACTATCTCAGGGCTTTGTTCAAGTTATTTAGTGGTCATTCTTCCATCTAAAAAGAGGCCCAACAGCTTGGATCTCTGCAGCTTGGTCTCTCTCACTGTTTTGGACCAAAGAGTTACCTGCAGAAAAAGTAACGTCATTCTCACTTTTAACAAGCCCTAGTTTCCTCTGAGGTGTTCAAACCATTTAACATCAACATAATCTAATGTATTTATTGACTCCCAGAAAAGCTTTCCCAAGATGATCTTAAGCTAACAACTGGGGTTTATTTTCTTCAAATTTAAGCACTGTTTGGAGTTTGTTTTTTTATTTGCAGTAGCTTCTGGTCTCCAACTCTCTTTTGAGCTGTATTTCTTCTCTCTTATGATAGTTAACTCACCAGCATGGTCAAAAAGGAAATGTAAACCTTTAAATTCACACCATTCTCAGAATTTCACAATGAGCATATTAATCCCTACAAGGTCACATTAAAAGTATAAGGAATGATACTTAAGCATCTTTCTAGCTTAATCCTTCACTGAGGTCAAATAGAGCAGAATGTGTAACCTTTGCCATTTCAACCAGTTCACATTTGCACCTTTCTAATACTTTTTTCAAGCTATCCAGATCCTTTTTCTGCTGAAAGTCAATCTGTGACAAATACACAAGCTTTCTTAAACCTCCCTAAAAGCTACAGAGCAAACACATATACATACACAGAGATATATATATCTCCTGATCACATTCCTGCCCTCTCTTGAGCACCTAATGGATCAAGTCTCTCCCCTCTGTGAAAAACATTTTTTTTATAAAGTAGATTGGACATAATAAGTTTTACAGAGAAGGGAAAATGCTGCAACATTTCTTCCATTCTGGTTTCTCCCTTCTTCAGAATTGGGCATATTCACTTGGAATTTATTCAAGCTTCCAAACCAAATCAGTTTCTAAAGTCTCTGAGTTCATGTAGGCCCTCCTGTTTTCAATAATGCAGCAGGAACACTATTGGCCCCTGCTACGTTATTGGTCCTGAGAATTGTAATTGTCTCTCAAAGCTCCTCAAAATATGGTATTTCTACAAAACAGCTGAGCTGTCTGGATTATATCCAGAATCTCTTTTTTCCACCTCACTATTAAAGAGATCACAGTATTTTCTCTATCTTTTTCTAGTTACACTGTAATTTCCACTTTCGTCCTTAATCATGCTCACTCACTCCTCCATACATGGATATTCTTGTAAAATGCATTCACATTATTAATACTTTACTTCCGTCATCTCTACTGTGTTTTATTATCTGGTGCATCATTTAACCTGTCCTTCAGCTTTATTGTAATTCTCAGCATAAGGTGGCTTCTCATTCTGAAGACAAATAATTGTCTCTGCAATAGCCCTCTCAGCTTCTATACATAAAGTTTCAGCTGCAAGTTTCCTCTCTCCGTTTCTAAAAAATCTCTCATTCACTATCAACAAGTTCCTAAAACTTCAAACCTGCTCTCAGCTATTATCAGCAATACCTGGGTTTTCTGGATATGTCAAGTATTTTGTCTCGTGTCATGGGCTCATGCATTTTATTGTGTTAGTTCATTGTCAGCATTGCTTCTTTGAGGAAATACACTGAGCAACAGTCTGAAGACTCTCTGGATATAACTTTGCCCTTTGAATAAATAAATATAGTGTCAGACTGACTGATAATCAGCTCCACTCAAGCTTACAAATGTTCTAGTGCTCTTCACAATTACGTTACATTTATCCCTTATCCTTCAAAATATCTGTCTTAAGAAACACTTCTGGATCCACCTCTACTACCAACATTGTTCTTGCAGTCATAGGAGCACCTTTCAGAACATCAGGGAAGGTACCTTACAGATGCCTGGGTATGAGATCTGTAGTGCATCTTTAAGGATTTTGGTGCTGAGTGTTTATGAAAGCCAACTTAGAAACAGTCTGAAATGCAACATGTTTGATCCAAGATTCACAAAACTTTTGAATATGAAACAGTCTGAGGCAAGTAAGTGACAAGCTTGATCCAAAGATATTTTCACATCATTCTTCTTAGATGTCAGAAATACACCAAGATTCCTTTATTCTCCCTAAGTGAAAAAGGCACAGCCCTGCTTCCCAGAAGGAAGGGAGGGGGTTGTTTCAGACCACTTTATACATGAATCCGGGTTTAGAAACAACATTACAATGAACAGCTAGTGCATGCCTATACCATTGTGCTCAGCTGAATGGAAGCAGACCAGTTCATTTCAGTATCATAAAAGATCCTTTAATGCTCATTGCTGAAGTAGTTGTTTCTGATTCAAAGGACAAATTCCTACAGTTTCAGAGAAAGAAGTTCTATCCTGCTATTGAGCAGTTTGAAACATTAGTTTTCAGCCTGTCCATTTTCTAAGTATGATCATGTTTTGACCAATGAAAAACATATAAAATCCTACAGTTTATTTCCTTTTCTTTATAGGTTTTGTTTGGGTTTTTTTGCTGTCGTGGTGCTTTAAATGAGACAGCTTCTGTGAACCTTGTTTAGAAAGAGACACCATGTGCTTACACATTTAGGGAGTTCAAACTGTTCCTGATACTATGCTTAAGATTCTTCATTAAAACCAGCTGAACACAAATAGGAGGTATTAATATCTTTGTTCCCTAATTATTAGATCAATATCTATGTATAGATGAGATTATTTGAGTGGGAAAAAGGCAATATCTTTTTAAGATGTTAAAAATGCTTTTGGCACTAAATGCATCTGAGCAGAGACACTCGCTACCTAGTTTGAATCACTTTTGTTTATAGTCGGTGGCACCTCCTAGTAAATTCGGTTTGAGAAGGTGATACTTACTGCAAGAGGAAAGTGCATTCAAAATCACCAAAACACTTTAAATGTAAAATTCTCTCAGTTTGTTAGGTTGTGGAAAAGTTCAAGAAGAAGGATTTTCAATTATATATTTTACCCAAAAGAGACTTGGCAAGGCCCCTTGAATACTTCCTTTCTTTTCATCAAGATATCGATACAGAATTATTATCTAATCTATTGGTATAAAAACAACAGAAATGGCAGTGGGCACAATTCTTCTCTCTCTTGCAAAAAGGCAACATGGGATACCACGAAAGCCAATGTTTAATTCACAGTGATCTCATCGGCATGAACTATGCTGACACTTTCCCTGCCAAGAGCAATTCTCTGCAAAGGGACTTCCTGGACAGATAAGGTACAGAAGCCTGCTGCATATGTTGTTATTCCAAAGCCTAACCAATGAAACATATGGATGTTGAGCAACTCCTGGAGACCAGCTCAGTGCATGAGGCAGCTGGAGAGTGATCACTTCAGAATTAGCACCTCAAGTTTTTGTACCAAGCACATGCAACAGACTCACTTTTGCTGCCTTCTCGGGGAATTTTTTCACTAACAAATGCATTTCTTCAGAACATGAAGACAGGTTCTATGAACAGGCTTGAGCAAGATAGCTCATGATGAAATAATTATGAAGTTTACAGTGTTGGTACAATCTCTCCTATATATTTTTAAGAGCACCCAAGCAAGATTGTATAATGAAAAATTGACTTATAAAAGTGTCATTCAACTGCTCTGTATTCACATTTGTGATCAGTGTTAAGTCTTTGACAAAGACAGAACTCAAATACTGTGGATACTTTGTGCCCACAGCCAGTAGTTTTAATAATTGCTTTTGTTTAGAAAACTAGAATCAGGAACAAAAGGGAAGCTCTGAGAAAAGTTGCAGTAATTCCTTGAAAATAGGAGTATTTTTCTTCTAGAAAGCTCCTTAACATCTTTTTCATAAAGAATTGTAGGGTCTGTTAAAAGTTTAACAGGACTTTAGACAGCCATTACAAATGCCTATAAAGTTTCACTATCTGCCTAGGTTTGAGGGATTCTGTGACACTTCTTGACGTCTTCAAGGCTTCATCCACAAGCTTGCTAAGGATGGCTTTGTCGTTCCCAAAGCCCCCTCTCTGTTAAGCAAGCCAGCCTGTATTTGCTTCTGCAAACATCATTTTCCTATTAGAAATGATGTTTTTATTACTCTCCTATCATGCTGAGCAGTGGGGGATATTACTTCTTCAACAGCTGGAGTGCAAGGCCTCTTACCCTGTGGGGATTTGGCAGTTACCAGTTGCAAACTAAGTGGAGCAGTGAGCAAGCTCTGCAAAGAGGATGTCTTTACTGTCAGCTAATAGCACACAGATCACCCCATTCCTGCAGAACTAAAACCAGGCCACTATTTTGCTTTTTAGGAGACAATAGGTCTCTTTCTCCCCTCCTCCACAACAGGCCAGGCACAATAGCTCCAAAATTAAAACCTTTTGTGTGCACATATTATTTGATTTCAAGCTGCCTAGAATATAATGATGATTTTTTCAGCTCCTCGCAGCAGTTGCCAGCATTTCTGACAGCCTGTACAAGGAGATGGGAGTACTGAGTATCTTTGTGTGTGTTATTTGCTATGATTTTTATTTTTTAAAAAACTTTCAAAAGACTGTTTAAGAAATTGCTGCCAGCCCTCCTGGTAACCCCACTGCATTTTCCTTATGGAAGGAAGTTCAGTAAGGAGAGCCACCACTTAGCTTTAGAGAACACTAACCTATTCTGTGCTAAAACAGCAACTTGCAAAGCCTAGAGGAAACTCTTGAGATCGAATGAGAAAAAAAAACACAAAGCCTCTCAGAAACAATAGAAAGAATCTTCTCAGACCCATATAAGAAACGTTATCCTTCAGAAAAGAATAAGACTTATGCAGCCTATTTATCTTCCTCTCATCTTTTTCCCCCACATCAGTCCTTTTATAAGAGAGAAGCTCCTGGAACTCACCTATATACATTCCCTGGGTGTATTACAGCCAAGCATAAGTAATCACCAATGCAGCCTTGGGTATCTGGCTATATAAGTGGCTGTGCAGGGCTTAAATATTATTTTTTTTTAGGGGCATGGAGGGCAAAACTCTTCTGATGTCTTGGGTAAGTACCAGCTAAGAAGGAAATTAAATATAGGAATTTTATTTTGCTATTGTTTATTTTTGCTTAAGTTTTTTTAGTTGTACCACATCTTTATAGAGACTTTTAAAATAACTGAAGCTTTCACAGAATCACAGAGAATCACAGAATCACTAAGGTTGGAAAAGACCTGTAAGATTATCAAGTCCAACCATCAACTAACACCACCTTGCCCACTAAACCATGTCCCACAATGCCACGTACACACGTTCCTTGAACACCTCCACTGATGGTGACTCCACCACTTCCCTGGGAAGCTTATTGCAGTGTCTCACCACTCTCTCCGTAAAGAAATTTTTCCTAATATCCAGTCTAAACCTCCCCTGGCGCAACTTGAGGACATTTCCTCTTGTTCTGTCGCTAGTCCCTTGGGAGAAGAGACCAACACCCACCTCACCACAACCCCCTCTCAGGTGTTTGTAGAGAGTGATGAGATCTCCCCTCAGCCTCCTCTTCTCCAGACTGAACAACCCCAGTTCCCTCAGCCGCTCCTCATAAAACTTGTGCTCCAGACCCCTCACCAGCTTCGTCGCCCTTCTCTGGACACGCTCCAGCACCTCAATGTCCTTCTTGTAGTGAGGGGCCCAAAACTGAACACAGGATTCGAGGTGCAGCCTCACCAGCGCCGAGTACAGGGGCACGATCACTTCCCTACTCCTGCTGGCCACACTATTTCTGATACAGGCCAGGATGCCGTTGGCCTTCTTGGCCACCTGGGCACACTGCTGGCTCATCTTCAGCCGGCTGTCGACCAACACTCCCAGGTCCTTTTCTGCAGGAGAGCTTTCCAGCCACTTGTCCACAAGCCTGTAGCATTGCATGGGGTTGTTGTGACCCAAGTGCAGGACCCGGCACTTATGAACCTCATAAAATTGGCCTCGGCCCATCAATCCAGCCTGTCCAGATCCCTCTGCAGAGCCTTCCTACCCTCAAGCAGATCAACACTCCCGCCCAACTTGGTGTCATCTGCAAACTTGCTGAGGGTGCACTCGATCCCCTCATCCAGACCATCGATAAATATATTAAACAAGACCAGTCCCTAAACTGAGCCCTGAAGGACTCCGCTTGTGACCGGCCGCCAACAGGATTTGACTCCATTCACCACGACTCTCTGGGCTCGGCCATCCAGCCAGTTTTTTACCCAGCAAAGAGTACATCTGTCTAAGCCACGAACCGCCAGCTTCTCCAGGAGAATACTGTGGGAGACAGTGTCGAAGGCTTTACTAAAGTCCAGGTAGACAACATCCACAGCCTTTCCCTCACCCACTAGGCGAGTCACCTGGTCATAGAAGGAGATCAGGGTGGCCAAGCAGGGCCTGCCTTTCATGAACCCATGTTGGCTGGGCCTGATCCCTTGGTTGTCCTGCATATGCCCTGTGAGCGCCCTCAAGATGAACCTCTCCATAATCTTCCCTGGCACCGAGGTCAGGCTGACAGGCCTGTAGTTCCCCGGATGCTCCTTCTGGCCCTTCTTGTAGATGGGTGTCACATTTGCAAGCCTCCAGTCATCCAGGACCACCCCTGTTAACCAGGACTGTTGATAAATGATGGAGAGTGGCTTGGCAAGCATCTCCGCCAGCTCCCTCAGTACTCTTGGGTGGATCTCATCAGGCCCCATAGACATGTGAGTGTCCAGGTGGCATAGCAGGTCGTTAACTGCTTCCTTGTGGATCACGGGGAGTTTATTTTGCTCTCCATCCCTGTCTTCCAGCTCAGGGAGCTGAACACCCTGAGGATACATGGTCTGGCTATTAAAGACTGAGGCAAAGAAGGCATTAAGTACCTCAGCCTTTCCCTCATCCTTGGTGACGATGTTCCCTCCCGCATCCAGTAAAGGATGGAGATTCTCCTTGGCTCTCTTTTTGTTGTTAATGTATTCATAGAAGCATTTGTTGTTATCCCTTACAACCGTGGCCAGATTGAGCTCTAGCTGGGCTTTTGCCTTTCTAATTCCCTCTCTGCATGACCTAACGAGGTCTTCGTATTTTTCTTCAGTTGCCTGCCCCTTCTTCCAAAGGTGATAAACTCTCCTTTTTTTACTGAG
Source organism: Gavia stellata (assembly GCF_030936135.1). Classification (NCBI taxonomy): domain Eukaryota; kingdom Metazoa; phylum Chordata; class Aves; order Gaviiformes; family Gaviidae; genus Gavia; species Gavia stellata. The sequence continues at coordinate 30,889,935 of NC_082603.1, read as the reverse complement.
TCTCATCAAAAGCTCCCCGTTCAGCCAGGCCTGTCGTCTTCCCCGCTGGCTCTTCTTACAGCACATGGGGACTGCCTGCTCCTGCACCTTTAAGATTTCCTTCTTGAACAACATCTAGCCTTCCTGGACCCCTTTGCCCTTCAGGTCCATCTCCCAAGGGACCCTCTCAACCAGTGTCCTGAACAGGCCGAAGTCTGCCCTCCAGAAGTCCATCATAGTGTTTTTTGCTGACAAATAGTGGTTGCTGACCACTTTGCTGACACATAGTGGTTTTGTTGTAGATTGTCCTAGTAAGAGAGTCCTGAACAATACCTGATGAACTACTAGATGGCTACATTCAGACAGGCCACCATGTGAACAAATCCCTATACTTGCAAGAATGAAAATTAGGCCTGAGGTTTAATATGCTTTCCTGTTCTTCTCACAGGATGAGATCTGCTTTGCATTTGGGACACTTGAGGGCTGTGAGCTTGTGAAAAAGCAGTCTTCTCAAATCTTGCTAGACCTATACATATCATTGTAAAATTTTCTATTTTCTTAGTGATTTTAGACTTCATTCATGGATAGTTTCTGTCTCATAGGAAAGGTTAGAAATCCAGCCCAGGGGAGGTACTGTAAGTGCAGACACCTTTTCTTCCTAGAGGACTGCTAGTTCTCTATATCTTGTACCATTGTAGAGGTCTGTGGGTTCCTCACTTGTCCTGCTTTAGCAAACTCCTTGAATGTATGAAGGCACACTGCTTCTTCCCTCATTAGTTAAAACACCTGTAGCAAATCTTAATATGTTTCTCCAGGCGCAGCTAATGTGCTGGTTGTTGTCTTACCCTAAACAAGCTCCACTAACTTTCTGATGCTCTAAGGTGGCTCTCTGGCCAACTCTTAGGCTTGACCAAAGCAGTCTCTAGTTTCTCTCCAGATAATGCAACTAAAGCCCAGAAAGTTGGAGACAGGATCTCAACAGATGACAGTATATTTTAAGGTGCAAAGCCCTAACTTCCAGGTACCTGGGTATCTGCACAAATGGCTTTGAAAATCCATGCTTTGGTTGTGAGAAGTATTGAATGTCTTGGAGAGAGATCTCAGAGCTGTGACATCTTTCAGTCAACAGTAACTGTCATGTTCTCAAAGGTAGAAGATTTTAGAGGCCTGGGATGTGAGCTTTCACCTTTAAACTTCTATGTGCTGTCACGTGCTCCTAGGAAAGCCATTAATCACAACACTTCACTCCCAGACGGGACAGAGCAGGGACTTCAAGGGTTCGCTTTTCTGCCATGTCATTAAGCATGGGACAGAACTGATTTTGATTTCTGGCACATGAATCCTTTATCAAAGATTAAACATCTGCCTTTCAAACAGGTTGCTGACCACTGAATCCAAGGGCTGCCACTCAACCATATTTGCAAAGGCTGAATTAGAGACTTCCAGTGTGCAATACTTGCGAATAAACTGTCTCAACTGGCTACAAAATACCTTTCCAGGGAAACTAAGGCGATACCATGAAATAGGGTTCTGTATTCTGCTTTGAGGTAAGGCTGACCCAGGCTCATGGAATGCACCTCTAGAAAGCATACAGCTATATTTTTTTGGCACTAAGCTTAACTTTGTTCTTCTTAAGGCTTATAAACCTATTACCTCAAGTTTGTCATATGAAAGTGAAGTGGGACTGATTCATTCTGGGGAAAAGAAGAAGATGCTTGCAAAGGGCTTTTAGTTCTAGATTTGTCCTGCTTGGAGAGGAGGAAAGAGAGAATCCAAACCCAGGGTGTTGCTATGCCCCATCTTTCACAGCGAGAACAGGATCTGAGTGTGTTCTGGCTCACGGCACTGGAGTCGAACTCTCTCAACCTTGTCGAGCCCCAGGCTCCAGTGGCTTTTAGGTCAAGCCTAGCTCCAGCAATCATTCCCAGTGTTTGTGAGCTAGGGAACAGAGCTGCTGCTATTCACGGCATGCTGTCACAGTCTAAGCCAGGGGCGTCCTGCCTTGTGATTGCTGATTTCAGTTCATTTCTCTGATTTACAGTTTCCTGATTTGCAGGTTGTTAAAATACTTGTAAAAAACACTGGTCTGGAAAATGTTCCTAAATAATTATGTTGATGACTAAAAATCAGCCTGAAAGGGCTTTAATTCATAGCAGCTTATACAATAACGGAGATTTAGGGAGAGCTTTTATTCCCAACTCATATTTTTAATGTTTCATTCATGTTCATATCCTGTATTAGAGACCCCAAAGTGAGTTTATATGGCTAAACTCTAATTCTACAGTCAGGAACTAGTTCATTCTCTGGAAAAGCTTTCTTAGGCAAATAAATTCTTCTATCTGAAGTTTAGTGTTGTGTTTATGTTCTGGATGGCTTGTGGGGAATTAGAATCCTTTCCCCTTTGGAAGGGGATTGTGGGAATTGAAAGGTTAGCATTAAAATAGGGAGTCTAAGCATCAGTGAGAAACTGAGGTCAAGAGTGTATCCCATTTACTTGCTGCAAGTAAAGATCACAACTGAGTCTGTGCTAGGGGATTTGTGCAGTACAGCCTGAAACATCCTGGGTCTGCAAATGAGCAGACACATCCAAGACTATTTTGATTGTTACCTTTGGTGCTGAGAGCAGAGAGATCTGTTGTCATTAGCCCAGGCTAATGTTTAGGCCTGCAATATTGTCATCGCAAGTCTCAAGTTTCTTATTTAACCAGTCCCAGCTGTGTCAAATCCTGCCTGCAACAGAACTAGAAGCTGGAATTAACCATTGAACCTCCCAAAATGTATGACTGATTGACTCTGTTGTAAGGTCTGGTTATGACCATTTTGACATGTCTTCTGCTGGAAAATGTCTTAGTTAAAACTCTTCAGAAATGCATCTGTTACTTAATGCTAAGAACGCAGAATATCCTGAGTGAGGCCTGGCCAGGATGGAAGATGCGCTTTACCACATCCCAGGGGAATAAGTTTAGTCTCTTATGAGCTGTTCCTGGTTTTGTAATGACTCTCAGCAGGAAAAAAGCTTGAGATTTCCAGTTTTTAGAGAATGAGAGAAACATTCTCTACTCAGTTCTGTTTGCAAGTCTTATGTTATTTAAAGGCCTCAGCTTGCAGTAAAAGAAGTTAACACAAATAATCTGACTACATTCAAACAAGCCTTCTTAAGCCGGGTGGAGCAGTTTCTGCATTAGTGCAATGTAGAAGTACAGGAGTTTGCCTGTCAGACGCAGGCAGCCCTTGAAGTAACAGACACATCTTCATGCTGTGCTGCAGGCCAAGGCATGGGTGTTCCTATGCTCCCATCAAATGCAACAGGTACTGCCCCAAGGCACCAGAGACTCAGGTGACAGTTTACTCATTTACAAAGAAACAGAACTTCTGGAGGTCTTGCTGGTACAGAATTCCTAAAAGTTTGGATGTTGCTTAGCAGCCTAAGGTATTAACAGAAGCATTAAAAAAAATTGAAAAAAAAAAGCCCTGGTTAGTTAGTGCAGGTGTCTGCTTGGTCTGCCAAGAGACAGGCATGAAGGCATGAGGGAGTGTAGCTGTTTTCAGCTGAAACCAATTACCTTGATGAGTGAAGTAACTAGGGCTATAAAAACACTGTCTTCTGGTACATTAGAAAGTTAGATATGCCCAACATGTGCATTTGTTAGGACAGATCTAATTGAGATGACCTGCCATGTCTTGCTAGACTCCTCTTTGTAGAATAGTGCATCCTCCTTGTCCTGCTGTCAGGAAGCATTTGTCAGCCAACATTTGCTTTGTTTCATCTTTCTACTTCTCATCACACTCCCTTGTGCACAACAAGGACATGCTAAGATACCATACTAGCTTCTTGAAAACTACTGTCAAAAAATGATCTTGTAATGTAATCTGCAGGTAAGATACTCCTGAGCTGTGGCTGCCCCAGCCCTTCTGAAAGCTGTTTTGAGATTGCAAATTCATTGTATGGTGTTGGGACAGTTTGTGGGGTCTACTACTGCACAGTTATCTGAAAATGAAAGTAGGGTCTGGGTTAACTATAAAAGACTCCACAACCTTTAAGTGTGCCATATATGCAGAACCACATGCCAGCCTTCCTTGAGGGGATGATCTTACAGGTCTTTTCCAACCTTAGTGATTCTGTGATTCTGAGAGAACAGCCGAATGATCCAATCCATTACACTAGATCTAAACAGAGACAGAATTCCGGAGTTACAGACTTCTTATGCTATAAGTGCTCTGGGGCAAGTGTACCAGTAACTGAGCAGAGTTGCAAGCAATCAGCTTGGAAAATGGTACATAGAAGAAATGTTCTTTGGTACTGTATTAAGTTACTGAGAAAAAAATGACTTTATCTACTAGAGGAATTGATGAAGCAAATAAGAAACAATGTCTTGATCAAAGCTTTCATCAAATTTGGCACGTAAAACAGTAGAATGGTAGAAGATGACCTAGTTCCAGGAAGGAAGGAAGTAGGATGTTTTAAGAATTGCCATATCATGGCTACAAAGATTATGATGGGCAGAATGGAAGAGAAGCCCACTAGTAACCCAAGGTGAGTTTGGAAACTAGATGCACATATTTCTGAGGGACAGACATGTAACATGATACTTGTAGTGCCAAATAAACTGATCTGCTTTAACACTGAGATCAGCAAGTTCCACCCTCTCCTTTAGCAATTTCCACAGCTGCAAGCAGTTTAATTTGTAGCTATTTCTTTGTGCGCAAGTGAGGGTGAGAATACAGAACTAGTCAGTTTTAGGATGGACATATGGGTTTTACCACTGAAGTAGAAGAGTCTGCTCTGCTCTCTGCTCTACCAGAACTTTTGCCACTTATATCCCTTAAGGGATCCCTTAAGGAACTACCAAGGATGCAGCACAGACTGAGGTTGAGAGTTTTTAGAAGCCATTTCCATTTTGTTATTAACATGTGTGAATACTGGGTTTTATTATTTCCTCTTTGATTTTATGACTATGGCAGATTATTCAAAAGCAAACTGAAAAAGTCATTTATTGCCTGGGTTTGTTTTGGTTTTTAAACCTGTAACACTTTAAAGCATCATGAAGAGTTCTGGATCATACTCACAACAGGGAGAATGCTTAACAAATTAAAAGAATTTGTCTGCAAGTCTGAACACCACCATAAATGGAGGGGTAGGAGTCCATGTGGAGCTGTAAGGTCAGTTATGGTTCTCAGAACCCAGTGAAATTGCGCTGTAACTACTGACAGAAGCACCTCAAAAGTCTGCCAGCTTTGCTAAGGCTTCCTTCCCTCTCCAGATGACCTTCTATAACTAGCCTGATGATCTCCTGATAACAGGTTTTCTTGGTACATTTCCACATCTTCCTGATACTTTGGGTCTGGCTAGAAAACAGATGTTCTTGGGGTACTTGACAATCTCACTTTGAACACTGGCAGGAACCAAAAACTAGAGAACGCAGAAATAAGAAACCTTTTTTTTTTGATTGCACCTGATCATTCTTGAGCCTTGACACTGGGGACTAAGATTTCGGCAAGGATCCAAATTGGCTCTTCCCCATGAAATCCATTCTTGGGTCCCTACATGCACATTAAGGTGAGCATTAAGTCTAGTGTTTCAGCCTTAAACCTCAATTCCCTTGCTTAGGTTCTGAGCCAAACATTTGCTAGGGGAGAGATGTGCAGAGCAGATGATCAGCCTTCTTCCAGGATACCTGTTTCCACTAAACGTGTGATGAACTTACAGATTATACTGAGGGGTTCTAGATGTTTTGTCCAAGACACCAGCTAATTAAGCAGCAATGTGGCCCCACCTTGACCACCTGTATGTTTTTTGTTTAGCACTCTTCATAAAATATTGCCAAAGTACAGGCAGCACCATGACCTGAAATTATTGCCCTGGCCATCTGCAATTCAGACAGCCATTTCTTCAGGTCACAGACTAAGTCTAGTTAAGTCTTCTGGGGAAGTTGCTTCAAAGGATGTCCAAAATGGGAGAGGGATATGGAAGGTGGCTCAGTAAAAGTCTGTACCGAAATGACGCACTATGAACTATAAAGTCTAGGCTGTATTATAGGTATTTAAACACATTTTTTTTTCTGTCATGCCTCCCTTCCCCAAACAAACACAAGCCTCTTCAGCTTTTCCACCCATTTGACTGTTTACATGATGCTTGACAACTTAAAACGCAGCTTTTGTGTTGTAAAGGTTTTCCAGTATAGTGGGCTGCTAAGCAAGCTTTTAATGGCTTCAACAATCATCTTATCAATGAAAAAAAAAAAAAAAGGCTGTTTAGTACACAAATCATCATAACTTAAGATAATTGTGATTTCAGTAACTGGGAAACTCTCATTCAGTCGAGCAGACGGCACCTGATAAGGTTAGTACATATTCTTAAAATAGGCTATTGTCAGCTGTATGCATGTTGGATATAACCATAATGCTTCTGGACCTCTGGGCTCCCTGAAAGAAATGTGAATCCATAGGTACTCTTATATCTTGGCTACTGATCAGTTTAATACGAACTGAACACACCACCTAAACAAGGGGCTCCTAAGCAGGCCGTTAATAATAGGGGTTGAACTTGGGGCCTCTGGAAGGGAAAGCAGTGAGCTCTGGTTCTCTGAGGTTAGAGGTGAACAGCCAAGCCTATAGGAAAGTTATTCTCCTTCTACTGTCCTGCTGGAAACAAGTGCCCCACAGATTAGATGCAGGTTATACTTATTGCTGTGTCTGGGGTGGGGGTTTTTTGGGTTTTTTTTTTGTTTACTTTACCTCACCTGCCAGACTTAGGCCAGTATCCCTGCTGAGGGTGGCAGGGTGACAAACCATCTCAGGAAACTGATCCACATGAGAAAAACAGATTTTGTTTCACCAGCAGACAACACAACTGCTTGTATTGGCATACCTGAGGGGCAGCGTGGAATGGGCTCGCTGAAGCCTGTGCTGCTGTCACTGGCAGCGCTCATCGCCTGGGGGCCTTAGATTTGTCAGTCAGGTCGTGGCAGTAAAATCCTGAAGTAAAAAGTGCTTCCATTGTGTCAGGCCACTCCTGCAATGGGAATTCTGCACAAATCATGGCCATGCTCTGCGCCAAACATTCTGTAGGAATAAAAGGCAAAATAAGTAGTAAGTGACTTAAGTGATGCTACTGGCTTGCTTCAAATTATTCCAAATTAAGTCATTTTTGAACTTAAAACCTTTGGTTTAAAATAAACCAGAGAGTCATCAGGGAAGAAAAACCTGAGTGCTATGAAAACTGAGCTGTGAGTTCATGGATATGATTCATTTTCCCCTTTCCTTTCCATCCATTCAGGGGTCAGCCAAATCCATCTCTTACCTGGCCTTTCTTCACCCTGAAACTCAGAGTAATGGGAAGAACAGAAGAGTTAATGTGACAGGATGTTTGTAGAAGGCTCTGCTGTAGGTGTCCTGTGAATCGTTCTTGATATTCCTCAGCTGGTATGCTGTTTCTTTGGGTACAGACAGGTATATGGTAGTGATACAGAACTTGGGCCTAAACAATACGTCTGGATGGTATTAACGTGCTGTTTGGACAAAATGATGTCTCTCCATTTCTTCTAAGCTAGGGCTGGAGAAGTCTCTTTCACACACACACCCCCATACACATTCCCCCTCCGGAGTACGGCATGAACATCTGAAGGCCTTGTGATTACAATTTTTATTGTTGATGCTTACTTTCATCACATCTAACATTTGCTCCAAACTGACTACTTCTAAGAATGTCACTCTTCACAATGTGTATGGGCATTAATCTTCCAAAGAAGAATTTAAATGGCAGGGTAGACCCTTCCAGCTAATATAAGGGAGGTGATGCCCTGTCTGTTTTTAATTAGAGCTAGCTTTCTTAATGAGGTAATGTTCTGTTGTGCTGGGTTATCTCCTAGAAGACAGGGCAGCAGGCGAGCTGTTGGGGAGGGACACTTGAAAAACATCACAGGCAAGCTGTTTAATGTTAGCACTATCATTCATCACCCGGGCTCTTTGGAGAGCCTGACAGACGGAGCACGTCCTGTGGGGACTCCATCAGCCTCTGGCGTGCTGCTTAATGCAATTTAGCCAGATGTATCAAAGCAGCAGGCGAGACCCTGCTATTTGGACAGCATTTATAGCATCCTGGGCAAATAGTCAGGAAATGTTCAATAATGTGCCTTGCACAAGTGTGGCAAGAAGCAGATTCTTAGAATGATGGGTTGCCAAGAGAAATCCTGGCAGTGCCTCATTCCAGCTCTTAGTCACATGCTGGTTTTGTTGTTATTGTTTGAGGGCTTATTTTTTTTTAAAGGCTGTCTCAGTTTGAGGTTTCCAAAGACCAGATTTAAGGTGACTTGAGTACGCCCATCTGGTTCCTGATCAAGTGGACGAATGTGTACAGCAGAATCCCTGGCCTGCTCGCGCACAGCGTGGATCTGGGCACCAGGCCCGCTGGCGTACTCCATTGTCTTCCCGGCAGACAGAAAGCAGTGCAGAGCTGTCTGTTGCAGCAGCCCCAAATGCTCTGCTCATGATGCAAAAGGGATCAATGCTGTTTGGGCAATCAGAGGGCAAATGCCACTACAGTCATGTAATTTAGTGGGGACTCCGGCTACATATCTAGGCTACAGAACGGGATGTAGCCTGGTATGCTGATAGCCTCTGTTATGGAATTCAAGGGGGGCTCTGCAGAGTATAGTTCAAGTATAGCTAACTGTTTGGTACTTAAATAATATTAATTCCCAAATTTTGCAATCTAGACCTTTTCCCGAAAACTTGAGTATACCCACAGACCTGGCTTTGGTTCTCCCCCTTGAGGTATTTGGTGTGTGAAATCTCTCTACCAGTTACACAGCAGAAGGATTGCTCTCTCAAGAGAGCAGAGCCTGCAACAGGGAAGGCAGATACCCTGGGGAAAACGGGGTTCTACTCTTTCCACGTGGTGTCCTGCTGCCCAAACTGGTTGCCACTGCCACTAGCTGCCACAGAAATCCTAGCCATAAGCCATGTGGGTGCTGAAAGCAGTTTGTGGCACTGGTGTTTTGCTATTTAAGTCTAAAACTTCTTTGCCAGCAATGGGAGAAAAGAACAAGGTTAAAGCACTGCCCTGTGGGCTGCTGGCAAAAAGACATGTAGCCTCTAGAGGGGGAAAAGCTCCAATGGGCCTGGAAAGGGAATAGCTGTGATGTGTATTTTCAGCCTAAAGGCCAAAGCCTCATTAAATTCCCAATGCAGAAGCAAAGCTGTCCTTTGCACCATTTTTTTTAATTATTATTTTTAGCAAAGTTCTCCCCAAAACCACTTTTCTGAGGAGAACTCCACTTCTCCTGGGAGCCAGAACTGCAGCCTGGGTGAGGGACAGACATGTAACCCAGGCACCTCCCCATGTGCTGTGGTGTCAACTTCACCTGTGAATTCAGCTTTGGCTCAGAACCGGTGCATAAAGATGTAAAATCCATCTGGGCCTTGTGGCCTTGGAAAGCTCTTTGATGATGTTTCCAGCAACAGAAATGTAGCATGTGCAGAGCCTTGCATCCTGTTGCTAATAAGTCTGCTTTTACACCACTCCGCTACACTTATTAACTTTCATTTACATATTTTTCCAATAATCTTTTTAACATGTGACTAGATGACCATAAATCCTAGAGAGTGAGGAGTGCAGGGTATGTTGGAAGAACAAGTGCTTGGGGCTCAGTTTAACCCTTCAGTTACCACTAGAAAGGCCAGGTCCCGAGCAGCTGTGTCCTGCTGTTAGCCCAACAGAGACAGGTTGGCAGGGAAGGGTAAATGCTTCGAAGGGAACAGATTTTCTTCTTGTGGTATCCCAAAACAAATACAAAATTTGGAGCCGCTGCCAAGTCCCAGGATGCAAATTAATGCAGAATGGGGCATTTGAAATATTTTGCTAACAAGTACATGCCGTGGTTCTGCATTGATATTTAGCTGTTGATGAAACCCCATCTGTTGATTTAGCAACCAGGTTCACTAAACCAAATGGCTTTCCCTGTTTCACAATATATGATGAAGCAAAGGAAATCTGGTATAGCTTGTTAAGGCAGGACAGAATGCGGACAGCTGGTTAGTGTATGTGAAACACCATCTCCCACTGCACAGAACAAGTGCTCAGCAATATCCAGAGCTGTGTACTCCTATGACGAAATAGGGGGTTATTGGGGGAGGTGGGGTGGGAGGGTACTGACACCGAATTTCTAGGTTTGAGTTCTCCCCCTACTACACTTGGATTTCAGACTTCTCACTGAGACAAATGGTGACAACTAGAAATATTGTCCAATATATATTTTTATATTTTGTTATACATACATACACATAGTTGCTTCCAATTACCCAGGAATAACTGTTTCCTCTATTGAGCCAGCTGCATAGATGGCTGAACAATCTGTCTGTTCAAACATATTTCAGTCAACTTTCTCTAGCTGATTTGGCACAAATTTTTCTTCCTACAACTGGATCTCCTCCAGTAACAACTTAGACAGCCTTTTGACTTTAGGTCATGGCTGTATGACACTGAGGGATTCCTTTCATTTGTCTCTCTACAAGTAATGATGGGAAAACCAAAGGACTGTCATGCCTCTAGTTGAGAAGGGACAGTTTAATTGTTTGTGCCACACATCCATGTGTCAGCTGGTTTTACACTACAAAGCAGGATGGATTATCTCAAAAACAGGGTTTTGGACTGGCACTTGCAGGTTCAAATCCTGACACGTCCTGCATAATCACCTATTTTTGTATCTGATTGTATGGAAATAACTTCTTACCTCAAAACGTTGCTTAGGGACAAGATCCTGTTATAACTGGAGGGGTCGGAGTAGTGGTAAGCATTAGGGGGAAGAAATCTCAATTCCAGGCAACCAAGAAAGATCTGGAATAAGATCTGCCAGCAGCAGCAAGGGTGAACAGAAGGGGATAGTGTTGCCATCAGGAAGCTGAGGTTCACTTCACCTATCACAGTGCCACCCATTAGTGACAGCTCTACTTAGACTGTGGCCATAAAGACTATGAAAACCTCTAGGCAAGTTATGGCATATACATTTCACGTGTGTAAATTCATCCTGCTCCCACTAAAACTTCAGGTTGGAATAACAACCATTCACAAATGTTTCACATGCCCCAGCTGAGAGGCTAGAAGGAAATGTGGCCTTGATTAGCAACTGTTAATCAATTTCCATCTCAATTAAATCTTGCTGTTCCAAATACAGCATGAGACCACTCAGTTTGTAATGTACCAAAACGTATGTTGCTGCTCTGCGTGAGGAAACCAGACCCCACTCTCCAAGGCTGTTGTCCTAGGGACTTTCATAAGCAGTAAAATGCTATTTTCACAAGATCAGCACTTCACTTTTCTGCAGCCATTTCCTTGATGACTTAGGGCAGATGACTTAGGGCAGTCTGCTGGGACTGAGTTTGATAAGGGCCTCTGGTCTAAGTAATGCAGCTTAATCTCCAAAACCTGGATTTCAGCACTACCAAATCGCATTGGGCTCTTTGCGTTTGCCAGCCCATTATGCTGCTGCAGGCTTCAAAGATTTTGGTGGCATAATGACATCTTCAGACCTATCTTTACCGTATTTCCAAACTCCCCATGCAATGCCATGTGTCAGAGCCTATAATATTATTTTAATTGCCAGTTCACTGCTTTATGGGCACCTTCCTTCATAACTTCTGCTTTGCTTGTAATGATGAGATCTCTTGCAGATGCAGTTAATCAGAAAGATTACAATCACTCTAGAAACACCTGCATTGGAAATAAGTCTGGCTTTTATTACTTTGAATTCCTACTGCTGACAAGCTCTGGGAGGAGAGGATGGGGGAAAACCCAAGATCCCTTTGCACAGCTGGAATATAAATGTGAAATTTTCTTCCCATTTATTTTTCTTCTGTGAATGATTTAGCTGCTATTGATCAAGATTACCACCAAATAAAAATCAGAATCTACTAGCTTGTGGTGTTTTGTGTAACACACTCATAAAACAAATCTATGCTTCCATCACTGGAACAGGCCATACTTTTTACTGTGATACATACAGAACTGGAAGTAGTGTTCATTGTCAGGGCTCAGCTAACAAGCATTCAAGAACAGCAAGGATCCCGTGTTGGGATTCCGTATTGCATATGGAAGACAAAATAAAAAATTCAGTTGTTCGAACGGCCTACATCCTCTTTACCCTTATGATATTAAGGACAAATGTAAAAGACTGAGCTCATTAATTGTAATCAATAGGTACAATAGGAAGCAGAGAAGTGAGAATTATCAAGGGAGCAGAACAAAGATGTGTAATTGACTGCAAGGGAAAAAGACATTCTTAAGCCCAATGCAAGTACTTTGAGTCATATTCCTATTACTACAAATCTCTGCTCTCTAACTGTTGGGTAAGTGCTGGCACATTGTGTCCAAGAAACACTAAGTTCTTAACAAAGCCCTGCAGTGGTAAAGGTGACACAGTGTTTCAAAAACCCAAGATCCAGATAATAAAAGATCTTGAGATACTGAAAACAGGCAAAACAAGAAATAAAATGCCATCCCTTACAGGAAACTGAAGGACATTCACATCCTTCAAAGACATGCTGGTAACGGTCTAAGAAATAGCTCAAGGTGTTCACATTTATTAAGGAATGTTAATCTACTGAAGTCTGCAGTTGTCCCAGGCTCTGGACACAGAGATAGAACTGTTTAAAAATTAAATATTACATTTAGAAGCTGTGAAAGATGTTCACAAATTTTCTTATTTTTTAAGAAGCTGGAAAGGGCTGCTTCTACAGTGATCTACTAGCACAGGAAAAACAAAAATGAAAATGCCTCACTGTCTCCAGGACCGAATGCTCAGTCCACACAGAGTCAGTATGAAACGCTTCCAACCCACAACATCCTGCTTTCTCTCCCTGGATAACAACTCAAACCCAATATATGCTCACAGAAATGATATAGGGGGGGATAGTCTGTCCCACTTCTTCTGCAAGAGTTACAGGAAAGAATCTCTAATGCAAAAGTAGAAAATGTAGCCCCTTTAATGACTCCTGATAATAAAGTTTTCTTTTACCTTCTCTAGGTTCTTAGCTTATCTACCTTTTCAGACTCAGAAACCATCAGACACTGGGCTGGCACAGTTACGCCTGGTTTTAAATGAAGGTATTTGTCATGCATATCCATGTAACTTCCATTCATTTAAGTAGCCTGGAATTTATATTTAACAACTAAGGAAAGGAAGGCCTTATCAGAAAAGATGCCCCATTAATAGGAAGATGACACTTCACATTTTGAGCTGAAGAAATATTTAGGGCAAGATCCAGCAAACCACTTAGGTACCTACAGTGCAAGCTGGATAGATTTCAGATATCAGAATCCAAGAAGATAAGACACAAACCCCATGTAACTAGACAGTTTCGGAATTTTGCATTAAATAACCACCCAGTGCAATATGTATAGAGTTTTAAGAACAGGGACGACTGGAAAACAAGGCACTATCTTCTGTGCTCCCTCGGCCCCGGCAGCTTCAGTGAGAAAGCTGGAGAATCCCCTTCCCTCATTCCAAGTTATCTTCCAGCATGAAATGGAAAGAGGTGGATTGGAAACCTGCCGGGCTAAAGAAGGTCTAAGGCGTACCTCTTCCACTTTGCCAAGTGTTGTAACTTGAGGTCTGTTATAGAGAAGGCTGTCACTACTATGACCCCACCTGGCTGTATTTTAACAGAAAGCCTCTCCAATGGAGCAACGCAGCACCATCGTGCACCAGACCGCTTTGGCCTGTGAAGCACCTCATAAAGCTGGTTGAATCCAGCCTGCAGGTACTTCGAGTAACCTGAAGTAATGTGAGGGGAAATATTTCAGACACCCTTTTCTCTTTGATATTTCTCTTGGCAGCCTTTCACAGCTCTCTCAGCAAGACGGCTGGTATCAATGCTGGTTTTGGGTGCCTAACTCTTCACTCAGTGCACACCTGAGTATCTAACACCCCTTAGAAATGGTGACATAGTGTTGCTCACTACATTGATAAGTGTTCAGCTGCCAATAATAAACACTCATCCACTCACAACTAAGCTCCATTTGTTCTTCCCAGAGCACTGTTAAGGTTGTATTGCTGAGGAGTGTCTAAACACGGGCTGCAGAAACAGAAGGACTTTGCCTAGTAGGAGATAGGAGGTCACTGAGGTAAGAGTCATTGCTGACTTCAGTGTACTTAAGTCAAACTTAGCCTGTGGTTAAATACACAAGTCCTTTGCCCTTTAAGGCTTAAAATAAATTTGTCTTAAACTACTGCATTGGCTTACATTACAAGATAAATTATGAAAAATAAGTTGACCTCAAAGCATAGTTTTGCTTAGCTGCTCTGGGCATAAACCATTTCACTTGGACTCTGTTTTCCAGACCACCTATCTCCCTCACCAGGAGGATGAAGAGAAAACAATCAAGAGGGGCTGGAGCCTATTTAGACAACTGGCCAGCTCCTTGCAAAGAGCTCCTTCTCGGTTAGAAGAAAGATCCACCACAAAGGAAAAACAAAGCCTGAGCCTGCTGAAGGCTGAACATGGTAATGATGCAATGGTATGATGTTACTGGACAGAAAGGACCAGGTTCACTGGTTTAACCAGGAGCACAGCATATGGTCAGGATCTACACCTTTCTTTTTCCTATCATCTCATCCTCCTCTCTTTCTCTCACTCTCACCTTGTCTTCTTTCTCATCTTTACTACTACATTTATGTAAGTGCTGAACATGCACACAGTATTGCATACTACAACTCTCATCACACCAATCACTTGACAGTGATGGTCCCAGTGCCCTTTATGAGATCTGTAAACAATTATAGTTGAAATCAATATGAATCCAGCAATATAAGCTCTTGAACTTTACAACCAAGCAACAGTGACATGTACATCCTGAATCTTGTCTAATAGCACGATCTAGCTGACTCAAAAGGGGAACTGTATTAAAATACAGTACTGATACAGTATGTCGTATATCAGCTCTAACAAGAGGGAACTAGTAAACTACAAAGACACCCCTGTAAAGGCATTATTGCACTGTTACTGAATAGTGCCTTTCAACAGCGAGTCAATCATCAGCTCCCTTAATCTTACTTAACTGCAGAAAAACAATGTTTCTAATTCCTATTCCCAAACAGGGCCCAGGGTTGTGCTGTCTTCCCAAGTTTTATGACAGCTCTGCAAAGGTGACCCACTCCTCTTGATCTCATCAGCAAACTTTCGTTAACTGCCTTGCTGCTACCTCTGTTGGTCAATACAGGCAACTCTCTCTGAAACAGTGAACGGGACCGACTGCGCCTCACTTACATTTAATATGTACCCTACTTTGGGTTTGTGCCTAGACTTGAACTACGAAAAAAGAAAAATTAAAAAAGAATTTATGATCTCATGAACCTTGAGAGCAGAGGCCCTTGAGCATCTTGTGAATGACAGCAGCACTCTTAAGTCTGGATCCTAGCCTGCGTTTTCAATCCAAGCGGACTGAGCGATGTTTGGAATTGCATAGCGAGGAATCTAAACTAAACCAGGTGTCTTCCCAGTTTTGCCAAAAAAATAGTTTGACACATACTAGCTTATAAATAGATGGTTCTGCCAGATCAAACAATGATATATTACACTGACCACTCAAACAGCCTAACAATGAAGCAATTTTCATGAGGATGCAATACTTTTTTACTTTTTTAAATTGAAAATAATAAACAGATTGGCTTGTATTATCATGAAAAATGTGCTAAAGGGTACGGTCTGTGAAGAAAAATCTGACAAGTCATAGGTCATAAAAGTTTCAGTTCAAGCTTGTTCATATTATAGCGAAGTAAATTATTGCTGAAAACTTCTTTCAAAGAGTTCCTTTTTGATTGGGTCTTGTTTTTAAGATGAGCAAATGCTTTAAATGTGAGCTATTTCCATTGTTTGTGAGCAATAAACAGCAAGCTGAATAGAAAAGCAGAGACCACAGGTCATTCCCACTGGTGTAAAAGAAATGCTACACAGTGTTTTCTTCCAACCGCAGAATACCCTTTGTCTAACTATGGCTGTATACATCATCTGTCCATGCACAGGCACCTAAACAGGGAGTTCTCAGCATCATACAAGGTTTTTCTTTTTTGTACAGGTACAGCCCATAAACCCATCTGGCGCTTGGGAAAATCAGACAGGCCAATGTAATGCTGACATGAATGACTACAGCACAACCTGACAGCAGTGAGATACTCTGGGAGCATAAGTCTTTTTCTAAGTTTTAACTCCCTTTACTGGAACTGTTTGCCATTTAATTCTCATTTTCTTCTTTCTAAAATAAGACTGTTTTGATCATGATGAGCAGTGTCTCTCTCAGGACAAAAATTATTTTGAGTGGAGATTTGATATAGCTCAGTATAGCTGCATCAACCCACAGGATCAAAGAGTGCCTTGCACTTATGGTGTCTGCAGCAGAACTACTCAGAACTCATCAAGAAACCGCTTTTTCCTGATAGGCTCTGGAGAGATGCCTGAATATGGTGATAAGGAGCTGACAGGGAACCAGCCATGCTCAAATGCTTTCCAGTTCATCTAAAGATGCAGAGAAAATCTCCTCCCCACATTTAATGTCTTTGGGACCCTTCCAGTCATGTCTTTCCCTCCTGACAGTCTTCCAGCTCCCTGGGACTTTCTGGCCCTCCTCGATAGCCTCCTCTGGTTCCTCCTCCCCCAAGGACAGCTCTTCTCTTCTCAGCCGGTTCTGCTTCCGCCCAGGAGGTTCCTGGGGAAGAGGCCACAGGTGGTGCAGCGTGTGCGCTGCTCAGCCTGTCCCTGGGACATGCTGCCGTCAGCTGCACCTCTTCCTCGCTCGGAGACCTGCTGGATCCTCTCAGACAAAAATTTTATCCGACGTAGCAGCCACAACTCTCCCCCAGTGGCTGTTTCTTGCTGAGAGGCCTGCACTTCAGCATGTGAAAGTGCTCTAATACATAGCACATACTTTTCCAGGCTCCACCGCAGTGTCAGGCTTAATGAAACACTTAATTATCAGACCTCAAAACTCAGGATTTCCAAGCGAGACAAATGGATGTCCTGCATCAGGGCCTGGCTGTGCAATCCTTCCTCTGCTAAACACTTGCTCCTGGGGACAGGTAAAACTAACAGACTGAGAAACAAAGAGGCTGCATAAAGCATGCTTACTGATAGGAATGAGGCCATGCTGGTAACTTGTTCTGCCAGCATAAGGAAAGCCTGGTTACAGGATCCAAATAGCTGCTTGGCATCTGAGAAGCAAGGAACTAAATCAGGGGCCAGAGACCTAAGCATTAGTCCAAGAGCTAGAATAGGAAATACTGAAATCATTGCATTCATTGACTGAAGTAGTCTCACCCAGAACAGGCAAATCTGGCTGGAAGAGAAGAGTCTGGGATGACTGAACACAAGCAACGGATGCAGACGAGGAGACACCACTGAAAAGACACCACTGAAACTGGCTCTTGTCCCCGTTTCCACTTTTAGGACAGTTCAGTGAACTCCACCAGCAGCTCTCTCCTAGCGCTGAGGCATGGGACCAGACACATAGGGAGCACTCTAAATTCTTAGTTACCAGAAAAAGTTGCATATTCTGGGCCAAAGAACAAGCACTTCAAACCATGGTGGCAGTATGCAGGTTTCACAGTATCCACGTCACAGAGAGGCACAGGGAGTTTGCAGTACTGACCATTTGTTTTGTACTGAGCACAACGATTCACCCAGAGTCAGATGCACATCGTTTCTGCCTCCCAGCCTGCCAGCCACAAAACACTCACCAGCCTTCTTTTACATTACAAATTTAAGATCTACCTGCAAAATATAAAAAGCCTCCAGCATGACAAACATGCAGAGCAAGAGCAAGAGAGCTTAGGGCTGTCACCACTGCCTGTAAATCTCTTTGGTAGCTGGGAATTTGTGAGGTGGAAGGTTTTCAGTACTGATCTGCTGTTACCTGAAATGGATTGTATGGTGCTCTGAATTTTTTTATCAAATCTGTAAAACCAGTAAAACACAACAATTCTGGTTAGAAGAACTCTTTCAGGGTGGAGTGAAAAACAAGAAACCACTGCTGGAGAGTATCTGGTGTTGATCACAAGGAGAATAAGTACTATTTGCCCAGAGAAAACAAGATTTTTCCACTAACCTCTTCTTCTGCTTTCTCAGCAAATTTTTCCATTTTCTCTAGTCTGCAGCCCTTCTCTAGCCAGTAAATTCAATATCTTGTGAGATCTTGTGAGAACAAAGTGAGCATTAGACAGACAAATAAGGAAGGGGTCAATTATTGTATTAAAATCCCCAAGTGCATTGTTTTAGCACAAATTTCACATTTGCTTGCGCATGCTTTTAAGTGATTCCTTATTTTGTACCTTATAAATGGGCACCAGATGCCAGAGAGAATGATCAAAATTGCAGTGAAACTTGAGATCAAGTAAGTTTTGCCCTGGCCTAAACCTACTTAAGAAATATCAAATATGTTATTCCCCCCAAAGATTTAACAACAAAAAAAGCTTTTCTCCTGTTACCTTAAGAAGGTGACAAGGAGAAGCGTGCGCACAAGTTGTAAAATCTCAAAGACTTTGTCACTCCCGGTCACTCTCCTATTGAGGCACTAAAGGACTGGAATTATCCTTGTCTTAAAATCACGAGTTGGCTTTCCTTTCCCAAATTCAAACATCCAACAGCTGTAAAAATGGCATCCAATCAACTGCTGACTCTGCCAATTTTGCAGTGTTCCTGCTCACGTCCATCTGTCTCCTCCTGCCACGCTGCAGCACATCAGCAGTGCAGTGGGGAGGAAGGGCAGAAATTGGCTTGCTACCCATGTGTGTGGGCCAGTAGCCAAGTGATTCCACTTAACAAGCTGGCCACAGATCCACCTTTCATGTTGAAACATGGGGAGAATTAGGTAACTTTTAAAATTAAATAATTCTACAATTGATGTTCTTCTGTTGTTTTTTTTTCCTTGAAAACTTTTTTTCAAATTTTTAATTAGAAACACTTTATTTCTCTCCCTTTAAAGCCCTCCTGGATTGAGTTAGTTGGATCAAAGAACAGCAAGTTCTACACAAGTAAGATCATGTTAAGTTACTGAATCTTTTTACGAACTATCTGGCTGCCTGCAGTGTGGCTAAAATAATTTTTTGCCACCACATGAACTGAAGAGAGACTGCGAGTCTTTCATCAGACACTGCTTTCTAAGAAAAAGTCCTTTTGGATATAACCTGTTGCCTCACATTAACTTCAGGCTCTCTCAAAGAGCATTCCTAACTATATTTTTAACAATTTGGGATATTAGAACCAATCTTCTGCTCTGCCAGAGCACTGTCATGAAGCCAGGGAGCTGAGTCTGACCCAAGCAAGGCCCCACACAGCTTTCTAGAAGGTATTAGTCACCTCTGTCTTGCTGTAAAGCAAAGAGTCACTGGTTTCTCCTCTCTAGAATGCTGTAGAAGTTTCATTTTCCCACACCTTGGACTGAAAAAAAGTTCTTTTCTGCATTTTCCCCTTGATGGGATGGGAACGGTACTCCTCTTCACAGTCCACTATTTATAAACTTCGAACCAAATGTGCCAGCTCCTGCTGCCTTTTCACCCAATAGCTAGTTGCTGCCAGCATAGAGAGCTAATGCTCACAGTGGACGGTGTCTTCAGCCACCCTGAATACACTTCCATTCAGGACACCCTGCCGAGTGAGCTTGCCATGGATCTCACCAGGCAGGTGGTGCTCCACAGAGAACCTCTGACACCTAACTAGGTTTTGTAAGAGATAAAAAACATGTGCAGCACCACCAGCAGGTCCCGCTCCACCTACTGGAAGATTTAGTAGGCACTCCAACGTCCAGCACCAGAGACAGGGAGACCCAGTCCTTTCTCTCCGTAGGCATTCCAGCCACTTCTGCTCTTCCCAGGCTTCTGGAAACACTTTATCCCCCCTGGGCTTGCTCAGGAGTCACCACAGCTTCCTCAACATCACAGATAGGATTTTGTTTGTGCAGGTGTCACTTCAAACTTGACACTTTCCTTACATGAATAAATGATATTTTTATAAGCAAAAGAGATATGAAAGAACTGGACATTCCCATCATTTGTGCATGAGTGCTTTCCACAGTCTGAACCAGATGGTGCCTGTCAGGTTTTCAGAAGTTGGATCAGTTTGGCTGATCATAAAGACATCTTCCAGGTGTAACCCACCTTAAAGGACAGGAGCCTCCAGTGGTTGAGTGAGCATCTGTATCACCTTTATAGATGTAAACAAAAGTTGCAGTTTGCATCATGTTACTCTAAGCTGAGAGAACAAGCAGCGAACCACCACCATGGGTTTTGTTCCCTCAGGGCAATGCGATACAGCTTTTCTCCATCAGTCAGGAAAACAGAAAGAAGAAATGGTATATGGGCATCAAACTTACAATTTCAGTATCGGCCTACAAATGCCATGACAGAAATCTCTCCTCCTTTCTGTTAGGGAAAACGGCAATTGAAAGGAAGCAGCAGAAAAGACAAGATAAGTTAGAAAAAATGGAAATTGCTGTATCACAGAGCTCTGACACAGAAATGAGTGATTGCAATGTAACAAACTACCAGACACCAGCTTCTCTCAGTTCACATGCACGCTTATATCTCTGGGGGACCTTTTTTTCAAATATGGGTAGCTTTCCCACGAGTTAAAGTGAGAAACACTAAATCTAATTATTTTCCATTTATTGTGGATTATCACAGGGTCAGAATATACCAACAGCAAGTTATTACTGGACAGCTGACAGATGCTTGCTTGTGTGTCAAACCCTTTAGATCAGAAGCTGAGCAGAGTCCTGTTCCTGTTTAAGTCAACAGAACTTCTCTGAGATCTTTCACTATGTCCTAACTAACACTGCTCTTTATGGCAACCTTTAACTATGAAACACTGGGGATTGTCTAGGTTAGACACCTGCCTTTATATTGATTTCAAGTTAACATGGCCCTTAAAATGGGGGTGGGGTGCTTACTGCCTTTGAAAAGCCTGCTCCACATTTTGCCATATATTTGGAGAGTGCAGAAGCACAGGGAGTAAGTTTGGAAAGTCACTTGTGTGATCTCTCACTAAAACTCCAAGGTACTATTCAATAACCCAGCCTTTTAAAAATTTTTGCATGCTGCTTACAGGACACACTTCATCCTTTTGACATAAATATGAAAAGTTGCTTGCATCAAAGCTTTATAGGTTGGAAACTTTCCTCTTTCTACATATAATACATAACAGAATAACTTCCGGAGCTGAAGTTGCTGAGGGCCAAACCCTGTCAGTGGGAGCTTTGCCATTTGCTTCATTAAAACCCCAGTGTGGCCCAACATGAACAATATATACTTTATAACTCAAAGTTAAATTCAGTGTTATTGCATAAAATATTTTCTCTCCAGCTGACAGCACAGGAAAATTATGCCCTCTGCTGCACTTCTATATTTGTATCCTATACGAAAGTCTTTCAGTCCATGCTGCCTTTCTCGTCAGGTGGTGGGCTCTGTTTGTCAGCCCACAATTTTGCAAGTGAGAGTGATGAATTCATCACTTGATCTTAACAGGCATTTGAATTCCACCCCCTGTTAAAAGACCTCTTTATTCTCCTGCTTAGGTTTTGGAGAGGACCTCACAGGATCAAACTCTTCCACCGCTTTGATGGCTATTAATGATTTGCACCATCAGAAGCCGAGTTTAGCACAGAAAATGTCCTTGGATGACCCACCAGCAAGAGGTCAGCACTATATATACAGCTCTTAATCCAACACTATACCTCTGATATGCCTGCAGAATTTGGCATTTCACTCCACTGTGTAAAACCTTTGGACTCTCTGGAATTTAGACCATTTAACTTCAAAGTTCAGGCTCATTTGCTGCTGATGGGTAGTCTCACTGAGTCACTCGGTGTGTTTACTTCTAAAAAGTCTGTCCCATATCCTGTTTTCTGGGATATTTATAAGCACTCTTGGGATGCTTATTCCATCTCCCCCATTCAGACAGAACATCTTAAGTTCAGGTCTTACCTGGGATGACACACTGGGATTTGGAAGCTGGAGGACATGTCATTTACAGCTCTGTGGTTGCACTTTAAACCACCCGATGGCTAAAACATTGTAGATTAATTGCCATTCACCAGGTTTCTGGTGAGGATTTTGCGACCTTCTTAACCTCCACAATACCACAGCTGGACTGCTACCAGCCCCCAGGTTGGTCCACCTGAAGTTACTTCCAATATATCCGCAGCCACAGCACAACCATCACTACTGCCACATCTTACTATGATTGGATCACCCAAGACTACAACCCTGATGCAAATCAGCTACTACAGATAAATTTATTCTCTGGTTAGCCACCCCACCCCACTGGTGTTTATAACTAAGGCCAGTGTAGATATTAGCAAGTAGGCAGGTTCCTATAGCAGCAGGCTGCTAAAGGCGGGGGGCAGCAGAATAGTCTTTGCCCCCTGTGACTTAATTTGCCTTTGTGGAGCCCTGGAAAGCCAGGCTGGCTGGGAAAAGGGTAAGATAAGGGCAAACTACAACAGCATTTTGAGTAGACTGAAAGAGGAGGGGAGAACAGGGGTCTGAACAGCCAGAGGCAAGGAAGCCGCAGCACTCAGATGAGTGAGTGAATCCTGGACAAAGGTAACCACCGAGAACAGTTAATAATAATCCAACACACAAGGTCACATCAGAGACAAGCACTCCAACGTGAAATGCTGTTCACAAAAATCTGCAAATGAGCTAACACTAATGAAAACAAGGGGCTTGGAAACTGGATGGTGGCAGGAGGAAAGGAATGATTGTTGTGTAAGTTGCTCTTCCTGCCCAGACCTGCCAATGCAGGTGGATTCTGACTTGCAGTATCATCGCTTTTCCATTCTTGGCCTCCTGAACCTGCAAGCAGCCCCTCTCAGTGACCTGCGAAACCTTTGCTATCCAAACTTTTCTTCCTTTGAACAGCCTGATAAGGGCTAACCTGTGCAGTAGCTTCTCACTATGCCCCGAAGGGAGAATACAATGAGGCCTATAAAGCCAATTGCACTTGTTACCCCAGGCAGCTTTTGAACTCTGCACAGAGAGGCTGGAATGCCCCCTTCCACTTAGAAGAACAAAGGCCAGCCAACCTGCAGCGTTTTAAATCTGAAAGTTAAACATGAATGTGATTAATGTGTGGCTTTGAATTTCATGTATTATTGAATTGTATACATTACTCCAGGCTCGGAGGTTTTTCCCTTTTATATTGCAACACAAATGTATGTTCTGTTTGGGAGGGGTGCAGAGCAGAGAACACCAGGCAAAAGTATTTCCATATGTATTCCCCAAATTCTCTGCCTGAAGGACTGAGCGAGTCGGGATTTATACTGTGTTCCACTGACCCTGAAAAAACAACGTGAAACAGATTTCAAGATGATGCACTGGAGCTCATTGCAATTGAAATGCTGGTTACTTATTTGACAGCCTCCAGGAATCCTTCCAGGTCCACCCTTTCCTGTGAATCTGCTAAAGCTCCAGAAGATTATCAGAGTTAAGCTAATGTGCAGGATGCTGGGTTTGAGGAGACGGGTTGCCCCTGGTAGGAGTCATAAATACGATCGTCTCTTGTAACCAGTGCTCCGACTCAAAGACTGAGTCCTTGATCCCATTTAAGCCATAATCCTCTGATAGGAGCCAGAAAGCTGGACCACACCACTCCTGTATGATCCTGCTGGCTTTGGTGGAACGCTGCGTGACCAGAAGAGTATCCTGGCTTTTACTACTGGGGAAAGGTTTAACGTATTTTTAGAAACAGTTAATTAACCCCATTCGTTACATAAAAAGGGCAACTGTAAAGTGCACCTGGACACTTCCAGTCAGGACTTTTTCACTCTCTGTATGGCTTTGGGCAAGTCTTCTGACTTTACCACAACACAAGACTAACAAAGGTGCTGAGAAATACTTGAAAATTTTATTTTAGGGAATACAGTTCTTTTTTAATTATATATAGTGTCAAATGGCCAGTATCTGATATGCACTACCCGCCTTTCTGTGGCAATGGATCTCCTTCTGCAAGTCCTGTGCATTTTCATTCATTCATTCAGCCTTCTGCTGTGCTAGGTGGAGTTCTCATTACATTAGTGGTTCTGTATAGAATTGAACAACACGTCTGCATAAATGATGAAGCTACACAATTCAGTGACCTGACACTTTCGCTCTATGTTACAATTTTGATCTCCTGAGAAGCACCTTCAGCTTTGCCTCAAAGACAAGACACTGGTTTCTCTCCCACCATCTAACTCAGTTAGTCAATTAGTACTGAATGCATGCAGTGTAATCACAGGCCGCAGGGTGATGAGTTTATTGAGATCATTCTTCAGTATCCAGCCAGATCTTCAGAGAACCGTTTGCATTTTGATAAGACCACTGGGAGAAGGGATTTGCAATTGTGTCATATACCACCACTCAGCTTGCTATGGTTAATTCTATAAGGACCACCATTAAAATGTCCAGTGAGCTGGCCTTTCATGGGATGCTTCTTACTGGGCTGAGCAAGGAGGATCTGGAAGAAATGAGAGATGATACAAAGAGTTCCCCTCTTCCAAAGTGCAAATCTAGATGTTTCTTATAATTTTCCACGCCAATTTGCATCTGGAACTTCTTTTGCTGATGGAATGGAGCAAGACTATTACAGAAGGAGAGCTCTGTCTCCAGAAATAGTTTCTGGCTCAGGAGGATGACTGACCTTTGTTCTGAACAGGAATAAGAACTCTGTTGCCTTGGGACACCTTTGAATGCTTGTCTCCTATGCTTTAGCCATTACTAGCCCTATGATTTCAGGACCTGAATATAGGTTTATCCTAACAGCACTAATAACCTTCCTGGCTTGACAAAGCTTATTACAGAGTAATGCTTCTTTAATTCTTTACTTCACAATCAAAAGGTCCAGACAGTGGATATGGGAATTGTAGCAGTGATTCTTAGACCAGTACTAATACATCCAGTACTAATTTTGCTAAAGTCTTCCTGAAATATGTATAGAAAAAATATTGACTGCCTAGGGCCTTTTAGGAGCAGGGAAGCCCAGAATATCATAACATTGATCCATGGCCTGAGATCAGTGCTGCAACTTCATCCTCAGTTTGAAATCTGGCAAATGCTGCGCACTTGCACGGAGCTTACAGAATCCCTTAACTGCAAAGACTAAACCTGCCACATCTCCATCTCATCTTGGTGCAGTACAGAGGCAAACCAGACAAGGCATGACAACCACATCTCTGTCACATGAGTGAATATACATGATATGGTGCTTATTCTGCCTATACAATTTATGCTTGGGGCAGAAGAACAAATAAGCTTTGAGCAGGGGACTGGGCAAGAATGCTCTTACAGTTCTCTGATCCTCGGCCTGGCCATAAAGTGCTGTGGACACATGATGACTTACTAGACCTGAAATCTGCCAAGATGAAGTTACTCCTCCAGAAAAATTTAAAAAAAAAATAAAATAAAAATGGTGAAATGTTGACCCAGTTGAGAAAAGAGTGTAACTTGCAACCGGTTGAGTGCTTCACTTTTTTTAGCTGTGACAGCACTGATCTGGTACCAGGTACTCCAAACTGTAGCCTTACAAAGAAGCTTTCTGGGGAATTTTTAATTCTAGCACTTATCAATGTAGCAGTCAAATGTAGCAAAAATATAAAATACATTTTGGTCCAGCCCCTAGAAACAAAAATAACTCTACAGCTCCTCTGCAAAATGATGCTTGCAACCCTTACATACTGCTCCCAAGCCCAGAGAACTGCTTGTTTGCTGGGGACATCTGCATCACTTTTGCTATTGTCTGCCAGCAAGAACTCTGCATCCGAACTCATTCCAAGGATATTTTAATAAATCTTCAGTTTCCCAGTAAGCCCCAAAGTCTTTGGTTAGGACATCCCTGCCCTATGCAAGCTAAACCAACTCTCCCATTTTTAATTTGGCATGGCTGGTCCTCCCCCAGTCTCTTAATTAAATGTAAGAGGGAAAAATAGGAAGTCTGACAAGACCCACTGAGTGGCCTCTCTTTCTGTGTGCTGATGTGGCTCCATTCTTGGAGGCTGACCCAGGGCAGAGCTCTGCTCTTCTACATATATTTTCCAGTGGAAGCATTTTTTTTTCCTTCCATAGATTTATTCAGACTCCAAACTTCAAATTCATCAAAACTGTCATGAACCATTTGCAGGATGGGACGATATTGTGGGTCCAATCAGCGTGGGTGTCACAAACAATTATCCACTGCAGAATGATCCCAATTAGTAAACACCCTGCTAACAGCCCACCTCCCCAAGGATGCTGATTGCCTGTGACAGTGTTTTTTTCAGGATGTCTGCTGGAAAACTACAACTCTAGTCTTTGTGGGCTGGCTTCTGGCAAATGCCTTGTTAACCCTACAAAAGAATCTACACATGAATAATTAAAAATAGATTGGAGTAGAAATTTAAAGTACATTTAGCTTTGTCACCCAAACCCTTTATAACAAGACCTACTTCTCATCTGGAATAAAATGGAAATTCTATTCCCTGTCTTGGCTTGTACAAGGCACTCTGTGTTTTGATGCTTTGCTCTAGGCTTTTGGAACTAAATAAAGATTTCATTATAAACACTCCCTTCCACTTTTCCCTTTCTTCTCTCCTTTTCTGTTGGTGCAAAACTCTTAACGAGTTGCCTGAAGGACCGAGCTCACTGAGTGTTTGAAACCTAGCTGCTTACTCCTTGCCTAAGGCATGCTGCCTTTTCTGCTGTATGCCACTATCTAAAAGAACAGCCTTTAACAATCCCAGAGCTATTTTTATGGAATAAAATCACAAAGACAGGAGCAAATGAAGATAAAAAACTAAGTATTTTTTTAAAAAGCAACCTTTAGACCACCCAGTTCTCTCCTGAAATGGATTGGGGAGTGATCAGTCACTCCTCTTCACCTTGATCTACTATCTACTCAAAAGACAAGCCCAAATCTGGTGTAACCCAGGAATAATGCCACTACAAGTAGTGGAGGTGCAGAGAGACTGAAGAGAGGAAGAACAGAACTCTGCTTTCCACCATGTGAACTCAGCCCCTGCAGTTCACATAAGACAGGCCAGAGGACAACTAGCTGTAGCTAAAATTCAGTACCTGGTAGGTAATGCCATGAGTACAGAAGTTTGAAGCTGCAGTATAAGATCATGCTATGAACGACCAATTGCTTGGATCAGAAGATTTCAGCTGAATGGCTTTCACACCGAAAGCATCTCATATTAGCATTACTGCCTATAATGCAAATGTTATAGTCTGACCAGCTTGGTACATCCTTTTGCTAGCCATCATTTTAAATGCTCTAATGCCTACGTCACTGTTTCATACTGCTATCAGCAGATGATCCAAAAGACTAAACTGTCAAAAGCCACATAAAGAAATATAAAAAGCCATTCCTCAAGCAAGATGAACTGAAGAGTAGCAGCAAGTTGCAATTTCCTTGCTGGTGGCTATTGAGAAGGGCCCAGGCAGCACTTGCTACAAACTGGAAATCAGATTAAACCCTTCGTCCTTCTCCACAGAATCATTAAGGTTGGAAAAGACCTGTAAGATCATCAAGTCCAACCATCAACCCAACACCACCTTGCCCACTAAACCATGTCCCACAGTGCCACGTCCACATGTTCCTTGAACACCTCCACTGATGGTGACTCCACCACTTCCCTGGGAAATTTATTGCAGTGTTTCACCACTCTCTCCGTAAAGAAATTTTTCCTAATATCCAGCATAAACCTCCCCTGGCGCAACTTGAGGCCATTTCCTCTTGTCCTGTCGCTAGTCCCTTGGGAGAAGAGACCAACACCTACCTCTCTACAACCTGCCTTTAGGTAGTTGTAGAGAGCGGTAAGGTCTCCCCTCAGCCTCCTCTTCTCCAGACTGAACAACCCCAGTTCCCTCAGCCGCTCCTCATCAGACTTGTGCTCCAGACCCCTCACCAGCTTCGTCGCCCTTCTCTGGACACGCTCCAGCACCTCAATCTCCTCCTTGCAGTGAGGGGCCCAAAACTGAACACAGGATTCGAGGTGCGGCCTCACCAGTGCCGAGTACAGGGGCACGATCACTTCCCTACTCCTGCTGGCCACACTATTTCTGATACAGGCCAGGATGCCGTTGGCCTTCTTGGCCACCTGGGCACACTGCTGCCTCATCTTCAGCCGGCTGTCGACCAACACTCCCAGGTCCTTTTCTGCAGGAGAGCTTTCCAGCCACTTGTCCCCAAGCCTGTAGCATGGCATGGGGTTGTTGTGACCCAAGTGCAGGACCCGGCACTTATGAACCTCATAAAATTGGCCTCGGCCCATCAATCCAGCCTGTCCAGATCCCTCTGCAGAGCCTTCCTACCCTCAAGCAGATCAACACTCCCGCCCAATTTGGTGTCGTCTGCAAACTTACTGAGGGAGCACTCAATCCCCTCATCCAGATCGTCAATAAATACATTAAACAAGACTGGCCCCAAAACCGAGCCCTGGGGAACACCGCTCGTGACTGGCCACCAACTGGATTTAATTCCATTCACCACAACTCTCTGGGCTCAGCCATCCAGTTTTTTACCCAGCGAAGAGTGCACCTGTCTGAGCCACGAGCCTTCCAGTCCCAGAAGCAGCAAGCCAAGCACAGTGATGCAGGACTGTTTCAGGTTTAGCCCTTCCATTCCCACAATACTGACTGTGTTTTACAGTGTTGCAGATGATGCAGGCAGAAATTCACCCGGAGCAGGCAGAACGATACTCCAACCAGGTGGTCAGAACTTTATCGGATGCAAATTGGATGGAGAAATACACTGTTGAGGCACACAGGTTCCTTCCTGAACTGGCCACAGTACATAGATGACCTGCATGCGTGCATCTCTCCAAGGATAGGAGCTGAGTATGGACTATGCATTAATGGTAAAGTCATCATAATTGGACTCCTTGGATCACGAGTGGGCATCTTTCTGAAAGAAAATCTCATATTGAGCCACAATTTGTTAGGCTAGACAATATCCATATCTACTACAGGGCAGAGTAATTCCTTCTTCTGTGGGACTGTTGGGTAAAATCTCATGACCTGCCTGGAGCAAAATCTTAGCCATAATCCACAGAGTCCAATTATACAGAGGTAGGAAGACTGATTTGGTCATCAAGGCTGCCTCCCAGCCAGCAGTCTTGCTCCCAAGGAATGAGCTTTAGTGCCATACTCCATTTCCTTTCCAGTGTGCCAAGTCCTCCTATGCTGCTCAGTAATATTCCCACACCTCTGCGATTTTGGCAGGCTCCTGTACAGCCTCTCTCCTTCTCCTCTGGCCTGGGGTACGCAGACTCTCTTCTTTAATATGTGGGGGGAAGTAGATTCATTTAACTCGTCCCTCTTACTTTCAGCTCTGATTTCAATCCAGTTGATTGGTAATTTCTTGGCAGTAAATTCTACCCCAACTATATCTTCAGCAGGGGTAAGCTGCCAAATCTCTGTAGATTTCCATGGAGCTATGCTGCTTACCCCAGTTTACAGTCTGGCCCAATAATCAGACTTCAGTTACCTTGCTGTTATCACACACACATAAGCATGCAAGCCCAAACTATACACTGCTCATTTTGCTGTCTCTCATGTTAAAGCTTTCAGGGTTCCTCCTTCCTAAAGAATTTTGCTTTCAGATGTTTTTCTCAGATAGAAAAACTTCTTTTCCTCCTCTAATGTTCCATCGCTCTCATTATTTTTATCCCACCAAAATTACCAAACGTCATGGTTTGTCCCACGCTTCATGTACAAGGTACTCAGTAATGTTTCCAAAACATCGCACCTAAAACTGTCATTAAAATGCTCTTTACTGCTTTGCTAATGCACAGGAGGAGCCCTCAGTAAAATGGATGAATCAAAAACTGTCATCAGTCACATTGGTCGAAAATCTGCATGATCAGAGCCATGTATCATTTGTCATTTCTACCAGCCCACATAACTGAGTTCCTACCCAAGACAAGCCAAACAATTTTGGAGGGAGGGCAAGATCTTGTAAGACCCCATATCAAACGCTCTGCTAGGCTCCAACTGCAACATATCTAATACAATCCCTCTGTCCAATAATTTGCCTTTGCACGACTGAGGATGAAATTGCATAACTATTCCCTCCCTGTCTCTCCCCCAAGCAGAATACCCTGTGGTTTGGAGCAATTTAAGACTTAGTTCAAGAATTGTCTCTCTTTTCTCCCATCCTGGTGGTCCACACTAAATCCCAACTCTTTCTCCTTTGCTTTCTTACTCTTTCTTCCTTCCTGATCCACTATGGCCCCAGCATCCAGAGCTTCACCATTCTTTTTCTTCAACTTCAGACTGTAAAGTCATCGGGACAAAATGTGAGGGAAGATCTCCAATCTGACCAATTCAGTTTACACATTTCTTAAGTGGTGCTATTGCTTTCCTATCCACTGCCCTCTTTCCAAAGGAGGCTAAGAAAGACTCTGAATTCCTGTCTCAGTTGAAAAGACTGTCCAGCCCTCTGTAAAACTGCAAGGGGTATGGACACTTGTGAATTTGTGAGAAAAAGCAGGCTGGCTCTCTCCCAGGGGAAGGGCTTTGGACATCAAGCTGAAGACAGAGAATTGGCCTTCTTTAAAGAGGAGGGACATAGTTCTATTTCTAGCAGAAACAGTGTGTGATTAACTCCTTCTGAAGTCAAAGGATTTTGCCCTCAGATATCCAAGGGCAGAAACCGGCTGCCCTAGAGTCAGTCTTTGTGCCAGCTCATGGAACAAGCACACTCCAGCTGTGAAAAAATAGCTCTGAACACTGGGATAAAGCTGGAGACACTGGAAGTGTCCATGCAACCACAAACAGATTTATGACCCAAAATTCAAACAGGAATTATCATTGTAATGACTGCTGATGCCAGGAGACATTCATTCCCTGCCTATCCATCCTGTTTGGCTCACGGATCCCAGTGGTCCTCCTCAGGACAGCCACGCAATCTATGTGGAAGCACTTGACTTCTGTGAATGCCGTGACTTTTCTGCGTTCCCTACTACGCACACTCGCCAAGTAAGTCTTGATTTAGCTACAGCAATCTCTGCTGCCTGTTCCCACAGAGAGAAATGTTTATTTTATAGGCTCTGATCTCAAATGGATGGTAATAAACGGCCTGCCTCTGCATCAGAACGAGGTCACTGACCCAATCTGCTGCCCAGCAAACGTGTATAAATTCAGCCAACCCCAGAACTGCAGTAAGAGCCAAGCCTGCCCCAATCACTCTGGGCTGCCAACCTGGCTGCCTTGTGTTGGTGTATTGCAGGCAGAGAAAGTCTGGCCTGTAAACGTGACTTGAGAGATGATGGGACATGAGGGAATTGCACCCTTGGAAGGACAGCAGGCGCTAACCGCTTTCACCACTGCAGATCCAGTATAAGCTACACGACCAAAAGGGAAAGACTTCACAGCTTGGCCAGTGGGAGCCTCCTGAGCTATGAAGGAGCAACAGCACTTTGGCCTAAGAGGGAAGTAGCCCATACACAGAGCTGGAGTGGCTTGAGGCACCTCTCGTTCGCAGGGAAAGTGCACTGACTAGCTGAGGCCCTGTGGATCAGCTTGAAAATGGGAATGTTCTGGCAGAGCCAGAGGAGCCTCCTCAGGTCGTGGAGGACTCAGATGAATGTCTGAGTTGGGCTTGAAGTGTTTTACTGCAAATGGCCACTTCGACACCACCATGCACATGTATACTGTCAGGTTTTACAGCAGGGCTCATGGCACTTCCAGAGCCGACAGCTTTGTAAAGCCTTACATCAAGTTAGCCAGCAATTCAGCATGAGGTCACTGTGCCTTCTTCAGCCTCGGACCCCTGTCCACACGATCCTGAGCCCCTTGGGACTCCGGTGTGGGCCCACAGTCTCATTTCTGTCTGCTTAGCGATGACACGGGCAATGGAGTTTTCACCAGGTTTATGAGCCTACACCAGAACGGCAGATGACACCCGGCCCAGCATAAAGCCTGCCGCTACCAAGGGAATCTGCCAGGGTGGTTTGAACCAGCAGAGAGAGCTTGTACTGGACCAGCATGCTCTCTCGTGTGGCTGCAGCGTTTTGGATCCAGTACTAACAGCCATAAAGACAGTTTTACGGTATCATCGGGGTGAGGACTTTGCTTGAACTCCTTTGGTTTAAGCCTGATTTAAGCTAATGCATAATTCATAATGGGGATGATAACAGATGGCAACTTGTTAAGCCACAGGAACTCAATCAGTTCTGATCACATGACAACACCCTAAATAATTTAAATCATATCTTACTGCAAGAGCTTTTCTGCTGGGGCCCCATGTTACAGAGAGACACCAATGCCACACTGTGGGAGTCATCTTGCAAGGCAGTTGTTATCAAGTCCCCCTGTTTGCAAAGGGAGAAATTGAGGCACAAGAGCAAGTGGCTTCCATGTGCTCGTTCCATGAAAGCGGATCGCTGGTGTCCTCCTGCTCCTCTGTAGCAGATCCCAGCCATGAGGCCCTGGTCTCTCCTCTATATAGTGTGCATGTTTACAAAGATATTTGCAAGAGGTAAATTCAGACAAAAAGCATTACTTAAAAAAAGGGGTGGAGGGTGCCTGTCCCCCACAGCATGGTTGCTAACTCCAAGCAGAACCTCCAAAGACGTTTATCACCAGACCAGAACTATTAGCAGCTATATGATCCAACCAGGATAAAGGGGTGATTCAATCCATAAGGAAATCCACTGAAATCAATGGATCTAAAAACTAGACTCAGATTCCAGCTTTCCACTGGCAAAAACCCACCCTTGCTCATGGTTTACCCTGCTATACCAGAGAGGTTGCAGGGGCAGGAGAGTGTATTCAGACCACTTCTGACTCCCAATTTTCATACTCTACTCAGCAATGTAGCCAATCAAAGAGCCAGTGGGAAAAAAGAGACTTCGTAGAAAAGGATTCAAAACTGGAGCAGTCCAAGCCATCATACCCTGAAATATTAAACCCAACTTTAGGACTCCTAATACTGAGTCAAACAAGCCAGAGCTACGTGATGCAAAAGTGATGATCCAAGAGAAATTCACAGGTTTACCTTTTGCTATTGCAGGCTCTATGTTAGATCAGGACTTTGCTGTCTCTCTGCAGCAAACGTAAGAGGATAAAGCCATCTTATCTGCTCTGGATAATTCATCAAAAATGCAAGCACATCCACTCTTGCCACAGATCCCATTTGTTCTCTGGGTATGACATGGCAATGAAATGTCAACTCCCATTCTCGTGTCAGAATATCTCTTTCTTCCTCAACTATAGGAGGAAACTACTTTTCCAATTTATGGCCTAAACTTCAGTGACGTGAAGACCCTTCAGCGTCTCTATGAGAACCAGGAGGCTCTGCAAAACTCCTCAGACACTTCAGGAAGGACTGTGGGATGCAGAGGAGCAGGGAGTTTTCTCTTATGAGTTTCACCACCTTCCTTTTCTTTCCATCAATTCCCAGGCTGCCACATGCACATGAAATCTGGGGCTCTGCAGTAAAGTTTCATTCCCAGTGAGCTGAAGCAGTCTTCTGAATGAGAATAATCCTTAGGAAAGAAATGTTCCAGGAATATTCCAACACGCTGTTGGTTATAGAAATACTTCTTCCATCACAGCAGACAAAGCACCATAAAGAATATAAAACTTTAATGAATTATTATTATCATCTCAGCATACTTATCTACCCCTTTGAGAAGACACACTGAGTTTGAGTTTCCTCTGGAATTCCAATCAATCATAATCAGCCCCATTAGTCCCGGCTGAAGCACAGGCATTGGCTGCTAACCGTAAGCATAATTAATAGAGACTGCTGCCTCCCGCCTCCTGACATATTACAAGGAAATGCTGCCTACACTACATTCACCCTTAAACATCACTTGACTGCCAGACCATTTTTATTCTTCACTTCTAAAATCACCATCCCCTTTTTTAAACACTTCAAATACAAAAGTGCTCATGAACTGAGCAGCTAAATTCTCCTACAGTAACTGTTGCGAGCACTTCATCTCCTGAACAGAAAGGAAACTGCCACCTAAAAATCCTTCCCCATCACAGAGGTGTTTGAAGCCCTGTTTGTTGGTCTAAGCACAACACATGGAGTTCTTTGGCACGCTAGTTCTCACCAAAGCACAAGCGTGAACTTTCTCTCTGTTGCACTATGAGCACTTGGCAAAGATATTTTCAGAAATACCATTACATAAAACAAAGTCCTATGTGTACAAGATGGACCAGATTCTCAGCTGGACTAAACTCTGTGAATTCAAGGCAGCTATGACAAATGACACGAGCAGAGATACAGATCCGTGTTTCCTCTAAATCTGTGTGTTAGCAGTGAAAGACCTAACAGTAGATGGTAACAACTCTGTCCTGATCTTCAAGCAATGCTGCAAATCGGAAGATACCTCATGACATGGAGGATGCTAAAACAGAGGAACTTCCCTTCCAAAATTATAATCATTCTAAAACTTCTCACAGACGAAGCAGTTTTACATTTAGAATGAGGCCCTGCAAAATGTCACTGTGCTGCCTGGGGCAGAGTCCAATTCTCCATCGCTTTCCTAAGTGACTCCAAAAGTCTACAGAAGTTGCGGCCAGGGGCAGCCAATACTGAAGAAGGCCTCGAGGAAAGCATGAACCATGGGTTTAACCACAGAGAATCAGTCAAGAGTGATTTTGTGCATTTGAGTTTGGACCTAAGGAAGCCCTCTCTTTGTAAGGAGCAAGATCCATTTTTGCTACCATGACTGAACAGTCCCCAGATAAGGCTCACGGTCTGTTCTCCATTCCCCCATCCCCAAGGCTGCCTATATGAGAGTCAGCACAGCCAAGCCACTCTCCCTGGGGCGGGGTGCCAAGACGAACCTCTCACCAGCAGCGATGGACACTGCCTCTCTGCCTCGCCTCAAGCAAGGCTCCGTGATCAGCCCTGAGAGGAAGCCCTTTTTACACACAAGTTATTCAACTTGCTTTTCTCAGAAGGAAGCCTGCAGGAACCCACATCACTCACATGCCCACCTGTTCGGGCTCCTTAAGGAATGCCTCCTTCCATCTGAAAAAGCAGTCTGACAACTTTTTTATTTCAAGCAAGTAATGACACGTCTTTCTTATTGCACAAACCATCAAGGCACTAACTTCAAAAGCAACAAACCTCACACTTCACTCTTATTACAGGGAACAGAATTATAGGACATTTTTTAACATGGGGAACTGGAGTGGTCTGAACACAGACTGAACTTAATCTCTTAAACAGGCCCAAACCCAAATCTCTACTCCGAGTGCTTCCAAACTTCAGGGCACGTTGCATCTGGCTTATGTCTCTTGGCCCCAAGCATGCCAAGTCCTGCAGCTCCATGGAGGTCCTTGACATACTCCCAGCAAATTGCTGTGTTGGCTACCTGCCTCTGGGGAGGAGAGACAGAACAAAACGCAAGATACTGCAATACCTTGTGCGATAAAATTGCCCGAGGAAAACGAATAGCTGGGGTTGCAGGGAACAGCTCTAAAGAAACCAGTGCCAGAGCAGGGAGTGCCAAGGACAGCGAGCTTAGCAGCGGGTGGTGGAGGGAGGGAGGCTGAGGCTGGGAGTGCGGGGTGACCAAGCTGAGACAAACCAGAGAGGGAAGCGCGACCCGCCGTGCCGGGAGGGGTCTATAGACTGTCCAACAGTGTCCCCTGGTGGCGGCAGCTCCCGCCCGGTCACCCGCGGCCGGCGTTAAGATGCATGTCTCTTTATTTTCTAATTACATGAGTGACTAATGTAAGTGGATAAATAACAGTTGCTATGTCATTTCGAGCTTGCCTGTAGCTATAAGGTCAGGGTATGGGTTTGGTCAAGCTGAAGCGTGAGAACTGCAAAACAAATTGTCTCCGTGAATGCACACGCTCCCGCTCTGGACTTCCCCGTGGCTACCTGCCGACTTGCCCAGGCTGGTCACCGACAGCCGGACCTGCACAAGCTAATCACTCAGCAAGGAGGCTGCCACATGTACAATTTCTTTCGTGCAGCTGGCCAGCAGGAATCCGAGGCTGTCTTCAAAACCTGGCTTGTTGCATTGGAAAAAGAAAAAAAAAACCTTTGGCTGTTTTTCCAGCTTTCCCTTTTCATTTCGGTTTTAAAGAAAATTGTGGTTTAAAGGCACAACCTCAGAAAGGTGTAAATCACTATAAAAATACCGAGTGGAGATTTGGAGGGAACTCAGTTAGGTTGGAGGGTGCCTTTCCCTCGAGCTAGCCCAGACAGACAGTGCCAGCACAGAGCAGCTTATTGCCAGCAGTGAGCTTGC
The DNA here is from genome assembly GCF_030936135.1 of Gavia stellata. NCBI lineage: Eukaryota > Metazoa > Chordata > Aves > Gaviiformes > Gaviidae > Gavia > Gavia stellata. The sequence continues at coordinate 30,853,736 of NC_082603.1, read as the reverse complement.
AAGGCCATGGAAAGCAGTGGTGAGGCTGGGCACCAAGTCAGGAACTTTCCACTTTCAGATGGCTGGTTTCGCACCAGCACAGGAGTAAGGAAATCACAACACAGCCAGTAGACCACTGATACACGTGAGTAGTCGCTGCATGGCAGACTCCCAAAAAAGATGTCACAAACTTCAGAAACCACAGAGGTGACACATATACCCCCTGAAAAGAGGGATAGAGAAGCAGAGGCAGGGGAGATCCAGCCAGATAGAAGGCATTTCTTCCTGTGATGGCAAAACTGTGCTGAATTTTTTTCAGGGAAAGGTTCCCCTTCCTGGCACCCCAACTCCTCCCACCATAATCTGACATCTGGTGGTCTGCAGGCCAAGACTGCCAAGTTTAGTCCATGGCCTGAGGAAACCCAAGGGCTGCAAGAGGAAAATGCAAGCTCAAGAAGTGGGCATGGAGCTTCTCTCCTGCTCACCAAACCCACATGCCAGACATGTCATCAGTCTGAGCTGTGCAGGGAAACCTCAGTGCTTCGGGGCTGTGTCTGACCCATGCTCCCCAGCACTATGGGGGCAGATGTCAGCCAAGCTCTGTTAGCCAGTACGCACTTCAGCACTTAATGCTGTGTTTTAGCTGTCACAGGACAACAAGAGCTGGTCAGGTAACCAGCTCCATGTTAACCCCATGTATCTCTGCACCTACAGCCCCCGTCAGGATTCAGAAACCCAAATGAGGCACCTCAGCCCTCCTAGCAAGCATCAGGCATAAAAAATATATTTCTTGGAGTGTGAACTGGCATAGGCAAGCAAGCAGTGACATCACTTTAGATGCCTCTTCCTCTGAACACTATGTGCTGTCAGGCTTCTTTACATCCAGAGCTGGGAATGCTCTTCAAGGGCAGGCACTCCCTGCTGTGGGGTACTGTGGATCAGAAGTGATTTTTTCCTTTTAAAAGCATAAGAAAGAGTATCAGCCTGGCAGAGCACTCAGCAGGTGTCCTGTGCCCCAGGACAATGAGTTCCTAAACCAGAGATGTCTCCTCAGGATCTTAGCAAAAGTGTGCTGAGAGCAGAGCCAGAGCCTGCTCCTCCTGTCCGAGCGCATAAGGCTTTCCCATGTGGGTAACTCTGCCCCGTTCTACCCCTCTGCTTCCCAGTGAGTGTGCCCCAAGCCCTCCCTCATCCTGCCCAGGCCTCCCCCAGCGGCTCGTAGTTTCAGGTAGTCTCTGGGAGGTGTGTACGAACTACCCTGCCATGCGGAAAACCCAGCTCTCCCATTCCCTGTGTAGGTGTTTAGACTTCGACTTTGCCTAGGGTTTGACTCACGATGTGGGCATAGCCCCCAGCTGTGGGGAGCCAGGCAGTGACAGCGCAGAGCAGGCAGTACTGGGATGGTATAGAAACTGAGCTGCAGGCACACAGGGCGATTTGCAATCCACACAGGAGGTGCACCATGAGGGGAGGTGACCCCTCGAGTAAGACAGGTAAGAGGTGAGACATTTGGGATGACAGTATCTTTTTCTTTTCTTTTTAGAACTAGCTCTGTGGCTCCCTGTGCGTTTAGATGAAAGGGGAGATATCCATGAACCTGTGCAGCGCCAGGACACCCACCATTCTGGGGCGCTTTGACCCAAGCACTGCCTATTTCCTTCTGTTGCTCCTTCAAGAGTACATGCAATGAGTACATACCTTCCAAGTCACATCGGGCTTTCTTGCTGACAACAATTATTTTGATAAAAAACAAAAGAACACAATCACTCTGAAAAACAGCTAACTTTTCCTAGCCCCCCCATCTTGCTGTAACATGAAATTTAAGTAATCCAAGAAGGAGATAGAGCAGATTAATGCAGTTCTCCAGGACATAAAAAAGGTTGAACACAATGTTAGACACTGCCAGTACAAAATAACCCGCACAAGGGCAGGAACAAGCACAATATGCAGCAGAAATGTGCAGATGTGAAATCACTTGTTAAAATCCCTGTATTGAGCAGCTCAGTGCTCAGCTTCACACTAAATCACTCAGGCAGCAGCCAGGGACAGGCTCTGAGCCAGCGTAACCCCAAAGGGCACCCCTGAGATCAAGTCAGAGATGTCTCTCTCAAACAAGTCTCTGTTCCCAGATTGCTCTCACAACTCCATTACATCTGGAAGTGTAAATTCTCCGAAATGTTTATGTCATAATTATGATTTTCCAACATTTACATAAAACTCTCATTTACAAGAAAAAACAGATGAAAGTCTTCCACCATGTGTTCAAGAATCCAGCTAGCAGATTTCTGCAGTTTCTTAGACCACTTTCCTGCATACAATGATAAAATCACTCGTAAGTTATTTTTCCCACAATTGATTTCATGCAGTACTGAAGCTCGACACAAACCCTCTCGTGAGGTGCTGGAGGGGATGTTGGAATCACCTACAAAGTCTGTAACTCTGACCAGGTTTATAAATCACAGCACATATCAGATTCCCCCACAAGGCTGCAGCAATCGTCCTTTGGCCACCCAGACACTCAGGACGGGCGGGTCCCTCAGCCCAGATCCAGAGCCCAGCTAGGACCAAGACAGCCGGCATGCCTTGGTCCTACAGCCGGCATGCCAGGCACTCTCAGGGATAGAAGCAAAAGTCTCAGTTCCTCACTGCAAACACATAGCATTAGCCTTGTTTCTTAAGGCAACTAGACTCATGTTATCCATTTGGGGTGCATCTGTGTCTGTTTAATCCTACTTGAGTCCTTTAGTCAGCCCTAACCAAGCTGGACACTGAGGTGCAGGCCTCAAAGGTAGATAATTTCCCTCAGCTTCATAAAAACTGGCAATCAGGCAGAAGAATCATGTTCCCACTGAGGACAGGCTGAGAAGCTTGCCTGTTATTAGTCATCAGCAAATCCACGTGTGGAAAGATAAAAAACAATCAGATACACTAGAAATCCAGCTATATTAATCTTGCTGTTTAAGAAACTGCATGCTTTAAAGAGGTAATTTGCACCTTACAGGAGAGGAGTAATGAAAGCAAGTTGCTGTACCTACTTTCAGAAGAATATTTGAGAAGCACAGAGACTAACTCCCATGTGCCTGGGACTGGAGTGCTCCAGGAAAAGAGCCATTCCCCCCTGTACACCAGGCTGAATGCACTCCAGACAGAAAAAGTAAAAGCAAGCGAAGATGGAGGCTGAATGCAGCCCAGGACAGAGCTGTGTGCATCTGCTGTGTAGAGGGAGGGGAAGACAGGAGAGGGGGTTGTGCAGCAGGAAAAGTGCCTCTCTTCACCCTGAAGATGGGAGATCATGCTGTAAAAGGCAGAGCTAACGGAGAAACAGTATGCTGTTTTTCCACTCCAGCTCCTGCCCCCGAAAATCCACCCCATCGTAAAGACACCGCTGAGGCTCAGAAGCAGATTATTTTCAACTCTGCCACTAACCTCCTTTGCAGTCCTGGACAGATTCTCCCCTCCTGGTGGGGATTACCCTTAAATGGGAGCACAAGCTAGAGATGTGGGAACTCTCTGCACATTTATAAATAGCTCACCTACACATTTCACAGGAGGGCAAATGTTAGTAAGCAGCTTTAATGGCAGCACCAGCAATGACAACGGCAGCAGCGAAAACACTACCACCTTTCTCCAATGTGTCCTTATTTCCAGCATCCATCATACTAATAGGGACAATTAAAACCTGGAAGAAGCCCCAGGACACTCACAATTAGCGACTGTTGGCCAGACCTGAAACATACTCAAGAATCAGTAGTTATAAGTCTGTGAAACAAGCTGGGCAAGTCATATGAACTGAGCACATGACTGGCACCTCTGGTCCCCGCCTCATTCTCCCCACAAGCCTGGACCACATCTCACATGTTTTCTGCCCCAGGCTGTGGCCCTTCTCCTGCCCACACACCAGGCAGAGCTTTTCACTTGCCAAACAGTTTTGCACAGATCGCAGTGTGGGAGAGAGGAGAGGTTTTAAGGCATAAACAAAACAAGCCCAACCTGGCCAATGGAAGGAAAGTGATTCATCACTATTAAATCATGTTAGGATCAGCATACTGTGGTCCAGACTCCCAGTGTTAGGGATGTGTTGCAGATAAGGGCTGTGCCACTTGGCTGGACCCCGTTAGGAGACAAACACCTAGGTAGCCACAGCCTTCCCTGTATTGCATGACCTACTGCAGCAAACATGTCCTCCACCCTGTAGCCCAGCCAAGGCCCATCCTTGAGCATACAGATGAAACGAGTTGGATCACTGATCCGCAGCACAACAGCAGAAATTGACTGCTCTGTAGGCTGTGAGATGGTATGGGTTTCTTACGCCAGAGTTTTTCTGCCCCAAATCCTACAAGTCAGGAAAGCTAGGTCATCTGATAAGCACCATCTCCAGCAGAACCGGCTCGGATGCTGCTACTGGTCTTGCTTCCAACACTACTAGGAATTTAGCTGATTTCAAGCAAGTAAGTTTTAAATCATTGTGTTGCCTCTGCTTTTGCCCATTTGTCACTGTAAAAAAAAATGTGAAACACATAAAGTGTTTTCAGTCCTGCTGCACACAGAGCACCTTTCTTTCCACTGAGGTCTCTAGCTTTGACAGAATCAACCTCAAATTAAACAAGATCCAGCCTGGCCAGCAGAAGGGGACTTCCTGCTGTGGGACAGGATTCATCACTGCTCAGTAACATTAGGATTTAAAGCCCAGTCAGAGCCCACAGCACCAGGTGCTGTACGGATGAAATAACGCCCCCCCCCCCCCAGTTTTTTAAAAGCAGCAGCCAGACAAATGCAACAGGGAGAAGGAAGGGAAGAACCATATCATTATATCTCCATGTAGTGTCTGATGGAAACTGCCATCTTGAGTAAAGTGATTTCCACTATGTTTATTTGAGGATTGAGGGGAACAAGAGTTTATTTCATGCTTTACAGAAAAAGTAGGGATGTACTTGTGAAAGCAGCACACAGGCAGCAGAGACTGCAGCATTTGTGGACTGATGACAGCCTTGCACAATTTAACACAGCATTAAAAAACAAGGCAAGTTGTTGCTGCAGTATCCTAACAGATCAAAGGCTGGGAGCACCCTAGGAGTGAAAGGGGTAGCTGATAACAGGCTACAGTAACAGAGCTGATACATGGGTGCGACTCAGCCCTGAAGCACCTTGCTGGTGAAGAGAGAGCCTTCAAATGAGTCACTGACAGATCAAACGCATTGTGAAAGGGACAACATGGCTGTGTGTGCCAGCAGGCAGATGAGGCAGGAGAAATCCAAGGCTTTAGGCTCTCACAGCCTTGAAGAACCTCTTGGTATTTCTGAAAACTTAAGCCTTGTGTTTGAACCAAAAATAATCACATGCTTCCACCTCCCCTATAGTCACCCCTGCAGATCCCTACACACAGCACCGAGGCCTTCCTCTGGCACAGAACGGCTGTTGCCTCCCACCCCAGAGCTGAGTTTCAGTTTCAGTTGCCCTTCGGTCTGCACTTAATAATCTGCATGAAATGACAGAATCTGCCCGAATGAGAAATTGAGAAAAACCTGTGCAAACACAACTGAAGCAATGGTAACTTAAATTAAAAAAGGGAAAGAGGTTCTTCCATCACAGCCCTTCCGCCTAAATACCCCCACATTTCTAGTCAGGGTAGCAGTTTTCACCTCTCCCACCTCCAAACTCCTACATGGGGCTGTTGGTGCCAAGCAGCTGCAGTGCTCTGGTACAAAACCCTGTCAGCAGGAACACAACTTCACGTTTCCACATCACTGAAGGCAAATGAGGTGGTGTTTTGATCAGGAGGTAGAGGTGCCTGTTAAGACCAGGAGAGGAGTTGTGGACCCGTCTTCAAGATAAAGCAGTTTTTTGTTTTGATTTAAGCCCAGGACCGCACAGGCCTGTGTTGCTGTGGAAGAGAGTAAAATAAAAAAATAAATGGCACCAGGTCTGTAAAACGGTTTCCATTTGGTGATTCTCTCCCTCAGCAGATTCCTTCCTACCTATTCTGTGTTTCACTAATTAGAGCTTAAAAAATCCTCCAGCTTCACAGACTTGTTTCTCAAGCTTCAATGCGGAATTTAGACAATGAGAAACTGAAGAAGCAGGTCTTGCTTTAAAGGTCAAAACCTCATTCAAAAGGAATCTGCGCAGGGCAAAAAGCCAGCAAGGAGTTCCCTGTTGCTCTATCATACTGCACCACATTTCAGCCTACACCAGGGAAACGCCAACTGCTTTTGTTCCTAGATATCAGATACACACGCTACAGAAAACAGCCTTCACCCTCAGAGTACTGCGTGTTACCAGAAGCGCTGTCACCACACAGCACTGCCTTTAGCTTAGACTGATGTAGTCCATAAGTTGAGCATATCCCCTCAGCACTGGATTCACTGTACTGTTCCCTACCTGCCTAAACAGAGTTTCCATGCTGCTCGCCTCCACAGTCTCTTGCTTGTTTGCATCGAATTCACACGCCTTTTCACAGCTCTACTGATTATAAGACGACTGTAAAGTCTGTAAATGTTGCATTGGTATCACAACAGCCATGGCACTCAAACACACAGTGTCATACCCCATCTCCCGCCCTACAGCAGTGTGTTAAATTCAGTGGCTCTGTATCACAGGATTGGACGGATCCCTGAGAAGGCATCAGCAAGCAAGGCTGGGACAATTTGAGGACAAAATAAAAGCACCCAAAGGCTACCCTGTAAAACCGCGTGGTGCCTCACAGACTTGTTCAGTGTAACAAGAACAGCAGAAGTTTCCATTTCAGATTGGTTTGCTTCTAAAATGTCACTACATGAGTTCGTCCCTGCACAAACTGAGCTGTACAGTCTGCTATTATGTCAAGTTTCCTCAGCTAACTTGGCTGAAGGATAGAGTGAACATTCAAGTGCCTGCCTTTGGGTGGGTCTCTCAGGGTGCTGCTGCAGCTTGATACCGAACATCCTGTTTGTATTGTTTCTCCTCTCCACCAGCAGCTCAGCCAGGGCTGCTCCAGCATCAGAAATAATTCTGTCATTTCAGTTCATCTGATACTGAACTCACATATCAACACGTCATTTATCTAGAATGACAGTAAAGAACTGTAACCAACATAGGGAGAGAAATTACCTTTAAAAGAAGTGATTTTACCTACAACCACACACATTAAAAATGGATTAGTCATAACTGCAGGTTTTTTCAGTGCTCTGTTCCAAATCAGATTCTATTGAATGGCTTCACTCTGCATTTCTGCATCTTAGTGCTTTCAGCTTGTTTTAAAGTTCAGCCTTAGCTTTCATCTTCCACAGCTTGTGAAGCTTGTTTCAGGAAGAATGAACAACCCCATCGCAGTTGTTTCATTTTCCAGCCCAGACCTGTGGATATGTGTTGTGAGACCCATGAGATGGTCTGAATTGAAGAGCTGAAAACAAACCCATACATTGAAGCAGAGGGGGCAGATCTGCTCAGCCCCTGGAGTCAGCTGTTCTCTCCTTTCAGTCATGTTTCCCTTAACATACTGTTCAACTCTTTTCACACTCACGTCATGCTGCTTCCATTCAAGGGAAGCAGTATGAAACTTCATTTTTGTATTCAGGAGACCAGCGGGTACTCAGCTTCCGCTGAAGAAAAAACGGTCACAGTTCAGCTCCTGTTCCCTTTGGACACTAGAATAACAACAAGGACAGACTTGCTGGAGGAGGCGCATCAACACCACGAGATCTGTTCAACTTTCTTCTTTCCCTTTCAGCCCCACTACGGTTTGTAGCAGTTGTAAAAATTAATACATGTTGAGGAGCTAATGATACCCCTCCATCCCCCTATACGGCTTGTTAGATACCCATCTTAAAAGCACTGTATTAGAGCTAAATATTGTAATTATGATTACTAGTGTACATGAGTCCCAGCTTGAAACCAAGGTAAACTGCCTCTTTGCAAATCACTGCTGACAGCAATCTTGGCCTTGGTGGTTACCCCAGCACAAATCTCCTTTCTAGCTGGCCAAAAGCTATGAAGGCAGCAAAAACTCCTAGGACAGACAAAGTCTAAAAGTACATTGCATGAGTCTGTCAGCTGGTGCTCGTGAATAGACTCACACACTTCTTGTGTCTGCTAAAATCTTTGTTTTGTGTGAAGCTGCATAGCTAGCTGAGGAGTCAAATGCATTTTGTTATCTGTACATTGCAGCTGTACTTTTCAGGGGGTTTACGTAGTTCTTCACTATACAAATGCTTTTAACCCCTCTGCTAAAGGCAACCAAATTCATCAATATCTACATGTGATTGAATGTGATTTTCAATAATTCAGGGGGATTTGCACTATCTGGTCCCCGAGGCACTTTCTTAAAACCCACCTATTACATTTAGATATAAATAAAGCAGAAGCAGGAAACTGGAAGAGATGGGGTGGGACAAGGAATAAAAGGAAGGAAGGAAGGAAGAAAGGAAGGAAGGGAGGGAGGGAGGAAGGGAGGGATAAAGTAATTCCAGAAAACCTGAATTAAATCTTCGCAATACTATACAAAAGCCAGGTTCTGCAATATCTCAGATACTCTTTCTTCAGGTAGTAAAGAGTTCCATTGCCCCAACAGCCAGCTATACTAAAAAGCAAGAAGTGCCTTGCCCATCCAAACCGTAAGATTAGGTAAACCTTCGTAAACATGTTCCTCTTGTCAGCGCTTGGTATGTTGGGGGGTACAGGGACCAGATATTTCTCACCAGCAAGTTACCTTCTTGTCTCAATTGGGCGATGAGATTTCCTGCAATTTGCTTTTCTGCCTCTTCTGTTAATCTGATTCAAGTCTACAAAAAAAACATTTACCCTGCAGCCTGTGGAGAGTGTTGCTGTTCATCTGGCAGATAGGACAGAAGCCTCTTCTTATAATCCTGAGATGCAACTATATTAGGTGCCTAATCCCAAACCATTAACATCAGTGAGAAAAAGAGTGTTTTTCCCTTCCGAACAAAGGAGCTGGGTTTCATACAGGCAGACACACACTCCTCATTCATGCAACAACTGCAAAGGAATTTCTTCTAGTTACGGTAACTCCGGGTTTCATACGACTCCTTCTGTGCTTATGTACTGCATAGTGGTGAAGCCCTGTATTTAAATTTTGTCCTGATTTCCCATATTTGGTCATTATTTATAAAACATTTATGAACAGTAAATTTTAGCTCGTACTGTGCTTCCCTTGGTAATATATTCCTATGGTACTTCTAACAAAATATGAGAAAGATGCTCTTTTATCCTGAGTAAAACATTCACATGAAATTAAAGATTTGGTGGCAACATAAACTTTAGATTCCCTTCTATCAAAGTCTCTAAGCATATATGTAACAATGATGGCTGGGAAGGTACAACAAAGAAGGAAACAAAATCAGGGTGGCAAAGGATGTTTTCCAATGACATCTGAGATTTTGGTTGGAATTCCCCAACAGCTGTAACCAACAAGGGAAACCTCCGAGTTCAACAAGCCAGCGAGTCACCTCTTAGTTTGGCTGCATGTGTATGCTCCACCAGAACAATACAGCTGTTTCTCTTTGAGGGAAAATGCTGCGTTCCCTGTTTAAATAAGTGAGAGAGCTGTAAACACAGGACTGGTTTAAAACAGGCTTATGAAGAAAAGCATAAAAGCATTTTCAGTAAAAATTACAAATTAACTGAAGACTGCTACTGTAACATCTCTGCAGAAGTCATTGCAATTCTCCATCAAACTCTATTTTTAGGCTACCTGGCCACACCACGGTCAACCCAAAAAGCCAAGTTCAATGTCACAGCATGACCACTTACCAAAACAGTAGTTTCTGTTTCAAAATGTCTCTTTTCTGTAACATAGGGTTTCCTCGTTTCCAGACATGCTTCGGGATACACGTATGTTGCATTCTGGAGGAAGTAACTACCTCCCACAAAGTAACACAATCAAATAACTAGTAAGCATGTGTCATATCAAACTGGCAACTACACAGGCACAAACTCCAAGTTTTCCACAGGCAGATCTTGAGGATATTTGCTCCCCACTTCAATTTCTTTCTTTGCCTTGTCTCCTTGCACCTCCTGGTGCCCCATCAGGACAGACTCACTCGCTGCTTTTCTTGTTCTCAAGCAAGTTTGCTGTGTTTCTCCCTGCAACTTTTCTTGAAGTGGCAATGCATGAAAAACATTTGCAAACTGGGACTTCCTGGCTGAATAACTTCTAGAAAAAGATGCACCCATTCCTTCACTAAGCTGGAACGTGCAATCTTGTCCTTTAAGTAGTCTCAAGAGAGATGCTGTCAGCAAAGCCTGTAAAAGCTAATTTTAGGACCAGTACACCTCACTGTCAGTTACGTTGAGCTGCTGTGTCCAAGTGTTACCCTTGCATATTGGCAATTTCTAATTCCTTTCAAACTTCCTTCAGGACAGCTGGACTATAGAGTGTAAGTAACTTAATAGTAAAGCATTCTCCTCTTTCTTAGACACCTGGGATTACAACCAGTTCCTCCATTATTTTTGGTATGTTTTCATTAGTTAGCTCAGTGCCAATTCACAGGAGCACTTCCTTGAAATAAAGCTGAAAGCAATAATGACATCTAATAAAAGATATTACTTTTTCCTACAAACTTTCTTCCATTAGTAGGGGAAAATTATGCCAACTGACTTCATCAGGCTGTGAGGATTAAACTATTATTTATAATACGCTTCAAAAATGAGAGTGTAATTTAAATGTTGGTCACGTGAGCAAGCAGTGAGTCAATATTCAGCGCATTAATTGAATGCATTTGAAGTGCTGGAATTTTTCTGAAGCCCACCAAGCTTGAGCCATAACAATTTCTCTTATAACTGGAGATCAGCGCGAATGAAAGACCTTCCTTAGATCCAGAAGCTGAAGTTCAGAGTCATATGCGCATATTCCACTGAATGTCAGCCTACAGGAAAAAAATCAGAGATGAATGAGCAAGATGATGGAGTCGTGATTACATTTTGGGTCAGTATACAAGGAATACGAGACCACGGGTGGCATACTGCAATCTAAAAATTAAGCCAAAATCTTGCCAGTCCTGCAGACTGATCCATCAATTCGTCTCTTTCTATAGACAAACTCAGGAGCAGAGACAGACACTGAGCTCTGAAAGTTGATGTGGGTTAGACACCTAAATATTGTTGGTGTTCCCTCCACTTTAAAGTTTCCTTTACACTGAATGCAATTTGTACTTAAGACTTTAGACAGCTGTTTCTAGATTCCTAACCCTAGTGCTTTCAGCGATATCAGCCACTGTTAACACAAAATAGCTTGCCAGAAAACACGAGCCTCCAAAGACAAATGTATATATGCAGACACCAGCACTGATCTTGACAAATCTTTCATCTATTTTCTCCTTCCTCCTCTTTTCTGGACATAGAAAAGATGTTATTAAAACAAGGTGATAAATTTTGCCTGGGAGATTGCCAGGAGATCCAGATCTACTGACTTCCCGTGAAGTACCAGAGTTTGCTAAATGCGTTTAAGAAATACAGTTTATTTCCTGCTTTGGGCACTAGCAATTTTTTAATTTTTTTTTTTTCTGATTGCACTCTGCTTCATTTTGTATGGATTTGCATCTCCGTTTGCTGCATTACACGCTTAAAAAACACATTTCTACAGAGAAATAATCTGGAAGCTGGCAGCGACGGCAGCGCTCAGCCTGCGGTCAGACAGTAACTTCTCGGTGTACTCCTGGGAACCTCATCCTCCACTCGGGCAGGCCCAAGAGGCCGCCGCTCACCTCCTCCGCCCCAGGACTCGTTGTCCAGCTGCCGCTCACACAGGGAGCAGGGCAGGAGCTTTCGCAGGGGCCAGGACTTCGTTTCGCCTTGAAACCCACCCTCATCCCCTCAGAGAAGGACGCCTGCCCGAGCAGCTCCCTCCCTCCCCACAGGCACCCACCGGGTGCGCCAGCTCCCGCCCGCCTTCCCGCCTTGCCCAGACTCCCCTCGCGCCGCCCCCCCCCCCCCCCCCCCGGGCCTGTCCGTGTTTCGCAGTGAAAGCCAGCCACCGCCCCGCCAGCCGTGCCCCTGCGGGACTTATTCACTAGTAAGAGCCGTAATTAAAGGAGGAACTACCGGCCGCGGGCAGGAGACCGCCCGTGCAGCCTACACCCGGCAGCCCGGCTCCCGCTAGGCGGGCTCCGCCGCACGGGACCGGACCGGCCGCTGAGGCACCGCCAGGCCACAGCGGGGCCCGACCCTCAGGCCGAGGTCCCGTTCCCCTGGCAACGCCGCTCCCCCTCACGTGACCCTCCCTGGCCAAGCCCGCCCGCTCCCGTTGCTATGGCGACGGCCGCTCCCTCGCATTCCTCCCCCCCTCCCCTGCCAGTCCATTCATGCCCGCGCTGCGCCTCCCTCCCCTCCCTTCCCCGCGCCACCGCTGCCTCCCCCTTCACGTGACGCGGGCTCGGCGTGCGCTCCCCAGCCGGGCTTCAGCCGCCGCTTCCGGGCTGAGGGCGGAGCGGAGGGGGCGCGTGTGTGAGGGCGCGCGCGGGGGGGCGGGGGCGGCCGCCGCGGCGGCGGCTGAGGGGAGAGGCGCTCCCGTCAACATGGCGGCGCGCGGGGCGGGCAGCGCCTGAGCCCGGCGCCCCTCGGCTCGCGGCCCCCTCCTCTCCCCCGGTCCGGCCCGGCCCGGCGCGGCGCGGCGCGGCCATGGAGAGCGAGGAGGAGCAGCACATGACCACGCTGCTCTGCATGGGCTTCTCGGACGCGGCCGCCATCCGCAAGGCCCTGCGCCTGGCCAAGAACGACATCAACGAGGCCGTGGCGCTGCTCACCAACGAGCGGCCCGGCCTCCACTACGGCGGCTACGAGCCCATGGAGAGCGGGCAGGGCCCGCCGGGCGGGCACGGCTCCCCCGCCGGCGGGCAGGGCCCCCGCGGCGGCGACGGGGACGGCAGCGGCGGCGGAGGAGGCGGCTTCGACCCGCCGCCCGCCTACCACGAAGTGGTGGAGACCGAGGTGAGCTGCGGCCTGCCCCGGGCGGGCTGCCCCGGGGCGGCCTCCTGTCAGCGCCGGCCTCCCCGCGCGGCGAGGGGAAGCTCCCCGGGAGCCTCCCTGCTGCGCGGCTGCCGGCGGGCAGGCGTCGCACCGGGGCGTGGGTCCCGCGGGAGGCTGCCCCAGGGGAGCCCCCGCTCCCCGCGGGGTCGGCCCCGTCGCCCCACGGGCCGGGGCGGTGTGTCGGGGGCTGCTCTTCCGAGCGCCCTCCCGCCTTGCGCCGGCTTGCTGCCGGTCGGAGCAGGGGAGTGCGCGCCGTGGCTGTTCCTTGCGATCGCTGCAAGGTGAAGAGCACCCAGGCTCTTCCTTGGCATTCTAGGAATGTGTGGCTACTGTAGGATTATTTTTTTTTTTCCTCACCACCCCCCCCGCCCCCCCTGTGCCTTCTTGCATAATCCGAGTGACTAATGACTGTCTAATTTTTTTTAACTGTTTGCACAATGTGAAAGAAAGTGCGGTCTGGGTATTACTTTGCATACAGTTTTATTTGGGTAAGCTAAGCATAAATTCTGAAATAAGAATGCAGTTAGTTCAAACATTGTCAAAACAAAGGTTTTAACGCATAATTTATAACCGTGTTCTAAAATGGACCTGGAATAGGACTGCTGGAGAATGCCAGCCTTTCCCAGTTCTCCCCTTCGTCCTGTCAGCCTTTTTCTCTTCTCTCTTCCATCCTCTTCCAGAACTCTGAACTCCTCAGCCAGCAGATACGCTCATGCTGCCTGGAACTGTCTTGTAGCACTTGCCTGTAAAGCTTTCTCCTCTTCCAGGTCCTTTTTCCAAAACTTCCCAGAGTGCTCAGGAAACAAGACAATTAGTAGTGTCCAGACTATGGAACCCATGGGGATGAGAACAGAAGAACAGCCCAGCTGTGCGGTACCAAAGGGCCACCTTGTCTCAAGAAGTGGCCAATAGCAGGTGCCTAAGCACGTGAATAGAACCAGGGAAACTCATGTACCCTCCCAAGCTTCAGTGAACGGTATCCTGGGCATTTCCTGTGCCAGAAGTGATATCTTTCTGTGTACGTGTGTGTATGTATCTATAATTATATAGATACGAAGAATACATGCACATATCTTCTTGTATGTAGTGACACTTGCACAGATCATCCGTATCTATAGCCTCAGTATATTGAAGTCCAGTCTTGCAGAATAAAGATACGTGATCCTGTTCACTGAATTAACTGGGTTAGATCTTTAGCTCATATAAGCTGATGATGTATGCTTGTGGAGTAAGGTGATCTGTGGGATGGCATGTCTGCTGTGCAGAAGAGAAGTTGCTGTTCAACTTCACAGATTGAAGCAATAAGGAACTGGTTTCTAACCTTCGCTTTCGAGAGTTGGGAGTGAGTAAGATTTCTACTTGTTTGCATTCAGATCTCTGTAGCCACCAAGAGGATGGATTTTCCTGTCAGATATGGTTATGGTTGGGACAATGTGGGTTGTCAGTGTGACATTTCAAGAGAAGCTGTCAGTGTAAACTTCAGAGAAGCACTTTTTTCCCCCCACTTGTTCCTATTACAAATGACACTTTGACAACTCTAAGATGATTTTTTTCCCTTATTTCAGCTTGTATGTCAGAACAAACTTACTTACACTTGAGTTTCCTTTGCCACTCATGTTCTTGTTTGCTTTGACTTGTGTTCTTGTTAACCCACAGGATGGAAACCAAAACATTTCAATACAGGCAAATGACCGCAAATCCACAAAGTAGGCGTTTCAGAAGGATTGAAGTATCTCGCTACATGAAACTTTAGATAAATTCAGGCCTCAATTTAGTAGTTGGATTCATTTGCATATGAACATCTGTCAACTCCTGCACATGTATGCAAACCAGTATTTTTGTAATATAAGAGTTATACCTGCAAAAATCTTAAGACTTGGGATTGTTGCCTGTGCTTATTTGTCTAATGTTGTAGTACAACCTAGCAGCTTTTGACATATATAAGCGGGGAAAAAAATATATATGAGCAGTTCTTGTTCTTTTTATTCTTCAAAAGTAATCTAGAACTACATCTAATAAACTACAGATATTACTTAGGCGGTTAGTCAGTAAGTAGTTTTCCACTCAGCACAAGCTTATGGCATATGAAGCTGTACAGAAAGCCATTGCACAAATAGCTGTATTATTCATTGTAGTCATATACATTATGTTGAAACATATTATACCCTATGCTAGCTTGTGGTAATTCAGATGTTACTTCTGGTTTTCTTCCTCTCAGCATCATCTCTCTTTCTAGCAGCTCTTACAGTGTGTAGTCCTCCTTCTCATAATAATACCAGTTTTAACTTTTCTTTAGTGGGAAGGTAGTGGTGTGTTAGATTTTTGGATTTTGTATATCAGCAATGTACATGAACCCATAAATCAAAAGAGAGCAGTTATTAAAAATGTTCCCCTAAACAAAATTTTCCAATCTAATAATCTTCTTAATGAACAAAAGTTAGGATTAGATTTTTTAAATTTAAAAATAAGAAGAAAGCTTTAGCCATTCTTCAAGACGTGTGTATAACAGGTCTGTACTTGGTATTTACATTCTTTTTTTGGCTGAGTACAGTTTACCATGCATATAAGAATAGATTTATGAATGATTAAACACTTTACATTTTCCCTAATCAGTAATGAATCCATTATGTTTGCATATGCTTACTTGTTTTCTATTACATAATGTTAGAATCTGTTCTGTTCAGTAAGCATGTTGATCAAAGCAAGGCTTGTCTGTTGGTCGTCTTTGAGAAGAGCACAGCAACCGGATACATATCATACTAGTAAAAACATGTTGTCTTTAGATAAGATAGTAAAACCAGTGTGAATCCTCTTTCAGTGGTCCAGACTGCTGGTCTTCAGGGGTGTCTGGAAGTGTTACAGAAGCCTGAATTTGGAGTAACTGACCCAGAAGCAAGACAGCTGCTATGACCTGGCCCGACGCATGCTCTATGCTTTATATGTGAGACTTGAGATGAAGACATACATAAATTCAATTTCACAAGGGCTGAAACTTCAGTTTCAGCAGGTTAATGTCTTCCAAAGAGCATACAGCTGATTCAGTTTTAGGTTAATAGCTGTTATGTGCCTCTGGAGTTGATGCTGTTAACATGACCATGCTTAACTTACTAAAAGAAAAAGGGCAGACAAATTTGGAAATATGAAGGTGGCTTCACATTCATTTGTGCAGTCTTCCTGAAATGTCAGGAAATTCGACTTTAGGTTTACAGTTGTTTTGAAGTTTTGCCCTGTGTAGTGCCAAACCACTTCGACAGGCTGAGGTCACTGGCTTTTACAAGAGGTAACTTTGCCTGTTTGACATAACTTCTACGTTTATGTCTGTCAGCTGAAGTAAATCTAAGTGCATTTTGGCAAGAGTCTGGGATTTCTGTGTTTATTCCTTAGGCAGATTTTTACAGTGTGATTCTTTGTGGAGGGGGGTTGGAGGGGTGGTATGCTCATCTTTTCATATGACTGACAGATAAGCTGTTTTATGAACTGCTAGCAAATCCTTATAATTTAAAAAAAGGCTATAAACAAATGTGGTGACAGTGTCTGTCAGTGTGTCCATGAATTGCCATGAGTGCCACAAGTGCTGACTTTCATGAGTTGAGGGGGAATGGGATGGAGAAAGGAAGGCCAAATGATTGTGGGGATTGTGACCAGAGAACCTAAAACTGTAGTAAGGGGTAGTAACCCACTTACACTAAAAGTATTGAACATATAACAACGGTTTGTATAACCTCTACTAACATAATCTTGATTTGTTTTTAAACAGCTTCTGAGAGTCATTACTATGACCTTTTGGGTAAATTGTGATTAACAGATTATATTACCTTCTAGCTATTCCTGTCTCCTTTAGCATGTGCTCTTTTGATTTATTGTTTTTAGTTGAACTGGATCAAAAGCTCATATACGCCAGATTTTACTAGATAAGGTTTGTAATAAAACTTGTCCAAGATTGCTTTCAGAGGTGCTGTTTGATTTCAAGAGAAGGGGGTTTTGTAAAAGAAACAGGCCAGTGACTGTAGCAAGTAACAGTGCCAGGAACATTCTCACTAGTCATGCTGCAGAACTATTGTGTTCAAAACCCCCTCTCTCCTGATTATTAGAGCTCAGTACTGAAAGCAGTTCTGCCACAGATGCACTGCGTCATGGTGGGTGTGTAACTTAACCTCTGTTTTAGCTTTTAGTGTGTAAAATGAGGATAATAGTGTGTGCTTTATTAGTAGTACCACGGACGTTAGGCTTGTGAAGTTCTTTGATCCTTGAATGGAAGGAGCTGTATTTACTTAAAGAGAAAAAAGGTATTTAGCCTCCAAGCAAATGAGATGGATTTCACGCTACAATTTGATAAATTTAAAGTCAGTTTCCTGTTTTGTAAGTAGTGTTGAGCTTTTCAAAAGTGAGTATTTCTAGCATTCTCATGTGGAAGTTTTACGGTGTAGCTTGTCCAGGAATTGGCCTTGTAAAACAATTAAGCAATCAAATAAAGCTCTGTGGTGGATTCTGGCATTGAGTCCCTGGCTGGATGCCATCAGAATGTCAAGTGGAATTAGTATTTTAGCACTCCTGGTTTTCGGCATCACTGTTTTCAAAAATTAGTGGCCCTGGTGTAGAACCTCCATTTAGAGTCTGGTTATGTTCATGCTTTCTTGGATTTTGAAAGAAAATACCCTGATTTTCATTCCTGATGTAACTCAGACTATTAGAGATGCTACATGAAGTTAGGGAAAATAGGGGTAATACTGAGAGGTGCACTTGGTTAACTTGAAATGTAAACTTTGTTTTGTATGATTTATAAACTCATCATATGATGTGATTGTCAGAATAATCGTTGGATTGAGACTATCACTTTATAATTGCTGGTTCATCAGTGAAGGTGATGCCTGTGGGGTCAGTGGAGGTAGGAGACAACTTTGTGTAGCCAACTTCTCAGCTGGGCAGGAAGCGTCTTTGCTATAATGTTCTCTGGAGGCATTTTCTGGTCATCTTCCCAGTTTACAGTGCTGTTCTGTGGCAGCTGTTTAATAAGGAAGTGAAATACTGAGGAAGAATGAGAATAAAAACAAATTAGCCAGTGTTAGAAGTTAATTCCAGCAAATGATTTGGATTGCTTTTGGATTAAGGAACAGTAGCTCTTTGTACGAGGAGGGCAAAGATGGAAAGGAAGTGCCTGTTTCTTTTGTAAGCTCTTATTTTGAAGAAAACCAGGTATTTGTGCTGCAGTAGGAATAGTCTTTGGTATGTATATTTCAGTTATGTTTCATGGGTCAAATTAGAATAAATTAAAAAAAGCCAGTGTGCTCGATGTTTCTTGCCACTTGATCTTCCTTCTCACTACTTTACAGTGGTTCTGACTTCTCTTGTTCTGATGCCTCTCGAGAGGCACTTAAAGATTTTTCATATTAATTTTGTAATGATACATTGTAGAACTGGAATTCGAACTCTGTCAGCTGCTTTGTCAGTTCTCATTTCTGTCTCACTATACATCAGTATGCATCCATAGAACAGAAGTATAGATGAGTGTTTAGCGGTGTTATTGAATTAATTCTCCCTTCCAGAGCCTGACCTTTGGTCACTAAAATAATAAATATTTTATCTAGTGTTTCTGCAGTACTTCTCTATTAATGCCTGGTGTTTTGGCAGGAAGATAGAAGCGTTGACTTAATTTTAAGTACTGAAATGCTAAGCATTTGTGATTCATTGTTTTATTGTATTAAAGCACCATGTTTATCTCATACCACACAAAGTTATTTTCAGTTATTTGGAAATAAGCATGGGGTTTTGGGCTTATGAAAACTCAAGGGTTGGGAGGAATAATGGTATCAGCTCGGAGTCTGGCTGTTTGTAGTTACGCTAATGGAATAAGTTTTTAAAATACATCCACAGACAATACTGAAAGCACATGCAAGATAAGTGTGTTTTCCTTGGTTCCTTATGAATGGCACTCTTAACAGTGCTTTCTGTGACCTCTGCCTGGCCTATAGCTAGTTATCAAGCTTTAAAATACATTGCCAAAAGTGATTGTAACAAATCCGTCTCAGATTCTGCTAAATACTGTGTTGATAGTAGTATAAAAAGGCAAAGGTATTCCTCTCTTTTAATTCAAATGTGATTTTTATAGAGCCTCAATTATTTTGTTTTGCTGTAATGCTTAGTACTGTGTTTATCTCTGAACAACTAGGCAAGTACATTGGGGAATACTGCTTAGTAACATTACATCGTCACCCTGGAAATCAGGGAGACCTAAAAACAAGCAATGTTTTTAGAAAATCCTAGTTAATTTCTAGTTTTGCTGAATTTATACTTTTTTTTTCAAATTCACATGGTGTTCGTATTCCCAGTCTTACACAGTTCTGGTTTGTGAGAGATGAGGGGAAGAGGGGGTGCCATGAGGGTTTTGTGGTTGATTTGTTATAATCCCTTACAACTACTAAGAATGGTTTAGTCTAACCATGCATTTTTGATAATGCACTTGTACTATTCTCAGTTAAAGTCAGCGTCGAAAACTTTCTGTGAGAACATTCATTAAATAAATCATAATTTTCTTAGGATGTCTTTATGCAGAGGTGAGAGTCCAAATCAGCTTCAGTTAAGTGGAGTCTGTAACGTAGGATTTATTTTTCTTTAGTGATAGACTGGTATCATTCCTTTATATTAACATGATGAAATATTAGTATTTTTTCGTATGACAAGACTACATTTGCTTGTGTAAAGTAGTGCCTAGTAAAAATTTGAACTAAAGAGCTTAATTTCTATGCAAAAAGAATAAAACATCCGTAAAGCTCCCCAACAAGCTTATTTTCTCTTAGCCTAGAACATAAATAACAAAAAGCATTCCTATCTATCGCTATACTCCAAAGTTTCGCATACAGGTATTTTCCTGTGGATGAAAATGCAAGGGCAAGATGCTGTATCTGTTTAGGACTTAAAACAGTTAAAAACTGTTACTGTACTTCCCAAATAAATGTCTGTTCATCAGTAAAACATTTAGGAAGTCACAGTGGGTTTTCTTATTGCTAAGTAAGAAACATAATGTGGAAATTCCATATATGACACCATTTTCTGACGCTTACTAATATTGTTACATTCATAAAAGGATACCAAGCTTACTCTTGGCAGTGTGGGTTGAATGAGTTTGATCTGATGGCAAGAACAGGCAACTGGGAAATACTCTTGAATTTTGTTCCCACATCTGCCACTTAACATGAGTTTAAAGAAGTTCTTTAAGCTCCTGGAGCACCAGTTTATAAAAAGCAAGTAGATTACAGGTATGAAAATGTAACAATTTTTTTTAAACATTCAATACCTCATGCTTAGTGTGTTCAAGTGTAAGTGCAAGGTGGTGGCTTTGATTTATTTGAAAGCCTTTTAATTCTTACCCCTGTGATTCAGTTCTAGGAAACAGAATATCCTCCTTTTAGGAGTTAATTAAGGGAAAAAAGAATTGACATTCAGGTGTGAAAGTAAAAGCTGCTTTAATCAGTAGTCTGGCAGATAGAGGGACTGTCAAGTCATGACTTCAGGATTCATAGCTTCTCCCGTAAATTGATGGACATAATAGATCAGAGAGCAGATAAATGCTCTGTCTGTTTTTATGGGTGTTTGATGTATTTCTCTTACCTTGCCTCCACCTGAGCATCTTGCAGTACCTTGCAAACACTAGTGAATGGTGCATCAGCATGCTGTGGCAGAGGGAAGTGTCACTGTTGACACTTTACAGCTGGGGAAGCCGAAGCATTGAAAAATTGATTTCCTCGTTACTGCTTAATATGTCTGTGATAAAAACTGAAAGGTGGACCTAGAATTTTCGGCTTCTAATTCTGGCTTTAAGCATTTTTTTTTCATTGCTCCCTTTCAGAGCAATTAAATTTAGTCCTGTTTGTAGGTCCATAGTAACAAGATACGATTTCTTTTTTTTTTTTTTTTTACAATACAGTGAGGCATCAAAAATCTGTTTTCTTGGCTATAAAATGGTGGTCATTTTGAGAAAACCACTTATTAGAAAGGCATGAGGGTGAAGGGAACTGCTCAGTGTGCTGGTATCTTAGAAAGTCTGATCCTGTTGCTTTTTGAAAGAAACATGACTTTGGGGTTCTGTTTCATAAGTTGTACTAGATTCAAGAGCACATAATGTGACTTAGCTCTGGTGATAAAAAATTCTGTTGGTAGCCTTCTATCAAAATCAAATTAATAAACTTAATTTAAATTTGACTGTAATTTTGTTACTGAGACTGCCAATTAGCATCAAAACACTTTCTTAAGCTCCTTGTTGTTTTATGTAAAGTGATGGGTGTGGTAAATATCAGTGGCTTTAGTTAAACAGTGTTTGACGAGTTAATTAGCTGAATACTGCAGGAATACATTTTGAAGCTTTGAACTGTGACCTTTTGGCAATTATAGTTAATTTATATTTCAGTTTTTGTGTAAGGGCTAATCTTTGTTCTGTGTTAGTCTTCCATGGAAGGTTTTATACTACAGACTTATGCAATGCTTTATTAATCAGGTATTTAACAATTTTTGTTTATTCAGCCTTGCAAACAACTCTCGGAGGTGCCAGGTCCCCAGAGTGAGAATCTTGAATCAGTGCTTGAGACTGTTCATGTGAGGCTATTTCTCCTGGGAGCCTGTGTGTGTATGTTTGGACGTAACTGCATTTTCACACCTTGAAAATAAGCTGAAAGAGTCAAGCAACGCTGTTAGAATGGGGGGATGCTCAGGGCTTTTGTGTAATAAGAGATACATCAGAAGGCATGGAAAAGGTTTGCCAGCAAATGTTTTTTGGTCTCAAGATTTTGGCTGCAGAAGGGAGAATAGTCACAGGATGTGTGATGTGCACCATGATTTCCTATCTCAGAAAACAGATGATTCTTACAGACTTTTAAACAGTTTATCTTTCGATGACCCATTGGCTGCCAGAAATAGTTTCTTTGCTTTTTACTATTCTGTTGTTGGAGAATATCCCTACAAATCCTTAACGTGTCAGGTGCCAGTCTGTTCAGCCAGAATTGCGTAGTCCTGACTTAGGTCATCATCAACTGGCAGACACCATTCTGAAGTCATCTATTTGAGGGGAGGGAGGAAGTTTCTACCTATGTTTAAAAAAAAAATAATTCACCTAAAAAAAGAGACCCAGAAAAGCACTTTTTGAGAGACTGACATGGCCTTGTGTACTATTTACTCTCATGTATAGCATACTTTCTTCAAAAGCTTTTATTTCACCTGTGGACCCAGTAGAGTGTAGCGACAATTCCCAGCTCCTCAGTTATGCAGTGTTAGTTGTGGCTACCTGTTCAGAGCTGTGATGTGTTGCAGTTGTGAATGTCAGCAGAGCATGTAAGATCTTCAGCCTGTGTTGGTTAGTGAGCCAACTTAACATGATGCAAAAGCTGAGCTGACATTGCACCTTGCTTACAGCAGCTGCTAGCTGCTGTTAATAAATCCCTCACATTAAAGAGCAGTACACAAATTGATTTAAAATTTGGATGGTGAACAGTTTGGGGGGGTTTTTTTGTACAGAAAGACACTAATTATGAAAGAGCAGCAAATGTCTTTAAAGAGACTGTTACTCATACTAGATATGTTGTAAGAAACAAGACTCAGTCTGCAGTAATATAAACTGAACATAGCAGTAATCTCCAAAAAATTCAGGGTATTAAGTTTATTAATGGTTTGAAGGGGAATTTGAGTTTTAAACTGCCTGGGCATTTATTTGAGACTGTTGCAGGTTTCACAGTAGCTGTGAAGCTACTTGTATGTGATAGGTTCTAAAATTAATAAATAATTACATTTTGTACTTTCTGGGCAGGGTTTCAGTAGCAGAAAACGGAAAAGCAAGAAGACTTGTTGTCTCTAATTAGCGGAATGTGCCAAAGATGTGCTCCTCCCTTTGTTATTAGGGCAATATTCCCAGTACCACACCCGTTGTAACTTCTTCTGTAAAAAAACCCATCTTTTCACTACATTGTTGGTAGACTTAATCCAGCAATAGGCCAGATGTACCCTTAGCACAGTTTATGATAATGCCCTTATTTGTGGGAGCTGAGTGTACAATGAGGAACATGTGTTACTTCACTCTTTCCTCATGACTTTCTGTATTATGGACACTGGCAATCACTTGTGTGGAAGGAGGTAAATAAAGAGCAACATCACGTAGATGCAGATGGTGAAACAGAACAACAGGTGGAGTTTTTCAGCAATAGTTGAAGATCTGCACCGCTATTAGACTGCACCTCTTAAACTAGTATTAGCAGTGGATATTTTTATTTAAAGTGGACACTTCCCTCCAGGGAACGGAGCAACCATAGCTCAGTTACTGTAATCGTTTGTTGAAATGTTACGTTCCTTTGCTGTAAGTCTAGGCTGAACTGAAAAGTGGGACCTAGCAATTGGGTGTTTAAATTCCACTCAGTCTACCTGTATTAGACTAATCATTGTATCCCGTACTGTTACTGTAAGGGCTTTCTTTATAACTGCACATTTATTTTCTACAGGAAATGATTTTGTTTTCTGGATGGGTGTCCTTTACAAAAGCTGTGAACTTAACTGTTGCTTGTTTTATCAATATAACAGGATATTTCCTAGAAAACTTTTGCTTTTAAATGCTTTCAGTTTCTTTTCATTTAGACCTTCAAACATCTCTTCTCCAAAACTTGAAGTATTTAAACAGGGCGTGATTTGCTAGATGTGAATTAAATTAGACTTCCATGCATGGTACTAGACAGATGACTACAGTTTCAGAAGTTGATATTAAGGTCTGTTAAAGTACAACTTCCTATAATGATAAATTTAGGACTAAATGTCTAGTAGAGGGTTGGGGGAAGGTGGCATCTTCCCAAACACTAATGTATTTTCTTCTGAGCACTGTTTTATGTTGCATTCCTATAAATTTTACTGCTGCTCTCCAGAACCTGTTAGTAAGTCCAGCCACTGTGTGCTATCGTCACCTGCACCAGTGAACTTTAAAGGGTAAGCTCTATAAAATTGCTGTTTCCTTGGCTTAATATTTTGGAAACATTGTGAAAGTGAATATGACACATCTGCTTTTTAATAAACAGGTCTAATCCTGTGAATAGCAAGTGCAGTGCGAGAGCTGGAAGCCCACTTGTCTGCATACATTGATTTCATTCTTTGTATACCATGTCCTCTTGAGTTCAGTTCTTCCTTTTGGATTATTCCTTTCTATTTGTTTTGTTTACTTTCGTGATGCTGGTTTTTTGTTGGTTTTTTTTTCTTGAATATGTTTCCTGCTTATCCTTCCTCCTTACATGTCCCTGGCTTCTCTCTCAGGGGGATCTTGTTACCATCACTGCACTTGTGTTTTCCTCTGTCCTGGTCGCTGCCAGGCCTGATCCAGATATTCTGTCCTTTCTGCTGCTTGAGTTGTCTGCTTTTGTGAAGACAGGGAAAGTTTGTCCCTGTGAACTCTTGGACATATTGGGTAGCTAGTGTCTATGTGAGGTTAAAAAAATAAACAAAAGAAAATAAATGGATAACTTGTCTACTCTCTCATTTGGCGCTACTGAGGCAGTTACCTCATATGGCACTTAGCAAAGAGCATGGGGCTAATTAATTCTGTGTTCTGCCTGGATGCAGAAATAGCTGCTGTTTAGTGGCACTAGCAAGGAAACCTGTAAAGCTGAGCTGCAGACATCTGCTTGCCTTTCCCCTGTTTGCCTTCCAGAACATTTTCCAGTAACTCATTTTGACTTCAGGAGAAGGACAGTTGTAGTTTCCTTGTTGGACAACTATATTTGAGATGTAAAGTTTTCTTTGGATAATTAGCTAGTAAAAAAAAAAAACCCTGATATACTGAATTGGTCTTTTTTGTTTCTTAATGTGGTGGGATGAGAGGGTGATGAAATTGGCCTCCCTTAGAATAAACTATTCCATAATCTACAGCAGTTGTTGAACAGAGGATTAATATGCAGATCTACGAAGATCAGTGTTTGTACTCTACAGTCTCACAGGGACTGGAAGTACTTCTCACTTGGCTCTAGGATCCAATGTGCTAAGGAACAAGATTTGCCACTTAAATAGGTAATTAGTTAGCAATTAGTCATGTGAACATAGTAGTTATCACCTACACGAAATACATAAAGGTATGTAATCCCTCCAATTCAAATTGAAATATTAAATTCTACTTTGAAAAACATAAGCAGCCTCAGGGTTGTTGAGAATTTGACATGCTTATTATAAGCACAGCCACTTTTTCTGAAGCTACTAAATCCTTTAAAGTGTCTAGGAGAGAGAGATGAAAATTGTTTCACTCTAACTTCCTTTTTATTCACAGAAAAATGATGAAAATGGGAATTGCTCTGGTGAAGGTATTGAGTTTCCAACAACTAACTTGTATGAACTGGAGAGCAGAGTTTTAACAGATCACTGGTCCATACCCTATAAACGGGAAGAGTCTCTAGGCAAGTGCCTAATTGCATCCACCTACCTAGCAAGACTAGGTAAGTTCTCTTTCTACACATATAAAGATTATCTGTTCAAAGGATTTCATAGACAGTGTGGTGGGCAGTTATGTCTTTCGTATTAATCTTGCAGTTGTTTACTTAGCACCCTGCAGAATGATCACATCTCTGTGAAGGTGGTTAACAGTGAACTAATCTACCCAACGCTGTGAAAAGAATGTCAGTCTCTCTTTTTCTCTAAAGTAATTTGTTTACTTAAGCTTTTTTTTTAAAAAGTGGAGCACATGTTTCTTTATGTTCTAATGGTTGTAGGAATTTCTGTTTTTCAGAGCTGAATTACTGACTCTTTTTTTCATTGTGCTGGTTATTTTCCATTTGTAAAAACAAGCTGTCATCTAAATCCGTGCTGTACCACGCTTGTATAACTGGTTGTTTTTCCCTAGTGAAATGCTTATACTGCATTAGACTCGAATTTGACTTTTCTGTATTCAGTACTTTGACTGGGCTTAAGAGTGTTATGGAGGCATCATGCCCAACTACTGGTGTATAATAAGAGTGCAAGATAGTTTTTCCATCATGCCAATGGCAGACTAGAAGGAGGTTATAATCTGTTGGAAGAATTGAAGTTGTTAGGTGGTTCTGGTTTGCTTCTTTGTTTCTAACCTGTGTTATAAGGGTATACTTAGATTTAGTTTTGGGTGGAGGCTTTGAAGCATCAGAAATGATCTGAAGTTAGTATAAGTTATAAACGTTGAAGGGAGAAACACTTATGGTGCTTATAATGCTTGAAGAAGTTGTAAAAGATGGAACACTGGGAAACTTCTTGTTTCTGAAAGGTAAGTTCTCTTGACTCACACTTTTTTGTGGCTGAAAAAGCATGCTAGTTATGAACAGTAGCACATTTATTACTGCTGGTTTTGGTTGGTGTTCCCAAAAACGTGCAATGAGCTCCCTGAGGTAATCTTAAAAAGTATTGTTTTTAAAATACTTTAAAAAAGCACTTTCCTTTCTGTAAAGGTCTTTCTGATTCTGATGAGAACTGCAAGAGATTTATGGACAGATGCATGCCTGAAGCATTTAAAAAGGTAAGTAGGTATAGTAGACCAATTCAATGTTTCTTTATGTTGCTCATGGTGGAAATGGTGTCTTGTAATCCAGACTTCAGAAACTATGGTAACTAGTGAGTATGTTCTTAGATTACAATCATAGTCAGATTATTTTCCTAGATTAAAATCATACAAAGTTCCAGTTCTGCAACTCTGGCCAATTCTGGCACGTAGCTTTGCTTTTTTTTCCCTTTTTTTTTCCTTTCCTAAATGAAGACCTCTATAGTAATTAGCAGAGCCTAAAGACAGGTTTAAAGACCCTTGGATACAGCCATTAATGGCAAGTTCAGAATCAGATTTCCTTTAACTCTGTTCTTTCTGCCTCTTCTTTGGAGGGTTGCTAAATTCTTTCTTACCTTTTTGCACGATCTGTTTAGAATTTGTCTTTCCCCTCAGTGCTCAATGCCTAAAGTGTCTCTCTGGCTGTTCTTCTCTGGGTTATTGTGAATTTTCTCTGCAGAGCTCCCAAACCAATTTACTTCCCACTATTCTATCCCTTTTGGATACTGCCTCAATTTCTTGCCCAGTTTTTAGACCATATATATGAAAACATACATACACCTTCTAAAAAGTTACTCAGTCCTAATCTTAAAATACTGAGAATATAAGTATATTTAAGGAAGATAGAAATTTAAGGGAAAAATTATTTTTCCATTTGGCTATTAGAGTAATAACTTTACATATAATGCTTTTAAATCACTTGCTATATTTTACATATTAAATAAATGGTGTAGATTGCTCCTCCAGATGGGTAATCTGTAGAAATCTAAGTTCAGAATGTGCTGAATTACAATTTGCTGAAACATTTGCAAGAAACTCTTTTGTTTCTTAAAATGGTACAAAAAGTAATTGTATTTAAAGTATTAAGCTTTTTAACTGCTTATGTTCAGACACAACTACCGGAAATTTGCAGATGAAAGCTTAATGTCCTTTATGAACAACCACATTAGACCAGATTTAAAGAACATGTTTCAGTAGGTGGGAAAGCAGCATTAAATACCTCTCTCTTCACGGTACATGTTCTTTGTTTTCCAATAGCAACTGCTCAAAAAGTGTGAATTGGTAAATGGTTATTACAGCTGAATCAGTGCACACTTGTGACACGCCTACTTGAAGATTTAATAGTTGTCTTCAATCTGCAAGCAAATTATTTGCATATTCGTTGTTCTTTGCAAAGGTTACAGTCTTTACTAGTGCGTGGAAATGGAAAACAGTTTGCCTTGCTACATTTTATTGTCTGTCATAAACTGTGATTTAAGGTGTTCTTCAATGAAATTACAAATTTAATTAACTCTTAAGCCATTAGTGCAGGAAAAACATTTGAAAAACACACCAGATAGTGTTTAGTACACTCTAAGGAAACACTTGCTCTGAAGACAGTCTCAGGGGTTGATAAATTTCTCCTGTTTTGTGAGTGTGCTCAAACTTCCAAAAAATTACTTTTTTCTTTTTTTTTTAGCTGTTGACATCCAGTGCTGTTCACAAATGGGGAACTGAAATCCATGAAGGAATATACAATATGCTTATGCTGCTAGTGGACCTGGTTGCAGAAAGAGTAAAACAAGATCCTATTCCTGTGGGCCTGCTCGGTGTACTTACAATGGTATTTGACTCTTTGATGCAGTTTCTAATATTTGGGTATTTGGCATTTCATATTTACGATGCTGCTGCTTCCTAACTATATTTAAGTTGTAGTATATTGTCTTACAATCTGCAGCCATTGCTTGCTGTGGATTTTTAATATCCAGTATGCAATTCACAAAGGGCTGAGTCCTGTTCAAAAGTTTTGAAAACTAGCACTCTCAAAAAAAATCACATCTGCTGTCACTTCACTGTTTGTTTTTTTGTTGGTTTTTTTTTTTTAAACTGGTGCTTTGAGTGCATCTCCGCCTTCATACAGGCCTGGCTCACATGGGTATTGGATATTGTCTATACAGAATGGAAGCTTCAGAATGCTTTATACAGTGAGAACTGAGAGACAGGAGCAGGGGTCTTCTGTTAAACTTTATTTTTTGCTAGATCTTTCTGTCAACCAGGAGAATGCTCAACTGAAAAAGTCACACATTACCAAGATAAGTTTTGCAACTGGCATAAGCCACGCTGTTCATTGCCATGGGCTTTTCTTTCAAGGCATTTAACCCTGACAATGAGTATCATTTCAAGAATCGAATGAAGGTATGCCAGAGAAACTGGGCAGAAGTCTTCGGGGAGGGGAACATGCATGCTGTCTCGCCCATATCCACTTTTCAGAAGGTGAGCATGGCCATGCCCTGAAACCTATTTTTAGGGTAGATGTGTGTGTTTCAGAAAAGATTGTTTGATTAGTAGGTACTTATAATACAAGAAAGCTTAAATGTGTTGCCAAGAATTGCAGGAAATAGATCTTCAGTATGTGTTGGTCTGTAGAAACGAATTTGTCCTCTCAAATTGTCCCAGTTCTCTATTAGAGGCTGTCTAAAGTATCACAACAATCAAACGGGTAGGTCTGTTGTATCTGAGGACTGATATCTGTTTAGCTGTTGAGTGTGAAATGACTAGGATAACTCAAAGTGTACAGTTCTAGCAGAGAATTTATGCTTTTCTGGCAGCCAAGGATAGGATATCTTCAAGTCAGACACGCTGGCAAGGAGGAAGTTTTTTGAGATTTGCATTGTCTTGTTGCAGTTGTTCCAGATGGGTGGGTCTAAAAAAGAGCCTTGGTGGTGTTGATCTGTCCTTCAGGAAACAAGTTTGTGGCCATAGAAAGAAAATTCTACATGTGCTGCTTTGGGAAAGGTTCTTTAGTAATGTTCCACGCTGCTAATGTGCTATAAATATAGTTGCTTGTGAGTCAGCAGCCACGGTGCCTACTGTTGCCACAGCACATGGTCAGTGATGTCAAGCGGAGTCTAAAAAAGGATGATGCTAATGAGAACCTCCCAGAGCTCCAGCTACATGCTTAGTAAAGGAGTTGTTACAAACACATTGCTGTTTTCTTTGAAATAATAGTGCGTGCATTTGGGGTGTGGGTTAATGGGCTGAATGTGTCTGTTCAAATACCTGTTTCAGAAGACAAATGTTTAGCATTGATTGTTGCAGCTACTAATTTGTTAATATTTTCATTGTTCAAGGAACCTCATGGGTGGCTGGTGGATCTGGTAAACAGGGTAGGTAAATGTAAACCAACCAGAATTGTTATTTGTTGCTCGAATTCATTGGGCTTCAGAGATAATTTCTTCTTCCCCCCTCCCCCCGACTTGTTTTTCCACTCTTCACTTTTTTGACAACCACAAAAAAAAAAGTTTAAGATATTAATCCTGTCTACATGTAGGGAAAAGGCCTTGCTAAATAGATCTTGTTGAGTTGCTGCCTTCTCCCTTGAGCACCTTTACCCTAACATGATAGCTATGACTAGAGGAAGTTGAGAGCTCAGGCTGCGGTGCTGTTTCCCAGTCAAATGTGCTAGACCAGTCAGCTGGTGCTATATGTGGTCTAGCTTTCTTCCCTATATCCATTTTTACCCAAGACAGAGTTTCTAGCTTGATGTTTAAACTGGTACCAGCTATAATTGCATTCCCTAGTGTGCCCCTGAATTCCCGTGAAAACATAAAGTTTATGTTGAATGTAATGTTCCACAGTAAAGGATACTTGTTGGCATCCCAGGAACTCTCAGTGGAGTATTTGCTATAATAGCGTATTTAAAAGATAAAATACTATAGTTCACTAACATAATACAGATTACTTTATTTCAGTTTGCAGAGTTGGGTGGATTTTCAGCAATTCAGTCCAAACTCAATTCAGAAGATATTGAACTTGGGGTAAGTTCATCTTCTGTTACAACAAGACTTCTCCCTTTCCATTACACACTTCATGTAGAACCAGTAGTGTCCCTTTTGGCAGCGCTCTTACCTTTGCTTTGGTACCAAAGCAACATTCCCACAGAGCCCTGGAGAAGTGCTGTTAGACTGGAGGTCAAATGAGGTTGTGCATAAGAATCCTGACTGAAGAGCTTTTGAGACATCATAGAAAAAAGGAAGGTTTAGTGTACCTTTCTGGCTAACATTCAGCCTTCCAGTTAGACATCAATCAGTCTAGTTTCACTGTAAATTCACAAGTATGTCCCTGGTTTTCTGTTTACTTCAGCTGTAGCTGTATTTAGCTGCAAATGAATTGACTTCTGTCATTTATTATAGAAATCATTGTTTAAGGAAAAAAATCCTTAGGAAGACAGACACTGTCTAATCCTAAGGAACTTTTCAAGAGCTGTGTCTAAAAACTGGCTGGTTCAACAGTTCTAAACTATTTTTAGTGACAAAGCCTAACTTGTTTAGTTTTAGTTTCCTAACCTATATTCAGGAGACTTCATAATCTTTCAAGCTTTGAAGAGCAAGGAGGCTAAGGGAAAACTATGTCATTTAGAATCTTGGCCCTCAGTATAAAATCAGTCTGCTTTCAGTGAAATGCCATTTGGAGAGAATTCGACTTCTTTTATAAAGAGAGAGGTTCATATATAAGCATGACAGAAGAATAATGAAACTTGAATTAGACCCTGATGCTGTAACAGAAACTTTGACTTTGTTTAATGACTAATAACTGCTTGCTTAGGAAGGAAGTCTGGTTCAGCATCACTTAATTTAGGCCTTTGATTGCAGTGGTGCACACTCAATTTCACAATTCTTGATCCAGTGTGAGAAGAAACCAATTTTGATATTATTTATTGGCAAACAAAGGTCTTTATACATTTAATTTCTTGATGATAGATATCACTTGACAATCATAGAATCATAGAATAGTTTGGGTATATAATCCCAAATATAGTTTGGGTAGTATAGGTATACAGTTTGGGTATAAAGTAAATAAGGATAAAATCATGCTTTGGGGAAGAAACCTGCCGTGTGGCTTTAAGTCTTGCATTCACACTTCTCATTTCTGTAGAGAGCAACCAAAATGTGATGTGTCCCTTTCCATCTGTTTACTTCTGTGACTGAAACAGGATTAGGCAGAGAAGACTGAACAGAATGAGGGAGGACGAAGATTAGTGAAAACTGGAAGGCGTTTTTATTTCAGGCAAAAATATGTAACATGAACTGTATGCCATAGAGTAAATCGCTTTCCTGAACCATGTGGTCTTGTAAAGGGGTTGTACACAAAAATCAATTTGTAGCAAATGACTGGAAACTATCATATGAGATAAATAATACTTATTCACCTTCATTTCCCTTTTAAGGTATAGATCACTAGCTCTGAAAAGATCTTTTATATGTACACCTAAATACTTGCTGTATTTCTTTCAGGCGATCTCTGCATTAGTTCAACCATTTGGAGTTTGTGCAGAATATCTTAACTCTTCTGTAGTACAGGTAAAATGCCTTTGTTCAGAGTTCTTTTCAGCAAATAGTAAAGGCTTGAAATGTGATTGTAGTAGTTTGCTCAAATTTAGATGGAGCTCTCTGTATTAAAGTAGATCTTGGGCAGTATGGTATCAGAAAGACAGCTACATGAGAACCTATGCTTTTTATCGTGCAAATTTGAAAAAACACAGGACTGAAAATTAGTTTACAACTGGTTGGTGTGAAACTGGTGACTAATTAGAAAAGCTTTCAAAACTCACTTTACATAAAATACAAGAATCATTTTGAGCATCCTGAGGGCGATGGATAGAGGGCTCAGACAATGTTCAGATTCATTTTCTAAGCACGGTGAACTGTAGTCAGTTAGCTACATCTGCAGTAATGAGAAGCTTTGCCACTGCCATTAGTAAGCTTCATCAGTGTAAAGCATGTGGAAAAAGAATCTAGATTGATGGATGGATTTTGTTTTACATTTAACTTTCTGGCTGAGATCAAGCCCATGGATATGAGAGTTTACACTGGAGAAAATTGTGGTACAGGAAAAAAGAATTCACCATAATATGTACATGCAGATATACCCCAGGCTTCACACCTATACTCACTAACAAAAACTATCAATTTAATTAAATGACTGAAAGTCTTTACTTGAAGAGGAGATAGTTTAGAAGCCAGTGGGAGTCAGAGAGGCATATGCATCTAATAACTAATGCATTTTGAAAGATCTGTTTTTTCTTTGTTTTTTGTTTTGTTTTTTTTAAACCTGTATCATGGTGGTCTGAAATGGCTTCTCATTTTAATTGCTTCTTTTTCGGGATGTACCCAGCAGGATAGTATTATGTATGTTGTAGGTGTTACTTATGTCTAAGGTAATTGTGAGCTTTCAGCTACGTATTTCACTTTGCTGCAGCCAGATCTTCTGAGTAACGTAATTGATTTCAGGAAACATAAAATGATTGTCATACCTTTTCTCACGTTCTTTAGCCCATGCTGGATCCAATCATTCATAAAATGATTAAATATGTACAGAATGTAGAAGAGAAGGACTTGAAAGACAAGGTAATGTTTTATATGTTAAATATTTAGGAAGAACTTACTGTGTGTCTTGGAAATGCTGGCAACGTAGACTAGAACAATAGCTTTATTTTCACTGGCAAAAATAGAGCCTGTTCTGAATTCTGACTGAATGATATAGAACAAAATGCATTTACCCAATTCCATTCAATACCCCTTTCAGTAGATACCTGATGTCATGACCATTTTTAAAATATTTTGCTGCTGTTGCTATGAAATATGGTTTGTTGGTCCCCTTCTGAAGTGTACAAGATGCTCGCTTCTCTAAATGACTTGAAGATGCTTACTATCTTACAGTCTGTTAAATTCTTATAACTTATGTGCATACGACTGTTGTATTAGCTGTTTGCTTCTGAGAATTTGGTAACTGTTGATAAAACATCCATGTAACTTGTGACTACTTCCTGTATTACCCTGAATTTGGCATTCAGTTCTATTAAATTTTTGAGAGTTAAATTTTACTTAGACTTATTGTTAATTATTAATTATTGTTTAATTATTTATTAATTATTATTGTTAATTATTGTTAACTTAGGCTTATTGTTAATTGTGAACTGGAAAGTATGCATAGGTTGTGTAACTACAGAGGAACAGTTTAGCGTACCAAATCTGTAGCAGGAGAGTCCACTTTAACCAAAGGTTTTGTTGTCTTTCTAGGGTAGAAGTAATACTTTCAGATGTACATGGTACTGCATTTCATAGATTAAACAGTCTGTATTGGGTCACTAAACCTACTCTTTGTGAATCATTGAAGTCTGAAATAGGATAGCAAAAATAGCAATGCTTCTATACTTCCTTTTTTTTGTTGTTGTTTTAAACAGAGACTAGTCAGTATCCCTGAGCTCTTGTCTGGTATCAAACTGCTGTGTATGCGCTTCCAACCTGATTTGGTAACTGCGGTAGATGACTTGCGGCTGGACATTCTGTTGCGCATGTTAAAATCTCCTCACTTCAGTGCAAAAATGAATTCCCTCAAAGAAGTAGGTTTGCTTTTTATGTGTTGGTGTGTACATGTGTATGTGTGTAGGTGGGATGGGTTGTTAGTAAGTTATTGAAACCACAACCTTAAAGAGATGGCATAGTATTTCCTGACAAATTATGTTGCTTTAGCAAAAGCTTAGTTTGTAACAAATACCAATACAAGTCTATATGACAAGAGTTGTTTGTAATATTAGTAGCCACTGCAAGGACCATGGCCTCCCAGTTAAAAAACAACTAGACATAGTTTGAACCTTTTCTAAGAACTGCAATTTCAGATTGATTTATAAGCAATGGTCTATGCTATTCATTGAATATTCGCTCTGAGATAACCCTGATAATTCAGAGCATCCTATGGGATATCCCTTTTCTCTCCTCCTCTCATTGAGAGAAAAGGGGGAAAAAAACCCAAACGGTACCTAATCCTAGATTGGTGTTTCAGTCCAGTTATATCAGATCATTACAGTATGTAATTGTATTTTTTTATTATGGTTGTAGTGGACACTGTAGTAGCACCTAGGAGCTGGAGTTTGTGGACCAGAGCTCTTTGTGCTAGAATCTTAAATCTAAGAAGAAGAAAACAGTTTATTTTTCATGGGACTTGTGGTTTAAGTATGGAGTTGTTCATTTATCCCTTCGAGAACTTGTATGATTTAAGTGTCCCGAAAAAAGTCATTTTTTTAGTATTCAGGCACTGTAAGGTGTTTTAGAGTCCCTCTTTTGTGCTTTTTGCTTCTTTATGTATGGGAAAATTGAGATGTTAAACCTCATTGCTGTTTGGTTCTTAATCATAAGTGCCATGTATCCCTCATGAAGTTATACAAGTGCAGCTTTTGAAGGCTTTAGCAGAAATGTATTCTTTCTCCCTAGAGCGAGGAGCCTGTATTGGTTCTGTACTGGATAAAAAATAGGACACTGATTTGAGTGTAACAAGCAGAAGCCTGAGATAACCTACTTCTGGTATATCTGTAGAAATATACCTGGCAGCACAGGCCAGCTTTTCTGTGTCACACTGGGAATAAGAATCTACTGCATCACAGACTGATGGCAAGGAGGTGTTTCTGGTTATGCATTTTCCTTTAAACAGCTTATTGCAAAAACAAACAAACAAAAAAAACCCACCCAAAACAAAAATGCACAAAACAAACAACCAAAACACCCAAACAACCAAAACAAGCCTGCAAAACCAACCAACAAAAAACAACCCCCAGACACCTCCTGTGCTCAAAATATTTCAGGATTCACGTTTAAGCTTTGCAGTAAGCCTTTTGAATAGATTTCATTGTGTGCATGTATAATGCATGTGGGAATCATTGTTAGAATCTCACATTTTGCAATTTCTAGGTAACGAAATTAATAGAAGACAGCACTGTATCCAAATCAGTGAAGAATGCAATAGATACAGACAGATTACTAAATTGGCTAGTAGAAAATTCTGTCCTGTCGATTGCTCTAGAAGGTAAGCACTTTCACAGAGACTTTTGGCATGTGCTTTGAATGTCTTAAATTTAAAAATTTTGTCTGTCCCTTTCAATACATTTTAATGGAACAGTATTAGCAAAGAAGTTCAAGGTTTTTGTTGTCTTCAAAATGGAGTAAGGAAAACCCTGCAAATTCTGCTGCTATTATCTAGTCCTCTATTTGACATCTGTGCAGGTGTCTTCTGCTGTACCTGGGGTTTTTACTCTCAGTTTATCTTTGCATATTGTTAGCCCCTAGAAAAGAGAGAAAAGAGAGTTTGGGTTTTTTCCAAGTAGCAAGGCCCAATAGTTGTGAACTGCTATCAGATACATGAAGTAGAACAAAACAAAAATGGAAGGAGCTTTTTCTTTTTCTTTGAACTGATAGATTTGTCTGTAACAGTAAAGAAAGAATTTTCAAATGAAGATAACTTTGTTCTCCGTTTTAGAAGAACTTTCTTTATTCTTATGCATTTAGTGTATCTAATACTGTTTTAAATATATTTATTTAGTTGCCTTTCTTTGTTTCATAGGTAATATAGACCAAGCGCAATACTGTGATCGTATAAAGGGAATTATTGAACTGCTGGGCAGTAAATTATCTTTAGACGAGCTCACTAAAATTTGGAGAATTCAGGTAAGCAACCAAGACTAGGCAGGTGCTTTTAGACTGTCTTACAAAAGCAGACATTCTAGTAGTGGGATTTTTTTTGGTTTATAATATAGGCATCTCTTTATTGCAAAGTGGATGTGTTGAGATTTTAATGGTATAATTAATGCAAGAGCTTTCTTCTG
The DNA here is from genome assembly GCF_030936135.1 of Gavia stellata. Taxonomy (NCBI): domain Eukaryota; kingdom Metazoa; phylum Chordata; class Aves; order Gaviiformes; family Gaviidae; genus Gavia; species Gavia stellata. Next base: position 30,817,659 of record NC_082603.1, on the reverse strand, counting down.
CTTCTTCCTTTACCATTTAAAATCGAGTGTTCTGGCAATTTCTTGTAACAGCTGTTAAATCTTATGATGAAGTTCAGTTCTTTGCAACAAGTGTTAAGGGGCTGCAAAAATATTTGACTTGGAACAAGAGGTTGTCAGCCTGAAATATGTAATAGAGTGTTTGTCTAGACCAAAGACCGTGCCTAAGGATATTAATTTTCATGGCTGGAGGTATAGATTTGAATGCAGCTCACAGTGTGACTTTAAAGAGAGTGGCCTCAAACTGTATGAATTCCTATTTAACTTCCTGTACATACGTTTAATTGACTGACAAGTCATCTTTTCACATTCACTTTATGTATATTCAACTTATCGCTGCCTAGGAAAGGTGGTTTGACTGCTTAATGCAAATGACATGGAAATTTTGACCAGAAACATAATCTTTCGCTGCAGGAAATGGTTTTCTTCTCTGTCCAAATGTTGAAGTTTTAGACTAAACTCATTGGATGCTGTCAGATCCGCAGTATGTGCAGGCATCGTAGCAAGTCTTGCACGTTTAGTAGAGCTGAAGTACGATTCTAGCTCGCTCACTTTTACTCTTTAATAAAATGCAATACTTCCTCTCCTCTCCTGGCTGTTGTTACCATGGTGCTCCCATCAGTGTGGGAGGAGATTTTGTATTGCTCACTTTTGAGTAAAGCCTTAAAGAGTATTGGGGATGGAGCACCCCACACATGAACTTAACCAAGCGGTAAAAATGGTGATGTTTGTATTGCTAGCACCACACCTTGCAGTGCTATGTGCCACTGCAGCATCTTGAAGCTGCTGGCAGACTAACTTGTTTTTTCCTGCTTTAGAATTAGTTCCAAAGACCTCTCTGCCAGTGAAATGAGGAGCAGAGACTATTATTCTTACCTTGTGTTTGTAACATGTCAAAAGCTGTTATTCTTTCTCATTAGTATGAATAGTAGGATAATAGTTACATGGAGATCCTTCTCTGTCTCATTTGGGATAAAGACCTATCTTCATGTGTGTTCCTTCCTCTTTCAGTCGGGACAATCCTCCACTGTGATTGAAAACATACATACCATTATTGCTGCAGCCGCTGTGAAGTTTAGTTCTGATCAGCTCAATCATTTATTTGTCCTAATCCAAAAGGTAAGTTTTCACATGAATTTACATTCCTTAGGAAGATAATTGATGATATATACTTGTGCATCCAGCCTACCAAAAGGCAAATGCCTTGAATATATCAATATTTTCTATATGAAAAATAAATATAAAATTGGCTATAAAATAACACTTTTAATACTGGGGGGTTTTTGTTGCCCCCAAAAGCCTGATCTACTGGTACTGCTAATTGACATGGATTTTAAGTACATTATATAGGCAGTGCTAAGGTACTTAAAAAGTGAGACTTTGTTATTATATTTAATCTCTTCTAGTTTATATTTGAAAAAGAGTTGGGCAAATTAGTACTGTAATTCTCAGTAACAAAAATAAGGAAATATGCATGGTGGAAACATACTTGTTAGTATTTTGATTTTCCTGCAGTAAAACAATTGTAAATTGTATTTTTGTGTCCACTTGAGACTTAACAGACTGATAGTGCTTGCTGCTGTAATAGTGAACGTTATTTCTTTGCCACGCAGAGCTGGGAGACAGAGAGTGATAGAGTGCGACAGAAGCTGTTGAGCCTGATAGGGCGCATTGGTCGAGAAGCACGGGTGGAGACAACCACTGGAAAGGCATGTGACTGTGAAATAAAATATCTTTTTTTTTTTCTTTATTAAGAGTAGGGTTGCTAGTCTCTGTGCTTCCTAGGTCCTGACTAATCTTGCACTTCCACCTCTAGGTTCTGGAGGTACTTTGGGAGCTGGCTCATCTTCCAACGTTACCGTGTAGTCTTATTCAGCAGGCCTTGGAGGAACATCTGACAATCCTCAGTGATGCCTATGCAGTGAAAGAGGCAATCAAAAGAAGCTACATCATCAAATGCATAGAGGATATTAAGAGGGTTGGTTTATTATTTTATCTTTTCCAAAATGAAATGTTATCTAGCCTTGATGTTGCCCTTTCTTTCAAGATGCACAAATTGTGTGTCCCATCTGTAAGTTCTTACCTTGGGGAGTCCACGAGAGGGGTAGGCTTTGTGTGAGCCAGTTTGTTGACCATGAGACTCATAGTAAGTCTCTTGCCTTTGTTTTAAGCAAATTTTCAGCACAAGGAGTGATCAGTTTATGGGAAACTACCAGGATGGGCCCAAGGTTAGAATTTGCAAATGGAACCACTATAAAGGTATGTCAGTATTTTAACTGTCCCTTTCATGTGAAAGCCTAGATTAGTTTTTCTTTGAGTTAAGCATGTGTTTTGGCATGGCCATTAAGTCTCAAAATGCAAATCAATATTTTAATCATAGTAGTTTTGTATTTTAATAAAATATTTAAACTCTTTTTATCTAACATTAAGAAGCCATTCCCACAGCTGCCTGTGCTAAGATGTTTCCTGGCAGCAGCAGAGATGTGCATGGCTTAAAAGACTGCATATACTCTATCCTGCACTGTTTACATAGCAGGCAGTTTTTCTTGAGGTCTGCAGGAATGCTCCTGTCTTCTTTTTTTCAGTCTGAAGTATACTCATAAATAAAGAAAAAGGCTTGTACTTTTTTCATTCATTTATTTAATGGTAAATTAAGTTTTGTCTGTGTTGCAGCATCTGTAGAGGATTTTAGTTGTTTAGGAAGCATAGTATGTTGCTTCTTGATATTGATCACACTTTTTTGTATGTGTGTTTATGAATACGGATTTCAAACTTTGAGTTCTCAATCTCTGTAAAACTTGCAGTCTTTTCTTTTGGATCTTCTCTTGTCCTTTCCTGCTCTTGCATTCTTTTTAATTACATCCTGGCAAGGGCCTTAACAGAGGTGCTGCAGTGGGGAACACTAAAGGAAAGCTGTCATTGTAGGCTGGGAGGGGATTGGGGTAACCATACAGCAGATGTTTAAAAATACATCATTTTCTTCTTTCCCTTCATTACGGGAAGTGAAGACATAAACTGGGAGGGAATGTAATATTGAGGCAGCATTCTCAAATACATGAGGGAGTCTTCGGTAGAGAGCTCTTCATTATGGGTAGATTACTTTAATCTCTCTAAGTGCGTAGGTGGTATTGGTTGTTGTCAGTATTTAAACCAGACATCACTTCTCTGAACAAGCAACCTCAGTACTGGTTTGTGTGGTCAAACTTTACAGAAAATGAAGCCTCCCAGAAAAGTGATGAGCAGTTCTAACAATGAGGTAGGAGGGTTATTCTTTGTAGGATCTCTTTCAAAATGCAGCTTAAGTATCCTTTGCTTCCTATCAGAGGGCTCCTTGCAGCACCAATCAGAAATTTCTTCTTGTCTCTTAACCCTCAGTAGTATTTCAGGTTCATTCTTCTATTATTCTTGCTTTAGCAATAAGTAACACCATTTGACTGGATTTGCCCTTTTATGCCCTAACAGGCCTGCTTCATCTCCCATAATTGAGGAAGGTGGTGGTTGTCATCTCTCCTTGGTGCAACTGAGTTCTTTTTGTCTATTTAATTTGCATGTTCTCTAGCAAGGAGGTGGTACTTCGGGCTTAATAATAAGGATAGCAAAATGGCATACGTGTGTGTCAAAGGACTTCTTGTAGAAAGTGAAGAAGGACACCTTGAATGTGTTTGGAGAGGGACCAGGAGCAAGTAACTGAAGCCTTCAGAGCTAGTAGCTGTTGTTTTGAAACAGCAGCATTAATAGAAATTGTTAGGCTTCTAGGAGTCTAAGAGGAAAGTTAATCTGTTGTTGAGCATGTACACGTGTGTAATTGTTTTCCCTTTCCTACTACTAGTCATCCCAGCACAATAATCCTCAATTTGTGTGGGTGGTGCCAGCATTACGTCAGCTCCATGAAATCACACGTTCATTTATTAAGCAAACTTACCAAAAACAAGACAAGGTAAGAATATATGCTGAGATGATTTTTGAAGCTCTTATTACGTCTGTGTGGCTCTGCTTCTGTAGAACATGGAAGTCTGAACTTAGAAGTGAGGGGGGGGAAAAGAAAAAACAAACTAAAAAACCACTTTGTCAAGTACAATTTAGTGATGTAGCATAAACAAACTGTTCAAGTAGAGATGCTGTGTTGTATGCCATCCATTTGTATGTGTGTATATATATATAAGTATAAATCTGTGTGCTGTGTCAGGACTAATTTATTTTATTCTCAGCTTTTTGTTGAATAATTAACAGGCATGTCTCAGTTAAGAAATGAACAATGGCTAATGTTTAGACCAGCTGCTTTGTAATTGAATTGACATTGACTCTTGGAAAATAGACTAAAATACCAGCAAGCCACATATGTTACACAGGGGCTGAGTGGAGGTGTGAGACTTTGTTCACAATCTGCAGCATGTGTGTTTCAGCACATGCTGAAAACACTAACTTCAGGGGGCTTTGGATGCTTGGAAGGGATACAGCTGACTCTGGTGAGGGGGGGAACATTACTCCTTCTGATAAGAAACACATGTCTGTAGAAGAGTGCCTGTTTATGTATTTTCTCAAAAACCTCTTCTCTCTTTTTTTTTTTTTTTTTTTTTTTTTTTTTCCCCCAAGAGCATTATTCAAGATTTAAAGAAAAACTTTGAAATAGTGAAGTTGGTGACAGGAAGCTTGATATCATGCCACCGTTTGGCTGCATCTGTGGCAGGCCCAGGAGGGCTTGTTGGAGCAACATTAGTGGATGGCCGATACACTTACCGGGAGGTACTGAACCCTGAATTTCCTACTACCTTAGGTTTTTGAAAACATGATGTGGTGTATCACTAACCAAGTTGCGTCAGATTAGGTGATGTTTCATTTTTGGAATTCACTCGTATGTCTGTTCTCTCTGGTGAATAATTACACTATTACCTATTAGGGCTTGTTGTAGCCTTGTTATTATGCCTTATGAGGAGCGGTTGAGAGCGCTGGGGTTGTTTAGCCTGGAGAAGAGGAGGTTCAGGGGAGACCTTATCGACAACTACCTTGAAAAGGGGTTGTAGAGGGGTGGGTGCTGGTCTCTTCTCCCAAGTGACAAGCAATAGGACAAGAGGAAATTGCCACAAGTTGCATCAGGGGAAGTTTAGATTGGGTATTAGGAAAAATTTCTTCACTGACAGGGTTGTCAAACACTGGAACAGGCTGCCCAGGGAGGTGGTTGAGTCACCATCCCTGGAGGTATTTAAAAGACGTGTGGATGAGGCGCTTAGGGACATGGTTTAGTGGTGGACTTAGCAGGGTTAGGTTAATAGTTGGACTTGGATGATCTTAAAGGTCTTTTCCAACCTCAATGATGCTATGATTATATTATAGAGTAAGGATGGGTAAACATCACAATCTACAAGTTTCTTAGCAAAGTCTTGAACTGGTTGGGAGCTAGATCTCCGCACCCCAGGACCTCCTGTCTCCAAGCTTGTGCAGATTCCACCTTCTCCACCAGCTTCAGTTCAACTACCCCTGTAGAGACTATACAGTTGAATTTGGTGTGAAGCTCTTGAAACCTGAAACAGATTTGCTAGTTAGGACATGGAAGTCACACACACAGAGATAGCTTGTAACAGTTTGTTGCTAAGGTTTTAATAATTATTTTTTCCACGCTAGTTGTGACTTAGTAACTAGTGTCAAATAATATCCGTATAGGGAAAGTAATACTAAATCCAAGGGGACTTCAATGTTCCTTCTTAGAAAGGTAATCAAAAAGAATTGTGTAAAATAGAAATACATCTCACTGCAGAAACAATTTCTGTTTTCTAGGCTTTACAAAGTGTACTGTTATTTGACAACTAAAGTTTGCAAAAAGTAAAAAGAATGTTCAGAGTTCTTGTTTCAGAAAGAAATGTCTTAATCTTGAGTGTTTGTTTCCTCTTTCTCAGTATTTGGAGGCACATCTAAAATTTTTGGCATTTTTTCTGCAAGAAGCCACCCTTTATTTGGGCTGGAATCGTGCCAGGGAGATCTGGGAATGCCTTGTAACTGGCCAGGATGTTTGTGAGTTAGATCGAGAGGTAAGAAAAACTTGAAAAGTTAGTGTCTGTGGTTGCAGAGTGAATCTTAATGGATGATGAATAGTACGTGTATTTGTTGAGACATGTGAAACATAAGTAGCAAACACAAACTAATCATGCATTTATATGCTTTGTGTAGGTAATGGAGCCACTGTTATGTGTTCACTTACAACTAGAATGCTCTTTTAACATTAAATTTGACTGCAGGAGATTAGTTGCAGGTTTATGAATGCTGGTTTGAAAAGGGATACGTTCAAGTTTGCGGAGTCATGAAAGAGACATTCAGCATTACTTGGGTGAAAGATGGCTATGAAGATGAAGTACCCTAATGCTGCAATACAGCCTGTGTAATATGTGAGGTTACTAGGAGATCAGATTTTGAACCTCTTGCTGTAGATAAAACTTCTGTAAGATGAGTTACTGTAGTATCTGACATAGTTTGCCAATGCTGTATAAAACTAAAATATTTGCCATGACAATGGGGTAAAAATACATCTGCCTTTCATTCACAGATGTGCTTTGAGTGGTTTACAAAAGGACAGCATGATCTAGAGAGTGATGTACAGCAACAGCTCTTCAAAGAGAAAATTCTTAAACTGGAGTCATATGAAATTACTATGAATGGTAAGAAAATGGCTTTGGTTAACAGATTTGTTTTTGAAATATGTACCAGAAATTTGCTTCCTAAGCCTTCAAATTAAATATCCAAACAGTTCTGTAAATTAAAATAATAAAGGGGTCTTTTTCTATCATTTTGAGCTCTAATAGTTGTAGAGGGAAATAGTCATCTCCTGTATGTGATATCTTCATTTTTTCAAAAAAGCATAGAAACTTAACCTGACCTGAATAAAAAGCTTGCACCTTTTTTCACTTTCAGGTTTTAGTTTATTTAAGACTTTCTTTGAAAATGTGAACCTGTGTGACCATCGACTGAAGAGGCAAGGAACTCAGTTGGTGAGTGTTCTGGCAACTTCGTTCTTGTGTGATGCCTGTGGTATCTTGGGGATGGGAGGACGTGAGACAAGGATTCTTTAGGAGCTGTTTGACGTGGTCACATTTGTATTAATACACAGATCGTCCTTCTAGCATTAACATTGTTAAATTCTGAAGCTAAAACTCCAGAATTATGACAGTTAAAATTCAGCAATTGGTAGCTGGAAGCTGGTACGTAGCTTCTAAAACTCTGCAGAAGGAATGAGTGGACTACTTTTAGTTAAATAATCATTAATTCTAGTGTGTGTTTTCTGCTTCTCCCTAGCAGAGGAATATTCCTTTTTTTAATTTTATTTTTCTTTTTTACAAGAGGTTTAGGCTTATATTCAAATTCTAACGTATAATAATTTTTAACTCTATGATCCTTCAATGTTTTTGTCAAATTAATGGTTATACGTTAAGTAGTTTTCCACAGGCATTTTAGATCTTTATCGCAGAGAGTTAACTTACTTCAAATGCATATTTTTTTGCCAAGTATCATAGTAGGTTTTGTGATGGTTTATTATGTGGTTAGTTACCATGTTGACCTTTGTGAAACAGATTCCATTCCAGACTAAATTTCTCCGTGCTTTTGAAGTTTTTAATTTTTCAGTTGGCTTGACTGAGAGTGTTCTTTGGAACTTGCTTATCCACCTGTAAACAAATTATTTTTTTCTAGTATAAATATACAAATCCACAGCTATTGATGTCACTTTGCACTGTGCCAAAGCTTGGCAGCGTGTCGGAAAAGAAAATTTTTAGGATTCAGTCAAAAGATGCTTTTCCAGCAGATGGAAGACTGTTTTGTTCCTGTGGTTCAACTTACTATTGTGTAAGAAATCCAGTCATGTTTTACTGTTGTTCTTTCTTGCGTAGAGTGTAGAAAAACTGGAATTAATAGGAATGGATTTCATTTGGAAGATTGCAATGGAATCACCTGATGAAGAAATTGCCAATGAGGCTATTCAATTGATAATAAATTACAGCTATATTAATCTAACTCCTAGATTGAAAAAGGTAGGTATATATTTGTACATGAAAGTGCTTTGAGATTGATAGAGCCTTGATAATCTGCATCTTAAAATGTGTAATTTGTTGGGCTCTGTCAGTTTATGAGTAATTCCCATGATTTTGGTTTAAGTTCTAATTCATTTGTACATTTTATCTTTAGGATTCAGTATCACTGCACAAGAAATTCATTGCAGATTGCTACACACGATTAGAGGTAAAGGACAAATTTTAATTGTTCTTGTGCCTACATCCTTTTTCAGTTCTGTATCTTAGAATTATTGTAGTCAATTATTCTAATTCTGTTTAAAGAAAAAAAAAATTTCCACAAATATTTCTTGTCCTCTTAGCTCTCCAGGACATACTAATTGTCCATGTAAACCAGTACTTGTACTCTGCTTTGTATTCTAGGCAGCCAGCTCTGCACTCGGTGGTCCAACGTTAACACATGCTGTAACAAGAGCTACAAAAATGCTTACAGCAACTGCTATGCCTACGGTAGCAACATCAGTTCAGTCTCCTTACAGGTAGGCCTGCCTTTAAAAGAATAAATATAACAGTAGACATTTGCTCCCAGCTGCTTCCCACATGATTTTGAGTGCTGAGTAAAATTCTCAGTATTGGTAGTTGTATATTCTGGTGGTTTCTCAATTGAATATTCCAATTACAATGCAATTTGAGTTCTAAAGAGACTTAGAAAAACCTGTAGGTTAAAAAAAAAAAAAAAACACCAAACCCAACACCCCCCCTCCAACTCCCCAAAAACCAAAACCAACCAACCAAAAAAAAACCACAAAAAACCCCACAGACTATTACCAGCCTGTTAGTCATGTAGTATTTCTGGGGCAGTGAGGTTTGGTTTGGGTTGTTTTTTTTTTTTTTTTAATTGGGAGAGAAAAGGATGGTTTTTCATCCTCTAGCTTAACTTACACATACCTAGATGTGTGTAGCTTAAATATGAGTGCAGGGTGGGACCTTTAGAAACATGAAGCTTCTTCTGAAGACAGTTACATCTCAAGCAGTATAATGCAAGTTTCTTGGCCTGTTTTCCTAGCTAATTTCAACTGAATTAACTCCAAGTTTAAGGAGTTATATTTGAAAACAGCTAAGTCGTGGTAGTTACCCATGGGCATTGAAAATTAATCTCTGAGACGAGTTACTTTTGTTTACAATGTTTATCTCTAGGTCAACTAAACTTGTAATAATTGAGAGACTGCTGCTGTTGGCAGAGCGTTATGTGATAACAATAGAGGTAAGAGGTGTAATTTCTTACTAGGCAAGGCTAAGAACACAGCTTCCAATATTACTAAAAATAATAAGTTATTTAAACCTATGCAACTCTAATACCTTTGTTACGTACCATCATAGAAACGTCTTTGTTTTCAAGGGTTATTTACTGTTATCCTTCTCTTCCTGTAGGACCTTTACTCTGTTCCCCGAACTATTCTACCTCATGGTGCCTCTTTCCATGGACATCTTTTAACACTTAATGTTACATACGAGTCTACCAAAGATACCTTCACCATAGAGGTATGTGTGCACAGGTTATGTGTGTCATGCGGTGTTGATGATGTAGCTACTCTTGGGTTTTTTGATGCCTGGTATGAACAGAGTAAGCTGGTTTTAAGGACTCCAGTCAACTTGAAAACTCTATTTGAAAATGTTAAAAGTGTGTATAAGGCTACTGTAATGGAAGTGTTTGTAGACTAAATGTATTTTGATCATCATTCTGGGGTGGGAAAAAGAAGTTGTTTGCTTACTGTCAGTGATGGAGCATTTCTACTGCTGCCCTACCCTGTCAGTCTCTTTTGTGGACAGTACCTTTACCACCTGATGCAGAAGAGCAGGAAGACTTTAATGGAAGATTTCTCTTTTCTTCTCTTGGAATTTACTGCTTGAGCAGACTTACTGAACCAGTGTTGTTTAATTTTACAGGCTCATAGCAATGAAACTGTAGGGAGTGTCAGGTGGAAGATAGCAAAGATGTTGAATTCACCTGTGGATAATATACAGATATTTGCCAATGACAGCCTGGTATGTTAACTACAAAGAATTCTCACTCTTTATGAAATTGAGTCCCTTTTCCAGAACTAAGTGATAAATATTTTCTTGCAGCTAACTGTAAACAAAGATCAGAAACTACTCCACCAGCTGGGCTTCTCGGATGAACAAGTCCTTACAGTAAAAACATCAGGAAGTGGGACTCCATCAGGGAGCTCTGCAGATTCCTCAACCAGTTCCAGCAACAGTGGCAATGTATTTGGTTCGTCCTATGCAATGGAACAGGTACAGCGTAACAGCCTGAAATCTTCCCTCGGATATTTCCTGGAGGGAGATAGTTGGGGGGAGACATAGTTGGGGTGGAAGAGGTACAGTAAGATGAGACAGCAGCGGTTGACATCAGCTTGAGAATCCAGTCTTTAGTAGTCTGGTTTTGCTTCCAAACTGCAATTGAAACAAAGCATTTAAATACACAATTGCCTTATGCATGCAGACTGGACTTTATAAATCTGTATTCTGTCACCTATTGTAGCCTGCTTGGTGTTTATTAATCTCTACAGGCTCTTTTAAACAATTAAGATCCATATGATTTAATTTTGAGATTGTATATTTGTCGGGTGGAGGGACAGATTTCCAGATTTCCACTATTAATAAAGCTGCAATATGAAGATAAACTAAGAAGCATCAACTAGTGTGTTCAGACCACTAGTGGTCTGCTTTGTATGTCAACCGTAACTAACAGTTGACTTCAAAACTTGATTGTTAAAAGAGAGATGGGGTAATGTAAAAATTCAGATGTTGTCTCAGTCTAGAAAGTAGCTGGGATTTCTATGGGCCAGGTTGGCATCTGGGTCAGTTGCTTCAGTGAAGAGCTCTCTTAAATTACTTGCAACAGAGAGGGGAGAAAAAGACCTTTGTATTTCTGCTTAATTCTCAGGAGAAATCCCTCCCTGGAGTAGTTATGGCTCTCGTGTGTAATGTGTTTGATATGCTTTACCAGCTTGCCAATCTAGAGGAGCCAAGGTAAGCAAACTAAATGGTTATTAAATATTGAAGAAATGCTCACGCTGCAAGATTTGAATAGCTACCTATTTCGCAATGTGTAGGCATCTACCAGGCCACAATGTGGTTGAGGCCTATTTTGCGCAAGTAACTTCTGATAACTTTTCAGGATAACGCTGCGAGTGAGGAAACTTCTGCTCTTGATTCCCACTGACCCAGCTATTCAGGAGGCTCTTGATCAGCTTGATTCCCTGGGAAGGAAGGTATGGATTAAACAATAACTAATGTTGGTGAGCTTAACAAAAAGGATTTTACTACCAGGTTTCTTAAATTCCCTGTCAGATTATAATCTGTGGAGGGTTTGAAACTCTACTGCAAAATAATGCTCATGTTAAAGATTATTGACCTATTTCCAAGCAACTGGAGACAAGAGGGTTATTACAAGTATTATAGGACATGTATTGCCAATTACAACAAAGTGCAGTAGTCTCAAAATATTTCTTCTGTGTCTTTTTCCTCTTAGAAAACACTGCTCTCGGAATCAAGTTCTCAGTCTTCAAAATCACCGTCCTTGTCTTCAAAACACCAACATCAGCCTAGTGCTAGTTCAATACTAGAAAGTCTTTTCAGATCTTTTGCTCCAGGCATGTCCACCTTCAGAGTGCTCTACAATTTAGAGGTAAGAAAACAAATTTACTACTTTCTACTTGTGTTTCTGAGCACTAAGGTTTAAGTAGTTCTAAGTTTCTTGTGCAGGAGTCCACCATGACAGGGTTATTATGCAAAATGCAAATGCCATGTCATAGTCTGCTTTTATGCGTGTGATAAATTCTACACAGAATGAAAGGGGTAAAAAGTTCCCCTTTAGAGACTTTACTGTGAAGCCAGACCCCTCTTTTTGTGATTTGCAAGGTGAAAGGAGTATTCTGAAGTAAGTGGAGAGGAGCAAAGAAACATCAAAGTCCTTACTGTTTAGGTAAAATTCCTGTCTGAATCTCCAGAAACTCTGGGTATGTGATTTTTAGTATATATATTTAAAAAAAAAAAGTTGGCTCTTTTAAAAATTAATGGGAACTGTTGTTTAGTTTGATTGGTTTTGCTCGATTCAATTTGAAAGAAAAAGAATGCTAACTTCCCTTCTATGTAAGTCTACCATATTCTCTCTGTAGAGGCTAAGGAGGAATATTTTTGAGATGCATTCATACTGTGAAGAATTTTCACTATGCAAATGTGCAGGGCTTTTACCCAGAAGGTTCCGGCCTGTTTTAGCTATGCATGTAAAGTGAGTGGAATTAATACAATTTTTTTTACCCCTAGGTATTCTCCTGAGTAAGTTCTTTAGCCCAAAACACTGCACTGAAGCCTGTTAAAAGGTTCTTTCCGAGTGTTCAGTGCATGGATTTTAAAGAGCATAAGAGAGTGCAGCTGGTGTCATTGTTAGCACACTGTAATCTGCACACTCTAGGAAACTGGACAGTTCCTAGTTCTACTCACAGGTCCCATTGTTTATAATGACTTATTACAAATATGGTTTGAACAACTTGAAGTTGGAGGACTGGTTGCCAGCAGCTTCAAAAACAGTGGACAAAGTTATCCTTTTTCATTCCCAGTGATTTCTGTAGGAAAGATTACTGTAGGAATTTTCTTGTAGTTGCTTTCCTTTGGATTTCTGCAGTCTAACATTAGCTCTTCGTCTTCCTACACTGTCAGCACACTGCAGCGTTAGGATTCCCCCCCTTTTCTGTACAGCTGGAATGAAAGATATTTGATGGTGTCTTTGAAACGCATTGACAAGTTCTACAACTGAAAGCAAATGGTTTAGCATATTACAGCAAGGGTATCTTATTTAACTGGCAGGTTATATTACAGTATGACAAGATAGTTATCTGCTGCTTCTATGCCAGAGAAAATAATAAAAGTAAGTAATAAATTGCCTACTTTTCTAGAAAGGCATGAGAAGTAGTAAATTGGATTAGATGTGTAGATTATATGAGTGGTCTTGTTCCTCAAGTCCAGTCAAGCCAATTGGAAGATGGTTTCTGTCAGGAAAAGGATGATGTGCTTTTTTATCCCCTCAATTGGTGATCTGTTGAAAATATGGGAACCAGTCTGAACTGCTTTCTGAACAAATGTGCACAGGAAATTTGCAAAGCATATTAAAGGTATGAAGATTAAATGTTGCAGATGTTCAGGGTTATATCATGCAGTGTTGTGGTAAGATTTCATGCCTGGAACACTGTAAACCATTCTTCTGACCTGTGAACCGGGAAAAGATGTGTTTTGTTTTCCCACATGCAGCATTGTTAGCTCTACATGCCAAAGACTTTTCAAGAAAGTGAATAACTTCTGGGGATTTTCTGGGGTTTTGGGAGGGGCTGGGGTTTTTTTGTTTGTTTGGGTGTTGTTTTGTTTTTTCTTTATGTAAAACGAAGTGAAACTGGTTACAAATGTACATGAGATCTGACCCACAGAGACCACAGATTTCCTTATGGCCATGTTTCTGAGCGTAATTGCATTCTGTGAAGTTTAGTGCCAACTTAAAACAGGAGGGATGATACAGTGGTGATGTTCATAAGGCCTGTAGAATTACCTGGACCATCTTTTACAAAAAAAAACCCAAACCAATAATAGCAATACAGTTATGTTTCAGAAGGCATGAATCAATAAGTAAGCCATGTGTAGGGTGTTTTATGGCATACTGTCAACTGAAAATCTAGAAAGGAGAAGGATTTGGGCTCTTAAGGAGCACCAGCTGAGCCTGAAGACAACATTTCATGTGCTAGAGTATGTACTTTATC